>NC_137458.1:43524638-44008729 GCF_964235325.1 Thermobia domestica
AAAGGTAGATCTGTCTTTTTCTGATTTGATGTACATTTTGAACTTCTTCATAATTATGAATTTATTATAATTATCGGAAATGTGTTGCACGATTACAGTAGGTAGCGGTTTTACAGGTCTGATATAAACTGTAGCAACGATTATAGTTATATTACAGAAGTATAAAGTAATGATGGGATATTCAGGAAGATCTGGCAGCCTACAAAGGGTTGCCGTGATGGAATACGTGGAGAAAATTCCACAACTGTTCATCCATTTGTGCATCTCCTAGGAAGGTGCTAGCCTGTAGAATTATTGTATATCCAGAAAAATGACAAATGATGGACGGAGTGAGAAAGGTTTCGTTAAGGGTAAACACTACAGCTCTTTCTACCACCAACAGCGCTTCGAATAAAGCTTTTTCCTGATGAATGGATCTAATATTGATAAATATAAAGACTATATCCATGACCAGTAGGTTAGACACTAGTTTCCAAAGATAGTGTTTAAAAATAGATATTTTGACCAGAATAAGTTGCATGAAATGTAACATGGAATATTTCTTTTGCTGCAAGGGTGATTTGTTTCAAGTCATGTGAACGATGAATTAGTTGAATGTTTTGAAGAGTAAGCGTTAGAAAGGCAACAATATATTGCGTACTTTTATAGAAGAGTCCACTGGTTGTAGAACGTTTGCAGAATATTTGTATATACGTAGTGGTACCACATACTCAGGGTGAACTTTGGTATGGATGGATTTGCCTTTACACTTGTAACTATATGTCGGGTGTTGTTTATGGCAAGTGTAACAACTTTGTGGGGTTGTAGATTGGGGATATGAATGACCGGAGCGATCACCAGATCAATAGCTGCAGACAGACGTATTTGGACATATTGCGGTAGAGTGTTGATTATATGTATAGCATTTTTCGCATTGAAGTGTTAGGGGAAAATGAAAAAATGAAATCTTTGAGTTTTACGTCCCACGTTTATGCCGGTTAGGCTAAAGGAGACGGTGATGATGAATAATGGATGAAATGGTGGAATGAAGAAAGTGGGAGGAAACGGGAGAACCCCGAGAAAACCCACGCATACGGTGTTTGTTCACCACAACGTTTACTTGGCGGGGGGCTGGGATCGAACCCGTTACCCCAAGCACCAGAGGTGAACGCTTTGCCACTGAGCCACCGCGGACCCTGAAGTGTTAGGGGGTGTTGGTGACCGTGAAAGTTTAACTTCGTTTTTTTTGTTATAAATCTATGCCCCCAATAGTTAGAAGAGAATCATTAGTGGTTTGAGAAGGTGTTAGTACTTGAACAATGTACGTGGGATATGTAACATTTATAATTTGCATAACCTTCAGGAGTGTGTGTCCTTCGTAGCTAAGTTCCTTCTGAATTTCTTTATTGGTATAAGGGTCAACACAACGATTCATCACGGAAAGAAGAAGTGGACGGTGAGGTGGTGGCATTTGCTTGTCTTGAGATGCATTACAGTTAGTAAGTTTATCATTTTGTCGAAGGTTTCTGTATGTATATTGTTTTTATAATGCTGACCAAGTTTACATTTTCTGTTTGAAAACAACAAAAAAGTAAAACTGAAAATAAAAATGCAGACTGTTTTTCAAGTTGCCGTTTTGATTTTACTTCTACACTTTTCATTTTCCGTTTTATTTTTTTATTTTATTTTTTTTTGTGTTTCAAGTTCTATTTTTAGTTTTAGTTCTGCACTTTTTTCAGTTTTACATTTTTTTGTTTGTTTTAAATTTTTATAATATTGATTACTCTTGATTTAATATTGTAATGTACGTAACTTTCGTGAAACTAAACATTTCAGTCTGACAATCATGCAGTTAAAATTTCGAATATGGTAATATTTGTTAATTCGTATGATAATTCATATTTAATGTTGATACATAACAGTTGTGTATTAATCAAATCCACAAGAACTTTGTGGAGAACAATCACCGTGTGCGTGGGTTTTCTCGGGGTTCTCCCGTTTCCTCCCACTTTCTTCATTCCACTTTTTTCATTCATTATTCATCATCACCGTCTCCTTTAGCCTAACCGGCATAACCATGGGACGTAAAACTCAAAAATTTCGTTTCATTTTTTCGTTAATCCACAAGAAATCGTAAACCATATCTTATTTTAGAAGTTAAATTAGCAAGTATTATGTGTGATTGTCATATTTCAAATAATATACTTATTGATACTAGATACGATATGGTGTATCTATTGCATATGAATAACACTAATATACCAATCAAATATTGTTCTGTGATATTATAAATCAAATAGTTCTTATCAGAACCTAAAACATATTAACGTGTCAATTAAACTCTCCATATTTCGTAACATATAAATGTTTATTGTTCATTATAATATGGTGCATCTATCGATAATAAAAATTCTCTACCATATCTTTCTTGATGCCAACTCCCAAGTATAAACTGTCAAAATGTATTAAAGTATCAATCGTAACTTTACTCGCTATCAATAATTAGCGTAAACTTTCTGGTTGTTCCACTAAAGTGGAAGAAATGCAAGTGCAGTCACAAACTATATCTGGTAGTACCAGAAGCTCTGTTATGTCTATGGTTTCCCGTTTTCAAACATGCAAACTTATTCTAACCGCTTGAAATTCTCACCAGCTGCAAAGAAATCACACGTTACACCAAATATAGTGGACAATACTATGGACATGGAAACAAATTCTACTGTAGCTCCAACTTTAGCTCGAACTTTATCTCAACCAATGTACTCGTTTCTGTTAACCCTTTTCAAATCAAGTTTCTCAACTGAGAAACAAGTTGTTCTACAACTGTACAAGTACCTTCCTCGTGCGTCACTCAAAGAAATAGTCAAACTAGGAACGGCTTTATTTTCAAACAGAAAATGTAAACTTTGTCAGCATTATAAAAACAAAATACATGTAGAAACCTTCGACAAAATGCTAAACTTACTAACCGTAATGCATCTCAAGGCAAGCAAATGCCACCACCTCACCGTCCACTTCTTCTTTCCGTGATGAATCGTTGTGTTGACCCTTATACCAATAAAGAAATTCAGAAGGAACTTAGCTACGAAGGACACACACTCCTGACGGTTATGCAAATTATAAATGTTACATATCCCACGTACATTGTTCAAGTACTAACACCTTCTCAAACCACTAATGATTCTCTTCTAACTATTGGGGGCATAGATTTATAACAAAAAAAACGAAGTTAAACTTTCACGGTCACCAACACCCCCTAACACTTCAGGGGCCGCGGTGGCTCAGTGGCAAAGCGTTCACCTCTGGTGCTTGGGGTAACGGGTTCGATCCCAGCCCCCCGCCAAGTAAACGTTGTGGTGAACAAACACCGTATGCGTGGGTTTTCTCGGGGTTCTCCCGTTTCCTCCCACTTTCTTCATTCCACCATTTCATCCATTATTCATCATCACCGTCTCCTTTAGCCTAACCGGCATAAACGTGGGACGTAAAACTCAAAGATTTCATTTTTTCATTTTCCCCTAACACTTCAATGCGAAAAATGCTATACATATAATCAACACTACCGCAATATGTCCAAATACGTCTGTCTGCAGCTAATGATTTGGTGATCGCTCCGGTCATTCATATCCCCAATCTACAACCCCACAAAGTTGTTACACTTGCCATAAACAACACCCGACATATAGTTACAAGTGTAAAGGCAAATCCATCCATACCAAAGTTCACCCTGAGTATGTGGTACCACTACGTATATACAAATATTCTGCAAACGTTCTACAATCAGTGGACTCTTCTATAACAGTACGCAATATATTGTTGCCTTTCTAACGCTTACTCTTCAAAACATTCAACTAATTCATCGTTCACATGACTTGAAACAAATCACCCTTGCAGCAAAAGAAATATTCCATGTTACATTTCATGCAACTTATTCTGGTCAAAATATCTATTTTTAAACACTATCTTTGGAAACTAGTGTCTAACCTACTGGTCATGGATATAGTCTTTATATTTATCAATATTAGATCCATTCATCAGGAAAAAGCTTTATTCGAAGCGCTGTTGGTGGTAGAAAGAGCTGTAGTGTTTACCCTTAACGAAACCTTTCTCACTCCGTCCATCATTTGTCATTTTTCTGGATATACAATAATTCTACAGGCTAGCACCTTCCTAGGAGATGCACAAATGGATGAACAGTTGTGGAATTTTCTCCACGTATTCCATCACGGCAACCCTTTGTAGGCTGCCAGATCTTCCTGAATATCCCATCATTACTTTATACTTCTGTAATATAACTATAATCGTTGCTACAGTTTATATCAGACCTGTAAAACCGCTACCTACTGTAATCGTGCAACACATTTCCGATAATTATAATAAATTCATAATTATGAAGAAGTTCAAAATGTACATCAAATCAGAAAAAGACAGATCTACCTTTCAAACCTTTGTCATAACTTACATACCTGGTATCATTCATGATCTTCCAAACCCCCTAGGCCTGTATCATAAAGCATACCAGATGTCATTACTTCTGTCAACCCCAAATTGATGTTCTCGATCCATTAGGAAGTGAGCCTCTTCCGATCGAATTACAGCTTAGTACTCATCATACGACTCAATCTACAAAATTTCGAAAATAGCATCCGTTTTGACAAATTCAACTGTGAACAATACAAACATATTTATCGTCAACAGTAGACCCATTACAACCCTACATCAATGGATACACTGTATCATGACATTCATACCAACATATCTTCAATCCAAGAGGCTAGTTCACTTTACATACCCGTAACTACATCAACGCCTTATCGACCAACATTGCCAACAAAATACCTCACATTTATCACTCGCTCTCGACAATTTTAGCGTAACTATCAACACACAAAAAATCCAAAATCATTCCGTCACCACCGAGAACTTCAAAAGATGTTCAAAATTACATCTGTGGTTAAAAGCTATGGTGTCGGATTAAAATATGTAATACTCTCTAATGTCACTCGTCCTAACAAGTACTGAAAACATTTCAATGCTCTTTGTGAAAAACATAATAAAACAGCATATCAAGTATCAAATGATGTCTTACCTATATAGACAGACTCATCCAAAGCTAAAGCTTTTGTTGATTTCATTCACACCACTCAGTCGTACATATTTCTATAGACACCCAGCCAACACAATCAATCCAACTTCTCCTTCATTACAACCTCATATCCTTCATACTCTTCAGCAACTGAACCTCTAATAATAAACAAATTGGTTGATATCATTTTCATTCAAATATCACAATACAGTTAAAACATTTTTCACTATACTGAAGAAATAGGATCAACAAACGTAACATAAAACATATCTTGCAGAAAATAAAGGAGTCATTATAATGAAAACAATTCTATGCAATTGTTAAAGTCAATATAGTCTCAAAACTGTCACCTAAGATAAACAAGCGCTTATAGTTACTAATAATTAAATTATTCTTTGTATGTGCTGAAACTATGAACAAATCCTACAATGTGTTGATCCCGTCATTGATACGTTTATTAAAACATTAATAAATGAACATAACATTCGTCTATTCACAAACATTGTCTTGGGAGAATTTCAAACCTTCAAAGCACTTAATACTGTAAATGTCATAATCTATAATACAATTAAATTATCATGTAATTCATCAGTAGTGAAAATAGTGTATAGTTTTTTATCTGTAATCAATCTGAAATAAAAATACTTGCTGTCACTAGTAAACAAAAATACATAAAGGGTCTTCATAAGTAAAAATCGCTATTTTCTTATCCATCATATTCTCCTGATATATCTCCACATCATAAAGTCATGTCTCATCGTTTTAGTTTTTTGTCAATTACTTGTAAATATTCCTTATGATTCTTTAAACTTCATGTATTTGAAAAATTTCTGTTCAATACGGATACAGTGTTCTTCAGTACAAGAAAATTATTCCATATTCATAGAAAGTTATCCTTAATGTTATGCTTACTGATATACAAATATAAAGCTCACAGTGTGTTTATTCAACTCTTCATCATCAACTTGTAAATCAAACCATTATTTATTCAATATGTAGGCTATAAATATATAATTTCAATTTACCTGCGTTTATACAATTATATTTATCTTATCAAATTTCTTTAACAAAGAAAATATCTACAATAACAAGTTAATATAAGCAGCAAATAAATGAACTATAAATTTATGTAAAAGCATATATAATGCATATCCATTAGTATTTATTGATTGAATGAATAAATATTCAAAATAATTAGTCTTTTAGTATAACAGCAAAACGCGTCCTAGTCTGTCATTCAAAAATCTAATAATTTAAATACGATGTAGTACATGATAATAACGTATACTGAGTCGTATTTAACGTCGATATACCTTGTTACTATACAGACATTTTAAAAATATTTATAGTTTAATAAATGAATATTTGAAGTAAAACAATTTAATCTGACATTCATGCAATTAATAATTCAAATAAGTCAACAGATGTCGGTAGTTGTGCTACCTCCTATCTAACATGAGTAGTCTTGGTATCATACTAATCAAATATCAATCCTTAAATGTAAACCTGATATATCTTATAATGAAAAGGAAACAAATCAAATTGGTATTCACACATTCTAATAATTCAAATAAGTTAATAAATGTCGCTAGTTGTATTGCCTTCTATCTAACATATATAGATTTCATTATTGTAATAATCACAATATCCAACTTTAATGTAAAGCAAATACATCTTATGACCAAAGAACAAATCACGCTAACATTCGCGTATTTAATACTTCAAATAAAATAATAGCTGTCGTGAGTTGCGCTGCCTCATATCTAAATAAGTGACTAATGCCAAAAACAAAAGTGTCTCCATAAATGTAAACCAAATATATCTTATTATAAAAGCAAAACATATCCATCTGTCAATTATATTTAAATAGCTTTAAACAAAACAATAGCTGTCACTATTTGTGGTGGCTTGGCTATCTATTAATTAAATGTCGATAGTACACTCTTCAGTTAGCATTACATGTAATTGTAATGCATTTATGTTATAAAGTACTATGTGGCAATCTGTCAATTATGTATTTAGTAGTTCAAAAGGATAATACTTGTCACTAGCTGTGGTGCTTTGTATCTAAAATAAACAAATAAATAACAATATTCCAGGAATCATCTATCAATCCTAATATTCTAAATCAATTAATTCTTATTATTAAAGCAATACATATCAATATATCTCTCAAGATCATAATAATTCATAATCATAGTGTTTCTTAGTAAAAACTATAATTCCAAGAATATAATACGTCTCTACTGTACATTTTCATTGATATCAACTCAAAACATTCTCCAGTGGATCAAAATATTGTTCATAGTTAAGACTATTACTTTAGTTGATACCAGTTAAACAAATCTAAATGATATTAATAAACACCATTTATAGATGATTAAAACATTCGTTATCCTCAATATTTATAAATAATGTACTTCTATCTACTAATTGCAATACTAAAAATTAAAGTTATATAAATAGAGTATCTCCAATCCAGTATAATAGCTATCACTATTGCACAAATCAATTGTCCTTGCTCTTAAAACATAGTAACCATCTACTTCTTAAAAGACTAGTAATTTCAAACCTACAAAGTATAGTCTGAACTTGTGTTCCTAGTAAACCGCAGGTAGTATTAGTTATCAATAATTCATACTTAATATTGTGTCATATTTTAAATTTAAAATAAATTCTAATCCTACTGTAATATCTACAAACAGTCGTAAAAAACTAATTTATCCTAAAATGTATGCAATATGTAAACAATAAAGTAGTAAATCAGTGGCGGTACCATAACATATAATTAAAGTTCTAATCAGTATAATAAGTAAATATTATTCATCGCCAAATTAAAGCATAGTTCTTTGTCTTCAATCTTATTTCAAATATAGTTACCAATTCTGATAAATAGTTTCTAATATGGCCTAATGTAATATAACAAACTAATTTGTAGTTGTTTCTGGTAATGTTACATGAATATAATACATTAAACAGGTTTCAAGTTTGAATAGTGTAATTATAATTCAAGAAATTTAAATCAACATCCATAAATAAACCAAATAACATCAAACAAAGTTCTATCTTGCAATCTGAAATTCCAAAATCTTAATGCACACAAGTTTCCATGAATTCTTTTCTAAAATCCATTAACACGTATATCTAATATCCAAACAATAAAGTATCAATCATTTTCACCATCATACAGTAATAGCGTGTAGTTAATCTGTATCTCTATACAAAACTAATCTCCTAAAGGACATAGTTCAACAAATACAAAGTGTAATCACCCAATTCTTCATATGATGGTTCTGTAGGTAATCTTTTACCACAATACATAATATGTGAAATTCTAATATTACCGTGCATTATAAATTTAAATATATCTACATTATACTAAATATCAATGTGCCATATATACATCACATGTCAATTTGTAAATCTCTGATTCCCAACTTCAATTAAACCTATGTCAAATACTCTGTCAATAACAATATATTCTAGTCTTAGATATAATCAAATTCACATATACTCCATAGAAAATATTTTTACGGTAAACAATCAAAACACTTAACATAAACTTTCGAGACAAAAACAATTTTTACCTATAATGATTCTGTCAGTAATTTAAATGTATATAAATTGTCAAATAAAACCATATACATTAAAATATTGTTGTGCAGCATAGAAAATAAAATAATCAGCTAGCACATTCAAGTGTTAACCAAAAGGCTTGTGAATCAAGCCCACTTGTGAGTGTAAAATTAAATATCCGTAGTATATTTACTTCAAAGTATAATAATACACTCCTCAACAAGCTTAAACTAAAAAAACTCCCTATAAAAGGCATCAACTATGATCTTCGGCTAAATCAATAGTCTCGGTACTGTATTCATTGTAAGTCTTAAGTCCACATAATATATGAATAGTTCTGCAACACTATCCATCACATAAAGTGAATAACTTTTACCCGTACAATTATCAACAATTTCCCATTAAATTCGCTTCAAACAATGGAATACCCTCTATTCTTACTTATAGTGAACACACTTCGTAGTTAGTATCGCCAATACTCTTGGTTCAATTCTGGACCATGTATGTTTGTAATGGACAAACATCGTACAAATGGAATTTTCTCAAAGTTCTCCCATTTCCTCCTACATTCTCATTTCACCGTTTCATTCATCTTAAAAGGGAAAGTCACCACAAAGTGTTCTGATAAAAGTTACCTTAACATGCATAATCGTAGGACAATAAACTTAAATTATTTAGTGTTCGATTGTAACCTCTGGAGCGTAAAATTTTTAGTTCAATTCCTGATGAGACTATCAAAAATCAAATATTTCTGTAATGATATCTTTATTCAGTAAACAGATATTCATTTCACCTACAAAAACAATAACCATCATGCAATAAACGTATATACCATTCAAACGCTGAAACTAAATTTCTAAGTAAATTCAACTATAAAGTTTCCCGTTATAAAGAAAAAATTCTAATTTCAAAGCATAATTCAAATAACTCCAATGTAAATCAAACCGCTAATGTTAATTTCATGCAAGCAAAACGTCTTAAAACCATTGCAAGTTCTAGTAAAATTAGTGCCATACGTAGTAAATATAATTTAATTAATAAAATTCACGTTTGACTTGACAATCCATAATGTCACCATTATTTTGAATACAAGCTGTATTAAATTAGTAATAAAATTATTAAATTCGGGTCTTATATCCTGAATGTCTATGCATTAATATTATAAATAAAAATGCAGTACCCTAAATAAAAGACTAAGTATCTAACAAAACAAAAAATGGGTATTCTTAAAATCCACCCTCCAAAATATCTAAAATACAATTTCAGTTTCAAATATATTCATCCTATGTATGGAATGTCTATTCTTATACATATGTAATATGAAAATCTAAACAGCGCAAAATTGAGTTGGTAAACAAGACTTCTACACATTTTCAAATTGTTTGTTCGATCTTGCCAATTACATAACTGGTAGGATACACACACTAAACATTAAAATCTAAATATCACAATCCAAAAGTAAACTAAAATCATATGGTCTCCGCAATTAGTAATAAAATAATAACTGTATTATACATATCAAATAATTGTAACGTGTAATTTCACAATTAAATAATAGGGGGGATGGAATAAAAACGATCGCATCTACGTGTTATGTACTGTTATTTCTATATTCAATTTCATATACAAAAACGCAATTACATACTTATAATAATTTCATGAAACATACAAAACTAACTCTCTTCCAATCATATATATCCTGACATAACGGAGTAATAATTCAAAGAGCATAAGTTCCAATTCTATTTACGTAAAATAATACTTATTTTCATAATTGAAATAATAATAATAATAATAATAAATGAAAATTCCAATTCAAACTGTATTAACAATAACAAAAAAGTGTTGTGTATAAAGAACTTGGTTCAAGCTTGTAAGGAGCAACAAATATCCTTCAATCAAATGGAGGGTGCGCAATCAGTATCAAATAAGCCAAAGTTCCGGAAAAGAGTAGTAAACAATTACCAGCATGCAACGTAAGCTTGTAAACATAGTTAGTTTCAGATAATATCAATATATCTGACACGTATCATAAAATTATCCGGCTACATATTGCAATAATGTATAGTTTCTCGTACTTTTTAAAATTTCTTCAATACTTAAGTACACAATAATTATGTTTTTCATAAAATTACAATATCAAATTTATATATTCACCCCATTAATTATTATTTTATTAAATTCAAAAATAACATGCATCAAAGAGTCAACCGAGGTTATAAATATATCCTAAAACTGGAAACTATAACTGCGGTATCGCAATGTTTGTTTGCTTTCGGTTCGCGCAACAAGTTCTTCTACGTCAAAAACAAAGTTGTCAACATCAATGAACCATCAACCGCAACCAGGAAATAAGCAGCAGCGGAAATGTTATCAAAGGTAAGTAAACTTTCTCTTCTTACTTAAGTTAAAATATTAGATAAACATACAAAGTGTGCCGGTATCTATAAAGGAAAATACCATTAGCGTCCACGGCTACCGAGCGGCAAATATACAAAGCGGGCGGGCGAAAAATTCGCGACAGTACTGGCGCCAGCGCAAAGGTTACACATACGTAATAAAATATACAAAGCTAGGGGTGAAAGTATAAAGGGAAGTCGCGGCATAACCATACAGTAAGGGCGCCAGCGGCACCATCTGCCACGCGTTATCAATTCAGGATAATTGCAATCTCATTGTTTCAATAATACATTAAACCCGTTCGTAATTAAACAATACTATAAGGAAATGACGTCACGTATATCATTATACGCGATTACATTAATTCTACGCAATCATATTTAATGGAATAAATTAATAGCTATTTGATTAAATGGGTAATCAATTTGATAGGAGTTTAATTAAAGGGTTAATTAAATTGATATCAAAATTTAATTAAATTATATCTTACAATGTTGCATGATTTACACTATAAATATACAAAACATAGGGAATTTCAACCCTTTTAGGGCCTAATTCGACAACACCGCAGCGCTAAAAGCCCCGTAATATAGCGTAAAAAGCCTTAATTAAAATGATATCGCCTCAGGGAGGTCAGATAAGGGAACGTACCTACTATGGTGGAGCTAGTTCAACGAATCCAGTGTAATATTAAGCCTTGATAGTAGTTAAGTGAGGAATTTCAGATTTGGAGACGAAAGTTACAAATCTAATAATTTCTGTGATAGCTGAGTTCAGCGCAAATATATCGTAAATCATTTCCTACTAAACCCAGGTTGATAATAAATCCTTAACCTGAGTGGTATGACTTATTGAGTATTCTTAATAAGTCGGTCTATATCATTCTAGCTGTTGATTATCAAGTATGGAGATTCACATTTGTCGTTCCAGGCCTGAACGTGCAATTAACGGTTCAAAATAAAGATGACTTTATACCGCTTCTACATGAACATCAAATTTCAATTCCCGGAGTCTTCAGAAGAGAATACTCATGCTGCATCACACTCATGCTCATCACACTTCTGGTGTGATGCTAGCTAACATACTCACGTCTGTTCCTTAAGATAAAGCGTTTAGTTATAGAGTCAAATGATCAATAATTGGTTCGTTTGTCCACCAATTTAACCTCGCCATAGCCGGTCCCAAGCCCGTGCAGCGAAAGAGGGAGGGATTTAAACGCCAAAAATTATCGAAGTTGCATTCTGTAGTTGAAGATGTTATGCAACCAGCTGATTCATATTTTCATGACACCGGGCGGCGAGTCCACTAACGATTGTGCTTGTAGTACAGGCGACTTTCCATTACAAAATGGTCACATACGAGATACCAGCTGACTATCACTTTTGTGTGTTAATCTAGTATATTACGCGCTTGATGTTAGTAGTCTTTTTCTAAAACATTAACATACATTAATAACATCGTATAGACGAGCTATCGACAAACAAAATAAAACATTAGGATTTTTATACTACTATACTTGCTTTCTGTTAATGATTTTTACGATTAAAAGATAATGATTGCGTGGTTTGAACCTGGGTAAAAAAAATTATTTTTGTTGATTTTTTTGATTTAAATCAAACCTTTCTTAGTATTAAATGCTAATTACGCCACTTGAATGAAAGTATTAGGGTTGAATTTTGAATTAATCCCCAATTGTTAACCTATTTCAATCGCAAACAATGTTTCTTAACCGTTTTAAATTGTGTATACCAAATTTCAAGCTATCCTGAATAGTAACGGCGGGGAGCTAACAATGAGCTAAGCACTCTAGCTATACTATTTAATATAATAGTATTCTCATAAATAAGTATAGTGTTATTTAATCCGTGTGTTTTCGTTGTTTGTGTGGGTTATGGTCTGGATGATCGTCTGATCGTCCGTTAGGTTTTCGGGACAAAACGTCCAAACCTCTTGGCGACTAATGCTTATCTCATCATTGAGACCGACGACCAATTTAAAAACAATTTGTAACCTCTTCTTGGAGAGGTCCTTTATCATCCTACCCAGGTAAGTTCTGGTCTCAGGAGAACACTCATTGGCAAGACCTCGAAGGACAGAACCACGAACACCAAACTCAATTTGGTTACAAATAAATGCCAGCCCAAACAGCGACCCGACACCCGGTTGTTTACAACATGTGAATTGATTCTCGATTTTTCACGATTGATTAATTCATAGTTGTTGAAATTGGACTTAGAATACTTAGTCTTCAAAATAAGTAATATTGAGAGAATTCGCTTGTAGGGATATTAGATGGAATGAGTTGAAATCAGGGTGGATTGGTTTAAATCAGTCTGATTTAAATCACGATTAAAATCAAGATTTAAATCACTTAATTTTTAAATTAAAGTCGTTGATTTAAAAGAAATTCCGAAATAAAATAATTTAAAGTGAAAATAAGTAACATCCTGTTTCTGCTCTGTTATTTCGGGTACAAAAGTTAATTGTATTGTGATTATTACGGGAAAATCACCATCGACATTTAAGACGAAATTTTTTTCGTGTGCGCGTCTGCTTGTTTGTTCCCAGATAATAGGGCGTTTTAGTGGGGCCCTATCCCATCTCCATTTTTTAATGATTTTTCCTTAATGCTTAACCTTTTAAATTATATTAGCTATTTATAATCTATTAAAAATCAAATCTTCATTATTCAATTCAAAAAGTACCAAATATTCAAAAAAGTGAATAACTTTTCTATATGTCTTCTATATATTTTTCTATATCTCTATATGTCTTTCTTTTTCTTTATACATTATACTGTTCACATAATTTGCCTCTGATCCCTTTCAGAAAATAGGCACAGATTGCCAATGATACATACAACGTTATCGTTGTAGATGTCGCCTCGAACGGGACTTCCATAATAGTTTTACTATGAAGGAGAGAGCCCTGGGTTAGATATCATGAAACATTTATCTTTTGAATAGCCTCATATATATAATATCACCTTTAATACACATCTTCTACTTTTCCTTTTATATATATAATATTATAACATTACACATTTTTATTTTTATCAATATATCTCGACATTAATAACGACCAATTACAATTATCATAATTAAGGCTATTCAAGAATTAAACCTAACTAGTAGTTTCCTTATATGATACAAAATCAACTATTCCTTCATATATAAACAACACTATTTACAAACAAAGATCTTCATAACATTAAATATTGATAGGATCAGAAGTCAACAAAGTTGGAAAATATAAACGCATTGATGGTCATCATTTAACACATTAATAAACTTTGAAAAATCAAGAGATTCGATAATCGTTATTCTTATTCTTTCCATATAATAAAGTGTATCTATTTCATATATATCTGTCATTACTTTCATAAGTTTCCATTAAAATTACGGTCTTTTATTTTTTATATTTATAATATTCATATGAAATCCGAATTGAATAAAAACACGAAAACAATAGTAGCTTCTTACAATAAAGCTCTTAGATAATTTCTTATCATGAAACACAAACATCAAATATCACAAAGTTGGAACAATATTTCATAATTACACATGTTTTCAACGTACATTTTAATAATAAATGAACTGAAGAACATATTAACCATAGACGTAAGCAAAGGTCAATTTAATACAAATCCATCGGACGCCTTTTTGTCAGTTCAAGTTAGACGTTCGGAGGGTTCATTTAAGGAACATTGTATAGCACAATCGATAGTACTTCTGGAGCAATTAGGCATTGTTACCATATTTTGATTCCTATTTACGAAGTTCCTGCCATCTACAAATTGATTTTGTGAGAATCGGCGATAATTATTATTCCTACTGAAATTCCTGTTGTTATTTCTGAAATTCCTAGTTCCATTTCGATAATTGGGTTGAGTTTGATTTCCGGTACCATTATAGCTACCCATTCTATTATTGAAATTAGGAACATTAGAATCATTTTCAGGTTGTATATCTACATTACGGACAGATGCATATTGTGTCTGATTACGTGCATGATTACTCTGACCTCTATCCTGCATCTAATTGTTATTCTGAATTGCAGATTGACTCTCATAACTTTGAATGAGCATAATTAAATGATTGAAGTTAATGCACTGAGCCGACATTAACAACTGTTGTAGTCTAAATGGTAATAAAATCCTAATTGAAGCTATAATTCGGGATTCCGGATGGTTCGGATTTCATGATTTTAGCTCATATGTCGATACTACAAATTCAGTAATACTACGGTGTAGCTTTGGATTGTAGTGGTTCGTTCGCAAAACAGCATCTCTATTTGCTACCATAAAATCGTTTTCATAATTTGATAAAAGAGCATTCTTAAAATCTGAATACGAATGAAGACTACCTCTAATAGCCTTAAACCATGTTAAGCAAGGTGGCAACAAGATATGCGGTAATAGTTTTAAGAATTGAGACTCATTTACACCGATGAGCTCACATTCATCCTGGATTTTTTCGAGAAATGCCCTAGCGGGTATATCTCCTGGCACGCCACTAAACTTTGTGAGCGACTTTACTTCGCTAAACCGCAACTGATTACATGTGGATGTCTTCATACCTCTACTGGAGATGTGTCTGCGTTTGGATGTTTGCCTCTCTCGTTCTTCTCCGCCACTACTCTCTGCACCACTCGATGATCCAGCAAATTCCAATGTTGCTCTTGGAGGATGATCAGGTACCCAACCTGTGGATATAGGATGACTCGTGCCTTCTGTATCCTGTAATGAAGTTCCGGGAATGCATCTTTCTTTGATGAAATTAACTTCATCTTGGAGTACTTTAATGTGGTTTTCATGTGCGTTAATTGTCGTTTTTAAAACATCCATAGATTCTTGATATTCTGTACCTTATGTATAACTTTTTCTATTTTCTCTTCGGATTTCTCGAATTTTTCTACCACATGTAAGTTCATTTGATCTAACTGACGTTGCACATGCTCCCATCTATCTTCATTACGTTGATTCAATTTTACTATTTTTTCATCGAAATCGTTTGCTAATTGCGTTAATTTCTCATCCACATGTTGCCTTTGCTGGTCCAATTTTTCATTCACATGTTGCATTTGCTGATCCAATTTTTCATTCACATGTTGCATTTGCTCCGATTGGTTTTTCATCTGCTCGGACTGATTTCTTATCTGTTGTGCCTGGTTTTTCATCTGTTGGGCTAAGTCTTTTAGAATATCAGCCAAATTGTCACTCGGAGTCAACTCAGGGTATACACTCTGTTCATCAACCAAATTATTACTTTCGGTACTCATGGCCATATTTCGTTTAATTATTTTTCCACTAAAATATATATAGAACTTCGTACACACTTATTTACTCGTTAAGATGTCTACGTATATGTACAATTATTAATATCGTTAGTAACAACAACTATAGTAACAACAACTCATATTTTAGCTACCGATTACAAAATAATAATCTCGGAATCTCTATATGTCTTTCTTTTTCTTTATACATTATACTGTTCACATAATTCGCCTCTGATCCCTTTCTGAAAATAGGCACAGATTGCCAATGATACATACAACGCTATCGTTGTAAATGTTGATTTCATATATTTTTGTTAGTTTCATTATTAGAGGCTACCATTGTCAAAATAACAATCAACTTTATCTGCCACACTATCTACCAGAAATAGACCAAACTTGGAACAATTATTTACGATTCAAATATCTAAAGAATAGTGCATTTCGATTTCACGTATTATTGCTACTTTCGTTGTTGGAGGCTATCGTTATTGAAATAGATAATCAACTGTATATTCTATACTTCGAACCAGAAACTAACCAAACTTGGCACACTCACTTACGATTCAAGCATGAACATTACATATATCGTTGTCAGTTTCATTTGCTGTACACCACCACTGTTAAACAATTTACTTTATGTGTCATACTTTCTATCAGAAACTGACCAACCTTGGCACAACCATTTACGACTCAAATGTCTAGAGAATGGTGCAAGCCGACTTGACATATTGTTGTGAGGTTTATTGTTGGAGACTATGATTTTTGAAAGAGGTAATCAACTGTATCTTTCACATTTTGAACCAGAAATGAAAAAACTTAACATTAATTAACATATTCATTAACAATTGAAATGTCTAGAGAATGGTGAGCTTAGATTTCATATATCGTTGTTTGTTTCCTTTTTGAAGGCTACCATTCTTAAATAAGCAACCAACATTCCCTTATGTACCTTCTAACAGAAACTGACGAAACTTCGCAAATCCATTTACGATTGAAATATCTACGGAATTCTGCATGTCGCTTTCACATAGGTATTGTTGTTAGAGGTCACTATTTTACAATAAACAATCAATTTTATCTTCCATACTCTACCGGAAACTGACCAAATATTGCACATCCGTTTAGAATTGAAATATTGTAAAGTACCCAAAATCTTTACATGTGTTTGTCTAATTTAAAACAAGAAAGTGATATTCATACTGCTTAGAAAAAAATAAAAACAGATAACGTCGACATCACACCACAATTATAGGAAGTTTTCCTATACGGAAATAAGGAAGTAAGAGATTGCAGAAAGAGACCTGAGCTAAGCTCTACGCCACAACCAGGAAGCACCTGAATCTCGGAAATGGGTTGTGCTGGTTGATGACGGAGATTAGACTCGGGGAGTTGTAATTAAGATTGGAGAGTGGAAGGACATCGTCTGGAGTTGAACTGAGCTGAACAACCTGTGAGTACTGCATCTATTTGCGATGTTAGATAACCATAATGGTTAAGTTTCTGTGCCATTACGATGTAGTAGATTTCTATAGTTAAGACCATTGCGAATCCTAATAGCTTGTGGTGTGATGTCGAAAATATCCAAAAGTAATTGATTATTTCATTTCTTATCCTAAGATGATTAGTTAAATTCATCCTTGAGTTGTCTAAATACACGGTGTTATAAATTTCAGATGAGCTACGCTCTACCCCCAAGTATAAAAAGTTTCTAAGATACTAAATCATTCCAGTTAGAAATTTGTAGCACATGTTATGGTGGAAGCATCCGGTTTTATCCATTTATGGGTAAAATTAAGATTCCGGACAACATTAATTAGATTATGGTCATTTACCACATATGTTTCGATTTCGGAGATCTCGCTTATTTTATAGGCCATTCAAGTTACATTAAATTAGATACATCATGCTTGATTCCAATGCCTCATGCATATGGGAATGAAGCGTATCACGCGTAGTTTAAATTATTTAGACAATAACATCAGTTTGTTAAGTTGAGTAAAAGGAGTTTCATGTTATTTTTCTTTCTCTCTCTCATAGTATGCTGAAATTACAGACGTCAGTTGTTGTAATGCTATATAGTCGTGCGAGATTCATTTCCTCTTGTTACTAAAGAAACGGACAATACACCAAGATTCTTGTTGTCATATAGGAATTTGCTGCATTTACAAACTAATGGTCAGTGTACTTTGCTTAGGTTGCAAAATTAGCCGCAATGCGAAGGTTTATTTTCTGTTCGTATGTAGGATATGAATAATACTTCCAGCAGGGATACAGGACATTCAGACGAACAATTTAGAACGTTAAGATACAAAAAGATCCCAATAAAAGTAAAAATCCCTCCACTAAAACGGAAATACAATAAGTCTAAGAAAATGCAGGGACAACACAGTGAAGGCCAGGGAGCTCAAAATCCTATTGTTAATGTATACAATTCCCATTATCCAGTTCCGAAATTTAAACCACACAAAATCACGATACAGCAGTTCTTTGATGAATATGATGATTGTGTACGGTTAAATAATTGGACTGATAAAATAGCAAAACAAATGATAATCACCGCGTTTCTAGGGAAACTAACATAACAATTGCGAACTTTGTTAAAGAGAAAGAACATTACAGATGAAACAACCTACGCGAATTGTAAAGCTGAGATAATTAAATGTTTCAAGAATGCTAGAGATAGTGTAGATTTTTTCTCTACCGTACAGAATAGGATTCAGAAAAAGCATGAACCCATTCAGTCATTTGTTTATGATATTTTATCCATGGTAGACAAACATGCTCCGACTTTGACAGAAGAGCAGATCATTTCAATCATTACAGCAGGGTTGAAACCGTACTATATTCAACACCTAGGTTATGAGTCTTTTGACACTTTAGATGCGTTTATCCAGGCTCTCTATACGTTAGAAGCAAATGAATGTAAAATTAGAAATATGAAAAAGAGAGAAATAGATGCACGTATTAAGAAAGCGTATAAGAAGTGTAGAAAAGGGAAATGTAGGTGTTCGTCATCTGATTCTGAATCAGAATCTACGGTTACTGACAGTTCTTCGTCCGAGTCCGAGGACGAGATTACGTCACATAGGCACAGGAAAAATAAAAGGAAAGCAATTAGAGAATTAGTAGAGAAACAACAACACAGAGCTGAACACTCGGAAACTCAGAACACAAACACACCTTCATCATCATCTCAAAGTAGTGAAGTTACATCTTCCATTAACCAGTAGCAGAAAGAAATAGAAAAATTGTCACTAAGAATCGAAGGCAGTTCTTCAGATTCTCAAAAGTCAAACACTCATTGTGTGCAAAATAATTCTCAATCCCATCAGAATAACAAAAATAATTTTCGAGGTGGTAAGAGAGGCAATTTTAAGAATAATCAGGGTAGAAACAATACTCAATACAACAATTTTAGAGGGAAAAATAACAATTTTCGAGGCCGTGGTGGTCGCGGTAATTTTAGATCAGGACGCGCAAATTATCATAACAACCAGTGTTGTTGTCATCATGCTAATGTGTCTCATGTACAACAGGTACCTAGTTTTAATCAAATGAAGGGTGTACATCACATGCAAAGTAATGGTACGACATATTATGTTCCTGTACAAAACCCTTCCCAAATGAATCAGGTACAGGGAACTCATAATTTAAACTGACAACGTCTGTACATGCAGACGGTGGATGTACAGATAAAAAGAAAAAGGGCCCACCCGTAGAGATTAATAATACTAGTATACACCGTCAATATAAACAAAAGAATGTTCAGGGAGAAGAGATACAGACTCCATTAGAAGTTGAAGGGGACATGGTTAGATTTGCAATACAACTGAGAAAGAAACCATTAAAAATAATTGCAGATACTTCAAGTGCAATATCAATTTTAGATAAATCATTGCTATCTCCTAAAACTAAATTGTCACAGGAAATTACGAAAGTTTGTGTTTCATGTGAACCTATAGAGCTGAAACATGCAGCCATAATCAAATTTCTAATCAACGGTCGATCCTTTCATCACAGGTTTAGAATAGTGGAAAATTTTGGTCCGAAAGCTCTTTTAGGAAATGACTTCTTTATTTTTCATAACGCCCGTGTTGATTACCTTAATAAGATGCTATCTTTGTTCAGGTATGGAAAGCCTCCTCGTAACACACAACAACAGAGTAATACGGGTCATCAGGTTTCAGAGTCAATATTTTGTTTGTTGACAGAGGCATATGATCCAAAGTTTGTCATTCATAAGAGGACGTATCTTCCTCCAAGGACAAGAATAATTGTTCCACTTAAATGTATTAATTCGAAATCAGGTCAAGAAGTGATTTTAGAGTCAGACATGTCTATAATTGAGAAACTAGGAATTTTAGTGCCGCGAGCTATTTTAAATAAAAACGAACCTGTAGTTGAAATTATTAACCCTTTAGTCACAAAAGTCGTTCTTCATAAGAATTTTGTAATCGGAAAAGCGGAAGACGTTCAAATTGAAGAGTCAAATCAATGTTGCCAATCAAGAGATGAAAATTATGTGGATGAGGAATTATTACGGGAAGGACAACAGTTGTTTCAAATTTCTAAATTAAATATTGGTCAAGATGCCAGTCCTGGATATAGAGAAAAAGTAATAGATCTCTGCTACCGCTTTGCTGATGTTTTTACGTGGAATCCTAACAGGATCGGGAAAGCAAGACTTTTTCAATGTAAAATTGAACTTAACACAGAAATTCCGTTTTCACGCAAACAATTTCCAATTCCACATGCACTGAAATCGGAAGTTACGCAATTTATAAATACGTTATTGGAACAACGGGTGATACAAAGATCCAATTCGCCTTATAATTCTCCGGTTATGTTTCTCAGGAAACCGTCAAGAAAACTGCGCAAGATTATTGATCTGAGAGAACTGAACTCACGAGTTTTATATCATAGTGTTAGTTTACCTCCTGTCAGTGAAATACTGTCAACTATGTCAGGACACTTGTACTACGGATACTTGAATATTTCAAATGCCTTTTTCACATTAGAATTAGAGCCTCAATCAAGGAAATTTACATCATTTAGCATTCCAAATCTTGGAAAATTCGAATACCTTCGTATGCCACAAGGTTATGTAAATTCTCCTTTTTATTTTAATACGTTCCTGTCAGTTGTACTAGCTAATTTACAGCCCGACAATATAGCCTTATATGTGGATGATCTATTTCTATTTTCAAATTCTGAAGAGAAATTTGTAGAAGTTTTAGAACAACTGTTGCATAGACTGAGAATCTATGGTTTAAGAGTGTCGGTAGAGAAATCACAGTTTCTCATGAAATCAATCATAGCGTTGGGACAAAATTTCAAAATTTGGGTTTGAATTTTCAGACAGAATTTTGAAAACTATTGAAACTTATCCTCCACCTAAAAATACGAAACAATTACGATCCTACTTAGGGCTTTGTAATTATATTCGAACATTTTTGCCCAATTATGCAGAAATCACGGAACCTCTTCAAAAGCTCGTTCGTAAACGAGAAAGGTTTGAATGGACCGCTCAACATCAAGAAATTTTTGAACTTTTGAAACAGAAATTGCTAGCAGCCTCCGCTCTCGCACCGTACGATCAAAACAAACACTTGTGCTTGTATACTGACGGGTCAAGGACAGCAATTTCTTCAATTTTGCTGCAGACAGATGATGAAAATTCATTTGAATGGTATGTTATCTCATACTACTCTCGTTTGTTAACAGAATCAGAGAAAAAATTGAGTGTTTTAGAAATTGAACTTCTAGCAATTATAGCTTCATTTCGAGCATTTCGTTACTTCCTGCTTGGAAGACATTTTTATCTGAAGACAGATTCAAGAGCTCTAACATTTCTGAAGACTAGTAAGAATTTGTCACCAAAACTTTTGAAATGGTACTTTTATATATCAGACTATCAATTCACGCCAATACATGTAAAAAGTGAGCTGAACATAGCTGACGGACTTAGTCGTTACACACTACTTCCCGTACAGCCGGGAGATCTTTCAGTAGAAAATATCGATCAAGACAAATGTTTAGTGAATTTCACAGAGCCACAGGATATAGGCCGCTATCAAAGAGATGACACATTCTTTGGAGATATTTATAAATATATAGAAACGGGAGAAGTTTCATCTAACATCAATGCAGTACGAATGTCGAAATGCTATGAATTAGTAGATGGAAAACTTTACCGAATACATAAGTTTGCAAACGTAGCCAAACGTTTACTATGTATTCCCTTTAAGTTACAAAACAAAGTGTTTGATATGATTCATAAGTCACCATTAACCTCTGCTCATCAAGGCCAAACAAGAACATATAATTATGCATTGCATAGAATTTATTTTCCACACATGAAAACGTTCATTAGAAACAAGGTTAGAAGTTGCCCATCCTGTTTATTAAATAAGAGAGTCACTAAACCTCCAAAATGTTACCACAGACATATGCTAGTCACAGCCTTTTTCTACTATCCAAATCGACCAGGTAGGCCCTTTCTCAATGTCTGAAAAGCATAACAAATACATTCTCATGACATGTGACTAGGTATATTGTAACAGATGCTTTAATAGACTTAACAGCAGAATCAATTGCTGACTCGTTATATCGGAAAGTATTTCTCAAGTATGGTCTGCCAGAGAAAATTTTTTTTCGACAGACTTCCCGGACACCGTAGTAAAATAATGGCCGAACTTTCAGAAAGGTTGGGAACCACATTGAATTTCATAGCTGTCAATCAGCACGAATCTTTAGGTTTGGTGGAGAAAACAGCAGACACTATTCAGCAAGCGTTACGACACTACGTATCGTCTAAAGGACACACATGGGACTTATTTTTACCAGCACTCACCTTTTCGTTAAATAATGTTACAAACATAATAACAAAATTCAGCAATTTCTTTTTCCTACATGCTTATCAGCCAAGGTCATTGTTGGAAAATGAATTTCAGACTCCAGTGCAAAACATCGAAAATGCAGACCGCATTGAAGTTTTGAAAACGATAAGAGAAGAGGCTTATCAAAATATGATCAAGAATTATCAAAAGCAACTTGAGAAGTTTCTTCAAGAAAACAAGGAAACAGAATTCCAGATTGGGGACGTTGTCTCAGTAAAGGACCATCAGAAAAAGAAAGGGATCCCAGAAGTGTTCAGTCACAAATATAACAAGAAAGCTACAGTTGTAGGTTTCACTAACAGTGCGAACAAAATCGTCGTAGAATATCAAAATAAGAAGAATAACGCCAAACGTGATGAAGTGGACATCAGATCTTTAAAGAAGATTTCATCAGTAAGAGAAGAAGACGCTGAGACATAAACACCCATTAGCCTGGAAAGTAGGCAATTTGCTCAACAACACATGGGACGAAGAAAATTCTCCAAGATTTGCATCTATGGAAACAATTCAACATCTACAACTAAGAAACATGATGAATGATGTGATCAGCACCAAAGGACAAGCGAAGACGCTAGATGACACCCATAGACGCCGGTGGACACAGACGACGCCCAAAGAAGAAACAAGTTTCTACTATCAACTTAAGATGTTCCCATGCCGAAACTTTGAGAGTCAACCATATCTTCAATCAACGAAAGATGACCACCAATAGAAGCGAAATCAAGAACCACTGGACGAATATCGAGATGGTACATGGGAAAAGAAGAGAATCATATGTTACTCTAGACTAGGGATATTACATCACTCTGGTGAAAGCCTTTCGTATTGATTTCTTTTGTTCATTCAGCAAGTGCGAATAGACTGCGCGATAACAGTCTCACTTCTTCGGACACCGTGAGTGTAAGTGCCTTACGGTTTTCTTTTTCGAACACAAAGGAATCAATACCCTTATTTTTCTTTCCTGGGATTATTCTATTTCTTTGATAAGCTAGTTAGGCCGAAAACTTTCTTATTTCGCGATATAGGAATTAGAGAATTTACTATTTATAGACATTCAACAAACTTAGAGTGATTGCATTAATAAAAAAATCTTCAAAGAATTTTTTGAATATCTATTCATATTATTTTTAATTAGTCATTATTATATATATTAAACTATACTACGAACATACATTGCTTTAGCCTAAAAATTTTTTTCTCTCCTTTTGTTGCAGGTCCACAAATATGTATTTACTAATTTTAATAACCATCATGACAGTACAACATACACTAGCACAACAAGACCCCTTGACACAGAAATCGCAATCACCATTGGAAATTTGGGCATAGCATTAGCACAGCGGGGACTTAGCATTCATGTCTCCCAATATATCTATCAACCGTTGCGCATTCACTTTGATTTACAGTTCGACACGGTCAAAAAGAATTCATGCACGCGATTCCACCAATATTTAGAATCGACTAAAGAAACACATACCGAATTTAGACAAAAGATATTAAATTTAATCCCTTGTCATTTTATTACTTCGGAAAATAATTCTGTTACTTGTCAGTCTAAAAGAAACAAACGATTTTTATTTGCTTCATTGCTAGGACTAGGAAGCTTAGCCCTTTCTTCCTATAACGCTTATCAATTACATCGTCTAAATCACGTAGTAGATAACCTTGAACGTCACGACAAAATCGTGGAATTCGAACTTCAACAAATGAAAACAAATTTTAATAAAGCTCTTTCAATTCAGCATGACGTCATTCTCGCCATTCAAGAATCTTTTGAATCTTTGAAACTGGCAGTGACCACACAATATTGTAATTTTCTTACCCACGAAGCAAGTCTAATGGCTTTTATGACTACATACCAGCTTCGTGAGGGAATTCTTCAAACTTTTGCAGATGTTTATCAAAATATTCTTTCTTTTCGCATACTAGATACGGACCATGCAAAGCAAATAATTGAACAGCATAGTCTTTTGAGACACACTATTTTCAAACAGGATCTAGCTTTATTGTATTCGACTACTCATACGACACTTCTAGAATATAATATGGATTTGCAAGTTCTAACAGTACTTTTAAAAATACCCCTTATTTTACCCACGGATGTACGTCCCTTATTCCAGATTTCAAATCTAGGGTATTTACATCAGGACAAACATATTAAATTAGAACTGCCAGAAATGGCCTATTTGAATGAAAAACAACTTTATCCTCTTTCTCATGAAAAATGCATTTGGAAAAGCTATCTCTTCCTATGTGATACACCTCAAATATCAACTACACCAGTTTCTAGATGTATAACTGATCTGGTCTATAAAAACACGACGCAATCATGTACCGTAAAAGCATCTCAAACTCCAAATTTATTTATCTATACACCCCAGTAGGTATTTTGTTTTCAGCATTAACAACTGTTCATGTTGTCTCTAGAAATGTTCAAACACCAGTTTATTCAAATTCTTCAGACGATCAACACAGAGCTTATTTCTTATCTTACAATGCGTTCGATTCAGTGATAGCAAATCAAATAATCTTAGATAGTAGACATACCGTAGAAGTTATATATAATCACATAGAGTCACCTATAAATCTTGCATTTTCACAATGGGATGTAGGAAACCAATTTTACTTGGATAAATTACATAACCTTTCTTCTCAGCTATCGAATTTGACAGTGAACCCTACTATGCCAATATGGGCTCACTTTGATACTCATATTACTTATAGTATTGGAATTATTTTTATACTAGTAGGATTTGTAGTACTAATTCTTATTGTAGCTCTAGTTATTAAAATGTACAAGCTGAATAAGATAGTAACTGAACTAAATAATCATATTCACAGGCCTGAAAATGATTAAAGAAATAAACAATGAAATACAATATTGTTATTGAAACGTGAGTAGGCTATGAATATAAATTTTGCGAAGCAAATTTTCAAATAGAGTCTATTTCCCAGCAGATTAAATAGGCAACAGGTATGCAAAGCATCCTTCAAAGAAAGTCGTTAATTAAAAGAAAGAAATATTTGGTTATTATTAAAATTATGCTAAGCATATTTCACAGAAGAATAACCAAGTAACAACTTCATTTTCTGAACCTTTTTTTTCTTTTGCCTTTCTAGGTACGCTCCACAATGCAATCATATACTTTCGTCATCCCTATAATACTATTTTAATAATCATTTTAATAATTTTGTCATTTATAATATACAAATTATTCAAAATTAAATTAACCCCAAATAACATTTCAAATTCACATATTCGATCTGTCAAATATGTTTCTTCGAAAACAGATTCACACGTAACCCCAGATTGTTCTTCGATACACCTCTATGATGATATATTAAATGAATATCCAACAATTAAGCCTTCTACGACTACTATAATTCTTAATGTTAATGGTATGTCAATGATTTCTTCTAACTTCGTGTTATTCAAACATTAAAAAGGGACTCATTTCACTACTTCTAAGTAATGGTGCAGACTTAACAGTTGTGCTTGTCTTAATATCTGTAAATAAATGTGTTTACTACACGCATAAACAAAAACACTCAATGATCACGCCTACACAACAACATATCAACACCATCAACAAAAGAACAGCAGCAGTAGCAGTTTCCCATAGATGCCTTATCTTCAATGTCAGATATCAACAATGGACCATGTGGACTGAGCCAAACAACAGGATCCTGAGGAATCTATGCTTTCAGAGTATTAAATACTACTACCAGTTATCGAAGTGAGGACTTCAATGATAATGAGAATTAAATACATATGACAGAATACATACCTCCAAGTAACATGTATTCCAATATAGCAAGGAACAGATTACGAAAAAAACACAAACTCACAGTGAAATAATTAGTGAAATAAACTGAGTGTTTTGTTTCATTCAGAGTGCGAAGTGTTTTGTGACAATGTTTTTTTCCTTCTTTCTTACAGACAGGATGCAATGACATTAACCTACATTTATTGTAATATTACCTTCTCAGCAGAATACTCATGTGATACAAACAACATATATTCATATTATTGGTGACGGACAATGCTGGTGGTGGAACTTATAT
The DNA here is from genome assembly GCF_964235325.1 of Thermobia domestica. Classification (NCBI taxonomy): domain Eukaryota; kingdom Metazoa; phylum Arthropoda; class Insecta; order Zygentoma; family Lepismatidae; genus Thermobia; species Thermobia domestica. Next base: position 43,551,921 of record NC_137458.1, read on the forward strand.
ACATATATACGAGTCAAAAGAAAACTTTATATATTTAAATATACACAGAGTGTTCGAGGATTAATGGACGAACTTAATTATTATTTACTTTTTATGTTTATACAGGTGGACAGTAATCTTTTTTTTCCTTTTTGGCACATAGAATCGTGCTCAAAATTTCGAGGCAGGGGTAATGTAAAGTACCCAAAATTCTTACATGTGTTTGTCTAATTTAAAACAAGGAAGTGATATTCATACTGCTTAGAAAAAAAAATAAAAACAGATAACGTCGGCATCACACCACAATTATAGGAAGTTTTCCTATACGGAAATAAGGAAGTAAGAGATTGCAGAAAGAGACCTGAGCTAAGCTCTACGCCACAACCAGGAAGCACCTGAATCCCGGAAATGGGTTGTGCTGGTAGAGGACGGAGACTAGACTCGGGGAGTTGTAATTAAGATTGGAGAGTGGAAGGACATCGTCTGGAGTTGAACTGAGCTGAACAACCTGTGAGTACTGCATCTATTTGCGATGTTATATAACCATAATGGTTAAGTTTCTGTGCCATTACGATGTAGTTGATTTCTATAGTTAAGACCATTTCGAATCCTAATAGCTTGTGGTGTGATGTCGAAAATATCCAAAAGTAATTGATTATTTCATTTCTTATCCTAAGATGATTAGTTAAATTTAGTAGGGGATGGACGTACATAGCGTCCTTTGTTATGCAAATTAGGGTTCGAGACGAGCCATTTTTCGAGTCGAGACAATGGAAAACTTGAAGATAAAAGCTTTTAGAGCTATGTTTGCTATTTATGAGTGTTTTTTATGTTATTTATTTCGTTGAAAATATGTGTTTATTGACAATTTATGGCTGTGAAAGTTGAAATTGGTAGAAAATACAATTTGACTGAAGGTTATCTTGAAAAAATGAAACTTTATTGTTGTTTTTGGTACGTTGTTTCATCATTTATTATTGCCAATATGTGAAACGATGTTGGAAAAAATCCTTGACACCTGAATTCTCAGAAATGAAGCCTGAAGCAGTCTACGACTTGATGTAAGACCAAGTTGAAAATAACGCTTTATTATTGGCTATATACGAATTCTTTGAAGATTTACCCATCTTTGTTGTAGGATACACCTGTGATTCTGTGTTGGTATTTATGAGATACTGTCCTTCAGCCGAAAGGAGCCGTGAAAAAATTAGGATTGACCGTTAGATACAACCATCATATTTAATTAGAGAGTGTGACCTTCACATAGATACCAGAGTCCCCCTCAAAAAGATTTTTGGAATACAATTGTGCAATTTAGTTACTTTTAAAAAAGAAAATGTTAGGGATTATTGTCTACTTTTAGGGAGCTTTCTGAAGATTACATTCTAGGAATGTGAATGTCCTTCAAGAATTTTTTTACTCTCTTACAGAAAAAAAGAAAATAAAACCCAAAGTTGACATTGAACTTTGAAAAGCTTTATGTATTGTCCTCTTTTTACGTAACAGTTAGGTTGTTACATGAATTTGTTTTTCTCGAGTTTTTTTTGTAAAGATTGTATTGAAACGAAACTTAAAAGCATTCTTTCTTTTATTGTTTATGACCGCTGGAAAGAGATCCTCGCCGAAACACATGTTGCAACGGAAGGGCGGGGGGGGGGGACTGAGTTGCCCAAACTTGTTTTGGCGGGAAGATGGGTTTATAAAATTGATAGGAAGAGAAACGAACATTTTATTATTGAACAAGTATTCCGTTCGGACTTGATCTCTGTTTCTTTGAGTGAGTGATTCTTGGCTGATTGATAGTAACTGTGTGATATTACTTGTTGTGATTGTTTTTGTATGAAACCTTGCTGGTGATATATTCATTACTCCTGTGATTAGTTCATCATTAAGGTAAGAATATTTATTATTTTTATGCATTCGAAATGTGGACATAGGGAGGGAATCAGTTCTCTTAGCAGACATATCTTTGAATCAACGAGTATTTGTTTATATGTTTTAAAGGGAACAACACTTGATTGTATGAGGGGAGACACGGGTTTGATGCCAGAGGGAGCTCATATGACATCCTTGATGTTTAATGGAATGAAATTGCTACGACTTGGAAATCGTTTGAAGTAAATGAAAGTGAATATAATGAATGCAAAAACAAAATGAAATTGATCAGTGTAACGTACCACAATTATATGAGTTAGACTAACATATTAGATTATAAACTGCAGTTAATGAGTGGTAGGAATTCCGAGAAAAAATTAGACATAATGTTGTCCAACATAACTTTGTACGGACAGAAATTGAACCCGGGACCAGAGTAAACGTTTTTCACTGACTTACCGTACCAACCTTAGCAAAGAAACCAAATAGTTATTATACCTACGATTGAGAAATAGAATAATACTGTAGTAAACACACTTATCGATTGTAGGTATCGGTGTTTGAACTCTTGTATTGAAAATATAAATGATAGAATCATATCTTAACAGATTTTTCAATGTAAATACGGACTTCTATAAGAGTAAAGTACTATTATGAGACGAATATATGTTTGAATTTTTGGGTTATTACAATTCATTGAGATGTGAAAAGTATTTGGAAATGATAAAAGAATAAAAAATGGAATTAATCATGTTAATTTTATTCATTTTATGCTAAAATATATGTGAATTACAAGCATTTTTGTGTTCCTATAGATCAGGCTCTTCTAACCAGATAGGCGGTATACTTTTTCTTTTTGGGAGACTCAGGTAATCCTCTAAGTTTTTGAATGAAATAGGTATAAGGGTTTGTTTACGTCCATAGAAAAAGAAGAAAAAATAGTAGCAAAAATTGTGAATGAACCAGACAGACCTTCCCCCAAGAAACACGCTTTTCCGGGCTACGAAACTATCAATGAATGAGACACGTTTACCTGCTTTGGGTAACATACTTGTTTTTGTTGACATTTTTTCTTTTTCCTTCCTGGCCGGAATCTCCTTGAATGACAAGTGATGTTTTTATGACGGTCGGCCGTAAAAAGGAAGACTTTTCCTGTTTTGACTGAATAAAATGGAACCAGTATTCATTCATTCATCGGAATCTTTTTTATTTAAAAAAATTAGGCTAGAAAGATTAAATATTCATGAAAGAGATAGAATAAAACGTTCTATATGCATTTTAGGGGCGTAGTAGACATTTTTACGGTGTGGTGACTGGTATATTTGTATTTTACATACATGTAAATGACATTTAATAGTTTTACGTCCCAAGAATACACATGTTGAGCTATTTTATCGTAGTTTTCTTTATAATGCGTGAAATGGTGGAATGAGAAAGGAGAGGAGAACGATATCAAGACAAGTTTGTAGCATATTTTGTATGAACTTTTGATATGAATCCGTTATTTGAGGGTATTTGATTATGTTTTTGGTTTATGGCCATATATATTGTTTGTATATGTGTATATATGTATATATGTACGTGCCCGCAACGGTTTATATGTATATATGTTTGTATGTAGGCATCTATTTACAAGTATATTTGTCTGTTGCTTGTTTGTGCGTTGATAGACACCCATTTCTTTCTTTCTCTCTCTCTCACTCTCTCTTTCTTTCTCTGCATGTTTGTATGTATGTGTGTGTCTGTTTGTGTGTGTGTGTGTGTATGTGTGTGTGTATGTGTGTGTGTGTGTGTGTGTGTGTGTGTGTGGTGGAGCATTGCCGTGCATGTACATAGGTTTGCCTCTGTAGGCTTTGGTAGGCTTCCGTTTTGTGTTTCCTGTTGTATTATTGCGACATTCCGTATGTAGGTGATGTGTGTGGTGGAGCATTGCCGTGCATGTACATAGGTCTGCCTCTGTCTGCCTTGGTAGGTTTCCGTTTTGTGTTTGCTGTTGTATTATTGTGGTTCTGCATATGTATGTGATGTGTGTGGTGGAGCATTGCCATGTATGTACATAGGTTTACCTCTGTAGGCCTTGGTAGGCTTCCGTTTTGTGTTTCCTGCCGTATTATTGTGGTTCTGCATATGTATGTGATGTGTGTGGTGGAACATTGCCGTGCATGTACATAGGTTTACCTCTGTAGGCCTTGGTAGGCTTCCGTTTTGTGTTTCCTGCTGTATTACTATGATTTTGCCCATGTATGTGATGTGTGTACATATGTCTTTGTATGTGTGTTTGTGCCTTATTCTTTTCGATAGTAGACAACCTTCTACCTGTATGTACGTATGTTTCTATCTGTGGGAGCTCATTATTCTAGACCTACATATATATATGTTTGTATGTGGTGAAGCATTAGGGTGTGTGTACATGTATTGTAGCTTTTCGTATGTATGACTTTGTATGTTGTGCTGCGTTGTATGCATCTGTATGTATGTGCAATTACATTGTTTTGTGTCCTGCAATTACATTGTTTTGGTACACATGTTTTTATATGTGGTATTGTCTTGTATGTATTATACCTATACACAATTTCAATTTTAATATCATTTGAATATACAAACAGTTTGTCACTTACCTAATGGCTTCTGCATTAACATATTTGCTTGCACAAGTAGGAAACTGTCTTAGATGTGAATACGTAATCATTAATATCCGGTTGCGGCAACGCGGGTGTTCGGTAGCGGAAAACCCCTCGCGGCGCGGGCTGCGCGAATGGAAAACGTGTTCGGACACCGACGCGAATGCGAAGACGAACATTATAATGTAACGCGCGCGGACAGGTACGTGTTACGCGAAGATCAATAATGCTTAGACAACATATGGTATCTATACACACCGCTCCTGTACGGAAGATTTATAGGTATGATATGTAGTATTTGTTGTTCTTGTACGCAACACATTCAGTAAATGATAATACAGGCTAGATATGTGTAAGTCAGTATTCAGGTACACGTGTACATTTTCCCGCCATGCACAAATTTGTTCATTTTTCTGCGCGAAGGCTAACAGTACGTGACATGCTTGCGCAGTAGGTACATTACATGATAGCTAGTAGCCAATGATAAGATGACCGTGTACATTTTCCCGCCATGCACAAAATCGTTTATTTTTTTGCGCGACGGCTAACAGTCGGTGATATGGTTGCGCAGTAGGTATATTATATGTTAGTGAACAACCGATGTTAAGATGGACTTGTACATTTTTCCCGCCACGGACAAATTATAACATTCTTTATGCGCAAAAGCTAAGTATGAATAAACTGGAGGTGCAGAAGATATAGTTACTTATGCAATACTAAGAAAAGACAACTAACAGATCTGAGTGCAAATTACAAACTTTATGGGAACTTATAATAAAATATTGACGGAAGTATCTTTCATGATAGCCGAAATCTTAAATTTCACCGCTACTATTACATCTTCTTCCTTTATTAAGATTAGGACATTGTTTTTCCCACTATTCCACAGCCCCTATGGTGATTTTCACTATACTGTTTAAATATTCTTATTTTTGATGTCCAGACGGACATGTTCACTTTTCTCTTTTCCTTATTTTATGTTTTTCCAATGTCCTGACGTCCCTATGGTGATTTTCACTATACTGTTTAAATATTCTTATTTCTGATGTCCAGGCGGACATGTTCACTTTTCTGTTTTTTTCATTTTATGTTTTTCCAACGTCCTGATTTCCCTATGGTTATTTTCACTATACTGTTTAAATATTCTTATTATTGTTGTCCAGGCGGACATGTTCACCTTTCCCTTTTCTTCATTTTATGTTTTTCCAATGTCCTGGCGTCCCTATGGTGATTTTCACTATACTGTTTAAATGTTCTTATTCTTGATGTCCAGACGGACATGTTCACTTTTCCCTTTTCTTCATTTTATGTTTTTCCAATGTCCTGACCGCCCTATGGTGATTTTCACTATACTGTTTAAATATTCTTATTCTTGATGTCCAGACGGACATGTTCACTTTTCTGTTTTTTCATTTTAAGTTTTTCCAATGTCCTGGCGTCCCTATGATGATTTTTACTATACTGTTTAAATATTCTTATTTCTGATGTCCAGACCGACATGTTCACTTTTTTCTTTTCATCATTTTTTTTTGTTTTTCTAACTTTCAAAGTTCCTATAATGATTTCAACACATTAATTTAATATTTTCACTAACATTCAAGAAAGATGTTTATGTAACGCAACCCTTATAATTACACTGTAGATTGCATGACTTTCATTTCCCCTCCCACTCAACTTATTTATTTTCTCGTGTCCGTTGGAAACTTGTTCTTATTTAAATTCTCCTAATAATTAGTCGGAACACTGTGTGAACTGAAATAATTTGATTTCTTTTCCCACTCACTCGGCATTCCTTTGACCTCCCCTCCCACTCAGTCGGCATTCCTTTGATCTCCCCTCCCACTGTAGGTGGCATGGCTTTGATTTCCTCTCCCACTGTAGACGGCATGGCTTTGATTTCCTCTCCCACTGAAGGCGGCATGGCTCTGATTTCCGCCCCTTTCAAATCTTTTATGTATCGTTTGCAGTGCAAACTACGAGGAAAATTGCAAAACATGTTGAAACTTTTTTTCTAACACTTTATATTTGTGTGACGTCATACTTTGTATTGTATATATACCGTATTGTTGTACAATTATAATCATTTGAATGCTGACGACGATACCTGCATGACGTAATTTATTACATCTTCAAATTTAAATTTATTGTATATTATTATCAGTCAAGATAAAAATTAGACATACGAAGAAATTATTGTGTTAAGGAAAAAAACAAGACAAAACAAGTAATATTGAAGTTGAAGTGATTGTATTAACAGATATACAGAAACACCAAATTATTATTATTATTATATTCTTATTAAGAAGAAACTCAATTCCTGATTACAGATGGAGTTCTTCAACCTAGAATTTAATGTCGTGGATGAAACCCTCTTCCAGGAAGAGTTGAAGGGGTTGCATAATGCTGAAAGAGTCCTGGCGGCCTGGCAGAAAATTGTACAATTACAGAAGGATGGTCATAGAGGGAGTGAAAGGTGTGAGTATTTGCTTTCATTATTACACCAGTATTTTGCTTCTAATGAACACACAGTTTTGAATACATGTCTTTCCTCTGCAGATGTGTTAGATCTTTTTTCTGCAGGATTTTTCAGAGGGGAGAACATGTATCATTTAGCGCGCGAGAGGTTTATTCATTATTTTAATAGGGGAGAAGGACAACTTGATAGAGTAAATGATAGAGAGGTATCCCAATTTTATCAGTACGGCTCGCGTTTTGTTTTGGCCCAACGTAATGTTTTAGCATCGTCATGTAACAATTCCATAGTCAACTCCCCCCAAGGAAATTCAAACTTGGGTAATATGATGGATAATAGAATGATTGTTGATGATGTTCAACAACAAGAATATAATCAAAATTCCGTTGATAATAATGATGATTATATGGAGATACTGGGAAAGTTTTTAGAAGAAAAGTTGGGTATCGATGCAGTTTCATCTGCTCAAATAACCCAAGGGACAAATCCTGTAAACAATGTTCATCCAGATGTGCAATGTTCACGGGATACTATTAGCTATGGATCAGTATCTCCACAAGCAGGACCATCTCATGGAAATGTGTTGCATAGGCGCGACCAAGTTGGTCACAAACAATTTAAAAAATCAGATGATGGTAACTTCGAAATCGTAAGAGACAGCACAAAAGATTTCACGAATTTTAATCTTCGTGGAAGAGAAATCGCTGTTCGTCCAACCGGTGAAAACAATATTGAAAATCCGGAAGGATATATTAAGAAATTAGTTAAATTTGCGTTAGACGAGGTTCTCGCTGACGCCCGAGCAGAGGATTACGTTGGTCTCTGTATCGATAGCTCGAACAGTAGAAACAAAAAACCAGCGTATATTCCTTGGAGAAGAAAGAGCGATTTAAGTGCTGAGGTCATTTTAACTTCATTGGAAAATATACTAAATTCCAATGAAGAATTCTTGCTCGGAAATGAACTACAATTTCGATTCCATATAGTTAAAAACGTAAGCGGGCAAGGTATTAGGAATGATTGTAATGCCGCCCGTTATGAAGACATGGAAAAAGTGCTAACCGCCATATTGTTTATATTAACGGATCTGACATGCTCTGTCTGCCAAAGAGTATTGTTTGGTATTTGGAAAAATATGAAGGAAACTAGAAACACTTTATATAATTTGAAAAAAGATAATGAGAAAATTTGGAAAAGTAAGGCAGAGCAACTTTGTAGAGATGCAAATGTTAATGTTAAAACAAAGAATGGTTGCGATCTAAACGATCTTGATACTTTTCAGAAATATTTTTCAGGGAAGTATCAAATTGTTGTTTATGTAAGAGATGAATCCGTTAATGAACGTAAATATAAGGTACTTATCCCTGGAACTCCTGCACCAAAACAAATGTATATTTATTATGAAAGAGGAATTACAGTTGGCCATTTCGCACCAATTAAGTGCATTACATCGTTCCTAGAAAATAGAAAGTACTGCACGAAATGTTTGGAAGCATACGATGATCGTCGACATAAACACAAGTGTGAATTGCGGTGTTTAGCTTGCAATAAGCAGCATTAGCAAGACCCAACATTAAGAAAAATCAAGTGTGATTCATGTAATAGAAAGTTTTCTGAGGGTGAATGTTTTAATAATCATTTGGCACGTAATAAAGCTGGGTTTAGTGAGTACCACTATGTAAAGGTTTGTCCCGATTGTGATCGTATGACTAACAGTAGACTTCGAAAAGTTGCACATAAGTGTTGTGAACATTTTTGCGCCACGTATAAGGTTCACGTAGAACCTAACCATCAATGCTTTGTGCAAAAAATGAAGCCTACACATATCAAAAGGTTTATGTACATTGCATATGATATAGAAACAATGTTAATGCCGGAAAATGAGAATGGTGAAAGGAAACATGAAGTCGCCCTGATTTGTAGCAGACATACATGTTCACACTGTATGAGTAAATCTCTGGATGATCTCTGCAACTTTTGCGGTGATAAAAATGGAAATCGATCGTTTTCTTTTTAAACAATGGATGACTTCATTAAACACGTGTTAATGGCTCGTCCAGTGTTTCAACGCATAGTAATTTTGGCTCATAATTCTGGACGGTTTTATGGTATCTTCTGCTTAAGAAATCTAATTGAGAAGCAACATATTATTCCTGATGTTCTGATACAGGGTCAAAAAATATTTTGTATGACTATTGCAAATAGATTCTTCTTCCGTGACACTTATTTGTTCCTTGGAATTAAATTATCCAAAATTCCGAAAACGTTAGGTCTATCTGGAAATTTGAAAAAGGGAGATTTCCCATATTTATTTAACACTTTGGAAAATCAAAATTATGTAGGTCCGATTCCCGCTATTGAATATTTTGATCCTGACTCGCGAAGCACGGAAGAAAGACAACAACTGATCGCCTGGCACCAAGAACGTGCTGCAAGTGGCGAGGAGTATGATCTCCAAAAGGAAATGTTGGCTTACTGTGAAAATGATGTTAGAATTCTTACAGAAGCTATCATCAAATTTAGTAACATCATAGAAGAGAAGACGAATGGTCTCCAATGTTTTATTGCTTGTTCCACAGTTGCAGGGTTAAGTATGAAAACGTACCGTACTCTGTACTTACCGGAGAATACCATTGCTGTAATTCCACCGAAGGGATTTCAACATAATGAGCGACAAAGTGCAAAAGCACTTTTGTGGTTAAAATATGTTGAGCATTAACTTGGTAGGAATATCCAGTACTGTGGTACTGGTCCGGAGGTACGCCTTGGTAAATACAGGGTTGACGGATACGATCCAAGTACAAATACAGTGTATGAATTTTATGGATGCAATTTCCACGGGTGTGTTTCATGTATTTCTAATAACAGTGATGAAATCATTCACGGTTCTCAGGATCCTTGCGATACGTATGAAAGACGGTACGAACAAACCATGAGACGTCGAGAATACATTCAAAATCTTGGTGTAAAGTTACACGAGATCTGGGAATTTACTTGGGACAATAAGGTGAAGACAGATAAAGATTTACAAAAGTTCATTAAAGAACATTGTACTCATCTAGCGGATCCTATTGTTCCAAGAATGGCATATCAAGGTGGACGTACTGAAGTCTTCAGATCATACGTTAATTGCAAGGATAATGAGACAATCCGTTATTTTGATATTACGTCTCTATACCCCTATGTAATGGCACGTAGACCAATGCCGATTGGAATGCCTAAGATTCACAGGGGGCCAGATTTTCCAGAAGTGGTAAATACTCATGGGTTAGTGAAATGTACAGTTCTCCCCCCAAAGGACTTATATTTTCCTATTCTCCCATATGTGGCAGGTAGACGCTTACTTTTTGGACTATGCCGGACATGTATGGAAGAAGAGATAAATGAAGTTGTAGAGGAATGTGCACATGAAGGAATGGAGCGTGCAATAACAAGTACATTTTGTACTCCAGAGCTACACCTTGCTCTTAAAAAAGGTTATAAGATCATCGATATTCATGAAATTTGGGAGTTCGAACTCATGGACCCAGAAGAATGGAATTCAGGTGGTCTGTTCGGGAATTACGTGAACTCCTTTCTTCAAATGAAACAGGAAGCCTCAGGTTTTCCTGCTTCTTGCAAAAGCGAAGAAGACAAAAAGAAGTATATTGATGAATATTATGCCCATGAAGGCATTAAATTAAATTATGATAATATAAGGAAGAACCCGGTATTGCACGCTACAGCGAAATTATACCTTAATTCGCTGTATGGGAAATGGGGTCAACGCCCGGACACGATAATCTGTGCAATCCTCAACAACTCAGAGGAGTTTCTTAGGTACCTTTCATCGGCAAGATATGAAGTTCATTCAGTGATTGCAGTCGGTGATAGGCATTTACTAATGAACTACAAGGACTTGGAAAATGATAACACCCCGTTAGGATTTTCCAATGTAGTCTTGGCAGCATTTATTACTTCGAGGGCCAGACTTAAATTTTATTACCTTTTGACTGCTGTAGGACCTGAACGAGCACTTTACTGTGATACGGACAGTATTATGTTTTTGCAACGGAAACATGAGGAACCCGTGTTACAGTTGGGTAATTATCTTGGGGATTTAACAGACGAAATAGATGAAGGGTGGGAATTTATCACTCTCATAGCTTTAGGGCCCAAAAACTATAGTATGCGGCTTAGAAATGCTGCAGGAGAATTTCGGCACATTTACAAAATTCGGGGGATAACACTGAACCATAGAACCTCTGAAAAAAATAATTTTGAGAGCTTCTATGCGTTAGTGCGAGAAGAAATTGAATCTGTAGTAATAGAAAATCCTACAAGTATTATCCGCAAACGTGGGTTCCAAATCTTTTCAAGACGAGAAACCAAGACACACCGTATGGTTAACAAAAAACGTAAACGTATTGATGACGAAGACGATATTCTTTTACATGACGTACACAAGACTAGGACTATACCATACGGTTACCAAGAGACTTAACGTTTGACCCACGAACGCCAAATGCTTTTGAGTGTGTGCGTGCTATTTTGTTTGCTATGCAAACTTTGTTAAAATTCATATTGAAGCTAGTTGTGAAATAATTGCTGTGCAAACTATTTGTTAAAATTCATATTGAAGCTCTATTTATTTATTTATTTATTTATTTATTTATTTATTTATTTATTTATTTACTTCTATTGATTGTGATTATATTAAGAACATGCTTTAATATTCTAGTCATTTAACATTCTAGTCATTTTAAATATTCTAGTCATTTTAAATATTCTAGTCATTTTAATATTCTAGTCATTTTAAATATTCTAGTCATTTGAAATAGTCTAGACATTTTAATTTTGTTGAGTGAGAGTGTGTGTGCGAATGTATAAAAAGGTGAGCTTTCTATTCCATGCATTCATTTGATAAGAAGATGTTAAAGTTTAATCATCCCTCTACCATTTTAATTGCTGGTCCTTCAAGGGCTGGTAAAACTTGTTTTGTAAATCGTTTACTTAATGAACGTGAACATATGTTTACTACAACATTTCGTGAAATTGTATGGTGTTATGGTGCAGTGATACCACACTTGGATTCTCATGCAAATATTCGTTTCGTAGAGGGAATTCCAGATATGAATACTTTTCATATTGAAGAAAATTCATTATTAATATTAGATGACTTAATGTCTGAAACCAATGGTGATGTCGCAAACTTATTTACAAAATATGCACATCATAAAAAATTAACTGTAATATTTATAGTATAAAATTTGTTTCCAAAAGGAAAATATGCACGTGATATTAGTTTAAATGCACATTATATTATAGTATTTAAAAATCCACGTGATACATTACAAATTCAATATTTTGCTAGACAAATCATGCCACGACAAAGTAAACATATCGTTGATGTATTTGATGAAGTAACACGTTCGCCTCATACTTATTTATTATTTGATTTAACACAGAAAACAAATGACGCATTACGAATACGTACAAACATATTTCCCGATGAAACAATGTACGTGTACACAAGCGTAAAAGACGATGAAATCGTAGTTTATGTTTAGTTGTTATCAAGATGTTGAAGGTGAAACAACACTTTAGCACACTCCGTGCTCTGTGTAAATGTAAAGCGGCAAAACGTAAACATATTTTGAAAAATGCTTCAAGTGATTTAATACGAACCATTTCACAAGTTGCTAAAAATACAATAAAAGGGAACATTCCTTTAAATTCTCGTCAGAAGCAACGATTACGTAGACATAAAAAGATCTTGCGAGTTCTTTCTCAACAACGTACAGCATTAAACAAGAAAAGGAAAATATTACTTCAGAAAGGTGGTGCATTCTTACCAATGTTACTAGGTCCAATTCTAGGAGCTGTAGCAAGTAGTATTTTTGGAAGATAAAAATCATGTCAGGCTTACGTAAAATGATTTTAGTTCCTGAGAATGCAATCCATCAATTTCAATCAAATGCTAAGTCTATAGATACACATCAATCGCGATTAGATGAAGAAATGAGTAATATTTTACAACGTCGTGATCTTAGTGTTGAAGAAAAATGGAAAATGTACCAGCAAGCATTACATCAATATTTACAATATTCATCTACACAAAAACCTGTTACATTACCTATTGTTGAAAAAAAAATTCAAGCATCAACATCATCTGAAGAAAAGAATCATTCTATTTTACCCGTTGTATCGGACATTTTAAAATCAGTACCGAAAACACATCGAAGGAAAACAGATCTATTAATTAAACAATTAATATATTCGAATAAAATAGATTGGGATCAATCAGGAACAGTAAAGATAAATGGAAAACAAATTCCAGGTTCAAATATTATAGATTTAGTGAATGATGTTGTTCGTATGCAAAATATTCAAGACAACCAGTAGGAATTCAAGAGTTTAAAATTTTGTTAGAAGAACTTAATGTTCCTAAAGAATTTATTTCTACTCCTGTGAGTACACCGAAAGTTATTAGTAGTAAAATTCGTAAAACAGATTTTTTAAAAGGTTGGAAAGAATATAAAATGTAATAAAAATGACAAAGTTATCAAAAATATATTATGATTATTCAAATCCTGCTTCTTTATTTAGTATTAAAACATTGCAACGTAAAACTAAATTATCACAAAAGAAAATAAAGGAATGGTTAGCATCACAAAATGCGTATACATTGCATGCACCAGCACGAAAAGTTTTCGAGCGAAAGAAATATTATGTTAGTGCACCGAATGAAACATTACAAATGGATTTAGCAGATATGCAAAATATTGCAAAGTATAATAATAATTATAAATATATTTTATGTTGTATTGACATTTTCTCACGGTATGCGTATTGCGTTCCATTAAAAACAAAAAAGGGTCCTGAAATGGTTAAAGCAATCACAAAAATTTTTAAACAGTTAAAATTACCCGTGTTTCATGTACAAACAGATTTAGGTGGTGAATTTTATAATCAACATGTAAAACGTTTATTTCAAGAAAATGAAATTAATCATTATAGTGTGCATTCGGAAATTAAATGTGCATTAGCAGAACGTTTTATACGAACATTAAAAGAAAGATTGTATCGATACTTTACAGCAAAAAATACTTATCGTTATATTGATGTTCTCGATAAAATTGTACATAACTATAATCATTCGTATCACAGAAGTATTAAAATGGCACCTGCAGAAGTAAATGATTCATACATTAAACAAGTATGGAACACATTATATGGAACATCAACCACAAAAAAGAAATTAACATGTAAATTCCATCCGGGTGATTATGTACGTGTCAGTAAATATAAACACAAGTTAGAAAAAGGATATTTACCATAATGGTCGCAAGAAATGTTTGTTGTAGATCGATGTATTAAATCAAGTCCAGTAACTTATAAATTAAAAGATTGGAATGGTGATGAAATTAAAGGAATATTTTATGCGCAAGAATTACAAAAAGTAATAATTAATTCAAACAAAAATTATTTAATTGAAAAAGTACTTAAACGAAAAAAGGGGTGGATTTATGTAAAGTGGTTAGGATATCCGTCAAGTATGAATTCATGGATTAAAGCGAAATCCGTTCAGTCTTCAACATGAATTCAACATTTAAACACGACTTTTATGTTACTCTTCCTTCAAATACAAGTACTAAACTTTTTGATAATACAACAGCATCGTATAGAGTAAAACTTGCACAACCTATTGATTTAAGGGATGGTGAATGGGGTGTTGCATTAACACAAATTAATATTCCTTGGAGTTTTTATAATGTAGGTGAAAACGAAAAAATTACACATAAATACTGTAATTGATGGTAAACATGAACGTCACGAAATTAATATCATACCGGGATATTATTCTTCTGTAAAAAGTATTTTAGATATGATACCTGAAAATGTACGTATGATATCATAAAAATAAAAATCAAGTATTTATATCACATATTTTAAAATCATACGATCAATATATGATTGGTATTAGAAAAGGATTACAACACATTTTAGGTTTTATTAATGAACATTCAACAGATTTTTCTCCTGTTGTATACTTAAAACCACCAAACACACAAGAAAGAATACTACCACGTGGAAAATTCCCGTGCAATTTAGATTATAATATTCCAACTGAAGTAAATGTTTGTGTTGATGTTGTAAAGCAACAACAAGACGTTGGACCTTTACTTCGAAAACTTAATGTTTATGATGAAGAGCATCAAATGTTTTCTATTTCACACACCACACTATGTTAAAGTAGAAAAAAGTATTTTGACACGATAGAAGTAAACTTAAAAGATGAACACGGGCAAAAACTACCATTTCAATTTGGAACTTCGAACTTAACACTACACTTTAAGCAAAAATGATTTCTGATATTATTGATGATAGTTTTTACATTACACTCGTTTCAAATGCTAGTACTGATGTATATCCTAAAAATAGTCCGTCACATTTTATTAATCAATTAAATAATACTATTCGCTTATCTGAATCCAATTGGTGTGTTGGTTTAAGTGAAATACACATTCCGCTAACATGTCATAATGTTATCGATGGTGAAAATGTTGTTTGGTTTACATTAAAAGATGGGGAACCTCAGAAAAGTAAAATTACACCGGGATATTATTCAACCGTGTACCATTTAATTGAAGAATTAAATAAAGTTTCCAAATTCATAAGATTTAATGTGTCAAATACAGTATTCGTAGAATGTGATCAACGTGTTAAATCACTTACATTGTCACCAACATTGTCTTTACAATTAGGATTTCCTGAAAATAGAGATCTTGGTTTACATAAACGTGGATTTAAACAACCTTACGTTGATATTGGTTATCCACATCAAAATTTTGTGTATAGTGATATTGTACAATATCAATATTTAGGTGATACCAAGGAACCATTATTACGTATTGCAACAATTTGCAATGTGAAATATGGAAAAGTGCAAACAATTACATTTCAAGATATTCATTATTTACCAGTTTCAAAATTTTGTTTTAACAATATCGAAGTACTACTAAAGGACCATGCAGGGCGAAATTTGCCATTTCGTTCCGGGACATTGACGGTAACACTTCATTTTAAACGCGCTGCTCCTAAATAAAAGAAATGAAATCTAGACGTATATGTTATCAACGTGGTCGTGGAATACCTTATTTTTCAGGTCCAGTTTATCAACGGGGACACGGTATCGGTAGTTTCTTTAAAGGTTTAGCACGTATTGCATTACCATTCCTTAAACAAGGTGCCAAAGCATTAGGTCGCCAAGCATTACAAACAGGTATACAAGTTGCAGGCGATGTATTAGAAAATCGTCCAATAAAAGAATCCGTTCGCGCACGTGTGAAAGAAGCTGGTGAAACATTAAAGACAAAAGCTGTTAATAAAGTTGGTCAGTTACTATCTGGTAGCGGTAAGAGACGGCCACGAAAACGTAAAGCTCCTGTAATACGAATTGGACCACCAATCAAACGTAAACGTTCTCGTACTGTTAAACGTAAAACATAAAGAAGGAAGACTAAAGATATATTTTCATAATGGCTTTACTTAATTCAAATAGCCATGAGTGTTGTACTTCAGAATTTGACTTATTTTACGTTCCAATGGCACAAACTGCTATAGAAGCAACTTCTCATGTGAAAAATCGTCCTATTTCTACACTAACTTCAGAAGGACCTATTGAATTTGTTATTCCTGGTGAAACAGGTGAATTTATTCATCCTGCTCATCTTTATCTTTATGTACGTTGTAAAATTACAAAATCAAACGGTAATAATTTAGATGCAAACGATGTAGTTGCACCAGTAAATAACTTTTTACATTCATTATTTAGTCAAGTTGATATTTCATTAAATGATAAATTAATTAGTTCATCATCTGGATCTTATCCTTATCGCGCACATATTGAAACCTTGTTAAATTATTCAAATGATGCTTCGCAAACTCATCTTACATCTTCTTTATGGTACAAAGATACCGCAAAACAATTTAATTCATTAGATGAAACAAATACAGGGTTTAATAAACGTGCTGCTTTTGTTAAGAATAGTACACCATTTGAAATGTATGGACGTATTCATGTTGATATTGCAAGTTTAGGTCGTGTGCTTCCAAACAAAGTTGGTCTTCGTATTAAATTACACCGAACAAAAGATACGTTTTGTTTAATGCACGCTCCAAATACATCTTATAAAGTAGTGCTTCAAGAAGTTACGATGTATGCACGACGTGTTGACACATCTGCACATGTTGGTATGGAAATAAATTCAGGTATGGTGCATGCAACGGCCAAATTACCTCTTACAAGAGTTGAAACTCGATCATATACAATATCTCAGCAAGTAAATTCATACAATCTTGATAATCTGTTCCTTGGAAATGTACCTAAAGCAATCGTTATCGGATTTGTCTCTAACGCGGCCTTTAATGGGAAATCAGAAATTAATCCTTTTGAATTCCGAAACTTTAACGTTAACAAGTTGCAACTACAAGTTGGTTCAAAATCATTTCCTCCCAACCCCCTCACCCCTGATTTTTTAAATAATTTATACGTTCTAAGTTACCAGACTCTGTTCTCCGGTACAGGAATATTTTATAAAGATGATGGTCATACTGTTACCTATGATGAATATCCACATGGATACACTCTTTATGCATTTATTCTATCCCTACTGCTACATTGGATGATACTACTTGGGATGTTGTGCGCGATGCTCCCGTTAATTTAAAAGTATCATTCAAAGAGTCATTAACACAACCAATCACTTGTGTTGTGTACGCTCAATTTGACTCACTCATACAAATAGATAAAGATAGAAATGTATATAGTGATAATTCATTTTAAATTTAAATCAGTTGAGTAGCATGAGGGTTGTTGTTTACTTCTCCGCTTATCGTGGGGAGGATGACGATGAAGTTATTGTTAAAGAGTTAGCAATAGCTAATCCAGATATACCATTCATACAAAGCTGGATATTTAAACCTCCGTGCGCTAATACTGAACTGTGTGAAACAATAATAGAAGCAAACAAATACTTGTGTGATAATTTTTATGGAATCCAATGGCATGAAGGAGATGTCGAATACTCACACCTTAAAGAAATTCTTCGCAAATATTGTACAAATATTTCATCTGTTTACACTTTCGGCAAACCTCGTCAGGACTTTCTGCAGGAAATTCTTCAACGTGATATTATCAATCTCGAGGATTTGGACTGTCCACGGTACACATCTTTAGGATTTCATGTGTCAAAGTGTGCACATTATAATCATCCCTTTGGACATTACAAGTGCAGTGTGTATGAAGCTTTATTATACAGTGAATATGTAAAAGTGTATGACTATGTTTTGTTTGTGAACAATACCAGTGATAAATATGTTCCTACTCCGTTAAAGAAATAAACAAAAATCATGTATACAGATGAAATTTTAAAAGTGCTTCTCAGTGATAAAAAAACTGGATCATATGTGAATGGAATTTATTCCATTGATACAATTCCACAAACAGTGCAAACTCCTGTTGGACTAATCATTAATCTTGATACATCAGATTCCACAGGAAGTCATTGGGTTGGACTATACATAAACAAAAATCCTGAAGGATTTTATTTTGATAGTTTACGAATGCCTGTGCCAAAAGAAATTCATTCATTCTTATGTAAAAATAGTAAAGTTTATTATGTAAATAGTCAACCATACCAACACGAGGAATCTGTACTGTGTGGCTATTTCGTATTATATTTCATGTATCATATAGTACGCAATAATTCATTTGAAAAAACTTTAAGTTTATTTCATAAGACAAAATTAAAAAGAATGATAAAAATGTATATAACCACGTAAATAAATTTTTAAAAAGAAAACAAAATATTTATCTGAAATAATAAGTTTATTGTTTGTATATAGTATGTACATAAATATATATAAACAAAAAAAGATTTTTTTAAAATAAAAGTTTGAAATTTTACTTCGTGTGTTTCATTTCACAAACATAAAAATAAAAAAAGAAAAGTTTCATCATTGAAAACGTGTTAGTTAATGCTGTTGATCGTTGAAACTTCCACCAAAAATTAAGTTGTTGGGCATTTCGATATGCACAACCTGATTTTTTCTCAAGTTGTAAATTTTGTTCATGAAAAGAACAATATTCATTCATAACATCTGCACATAATTCCTTTAATGGTGGCCATTGTTTTGATTCAAGATCAATAACATTATCTAACAAAAATAGTTTCTTAATCCAAATGGATTTCTCTGCACCTTTACAATGAAAGGTTGCATCTTGCAAACATAATTGATATACAAGGTTACGTATATGTGATACAGTATATCCGTTTTTATTATTCCAAGTTAGTCCATGTAAGTTTGATGTTAACCAATCAACTTGTTTCTGACATCCTAAAGATAATTGATTGTATTCAATCGGAGATTTTACTAAACAATGGAAATTCACTGTATCATCACATGCAATTAAACAAAATTCACAAATAATAAATTCATTATTTGAAATCTTAAAACCTTGTATGTCGATAATGTATTCATTAACACATGGTGAAATTTCATGTTTACGATTCAACAAAAACGGAATTATTTGTCCTACAAATTCCATGTTGTTTAAACATTCTCGCGTTTTTCGTATAAAGTTTATACTTGAGATTTCACTATGATGTTCTTCAAACACTTCAAACAAATCAATAAGAGTTATTTCATTGGATAAATGCTATACAGCAAAAGTTCCAGTATCATGAAGAAGCAAACACCGGTGTTGAAGATTCAACGTGCATTGTTCACAGGAAATAATATTTAAACGTAAGTATACATTTATAGTTTTTAAAATACACAGTTCACTAATATTATTGTCACTACAAGATACACAAATATAATCACCGCCACCACTGATATGAGAATACATGTTTTTCAAACACTGTCACTTCAATTTGCATACAGTATTTTCACTATTTACATACACACACACAATCACTTTGCAAAGCCTTCCTTTTTGTCTTTGCTTTCAAAAATTTTAACTAACTCGCTCAAAAAATTAGGGTCCTTTTCTTCAATTAAGTCAAAAAAGGCTTCATAAAAGAGTTCTTGTGTAAATATCCCAATAATATGCGTTCTCGCATATATATAAAATAAGTCCTCTACTTCAACATCCAGCAGAGATTTCAAAGCCCGATCTTCTAGTTCCTCTGGACTCAAAAACAAACAGTCATGCCCCATTTGATTAGCCAATGCTTCTGCGCATCCACCACAAATTAATATTCTATCAGTGTCCCAATTAAGAATTGCATCTATTACACAATCACGATCCACTTTTTGACTGAAACATGAACAGTTTAAACTCCAAAATTTGGAACTGGATCGGCTTAACAGCGATGGTGATGCAGGTGGCGTTGGCGACACCGTTGGAAATGGTGTCTCTGGTTCCTCCAATTCGCCTTCTTCATTCAAAGATGATGAATAAATTTCATCATCCGAAGATGATATGTAGACTACTTCAATAGAGTCCGGGGAATCCGGCCTGTTGTCGGTCTTTAACTTCTTCGTTCCCGCAGGAGGCGATGATAATGTCTCCTCGTCGTCGAGTTCGCTAAAAACTAACTTGCGTACGGGAGCCATAGCGTAATACATAAAACACTCTCCTGAAACTCTGTATTTAAGCGTTTACGTCACAATAAAATGTCATCCTAACAACAAGTTCATACAAGTCTCCCTATTACGTGATCATTAACAGAAACAAATCTTTGAATTTTTTCCATGCGTACGTGACTATTCAAGGTCAAATGCAAATCCTGTCCGCAATAAAAACTTTTAACGCACACTTGTGTTCTACCCCTCCCCCAAACAAACATAAGCTTTTCTTAGAAATTCCAAAAAACATCTATTGTTCAAGTATATGGTCAAGGTCAACGCAATTCCTGTCCACAATAAAAACTTTTAACGCACACCTGTGTTCTACCTCTGCCCCAATCAATCATAAGCTTTTCTTAAAAATTCCAAAAACATCTATTGTTCAAGTATATGGTCAAGGTGAACGCAATTCCTGTCCACAATAAAAACTTTTAACGCAGACCTGTGTTCTACCTTTCCCCCAAACAATCATAAGCATTTCTTAGAAATTCCAAAACAAACTTGTGCCTACGTGACTAATCAAGGTCAAACGCAATTCCTGTCAACAATACAAAACAATATAAACAAGCAATAAAATATAATAAAAAAATAAAACATCTATTGTATAAAATATATCCAAGGTTAAACGCAATTCCTGTCAACAATACAAAATAATATAAACAATGTACGCTTCTCTCAACCCCACTCACTACATTCTTCAACTACTTCTCTGTCAACAATGAATCGTTAAAAAGATTACATATACACACATCTGCGGCATCCATTGTTCCCACCTGCGTACGTGAACCCTCAAGGATAAACCACATTCCTCTTAACAAAGACCTATTGTCAGAACCTACCCTAATTTGCATAACAAAGGACGCTATGTACGTCCCACCACTACTAAATTTATCCTTGAGTTGTCTAAATACACAGTGTTACAAATTTCAGATGAGCTACGCTCTACCCCCAAGTATAAAAAGTTTCTAAGATACTAAATCATTCCAGTTAGAAATTTGTAGCACATGTTAATATCTAGGAAATTGTGCGTGTCGACTTCACGTCTTATTGCTACTTTCATTGTTAAAGACTACCACTTTTTGAAAAGATAACTATATCTCCCACACTTCCAACCAGAAACTGATTAAACTTGGCACAACTTTTTATGATTAAAATATCTAGGGAATGGTGAATGTCGATTTCATATATTGTTGTTTTTTAATTGTTGAAGGACACCATTCTTAAATAAACAATCTACATTATGTGCCATACTTTCCACCAGAAAATGATCAAGCTTGGAATACCCATTACGATTGAAATATCTAAGAAATGGTACATATCAATTGCACCTATTTTTGTTAGTTTCATTGTTGAAGCCCACAAATTTTAAACAAACAATCAACTTTATCTGCTATACGTACTTTCTACCGGAAATAGATCAAACTTGACACACCCAATTGCGATTGATATATCTAGCGAACGGTACATATCAATTGCACCTATTTTTCTAAGTTTCATTGTTAAAGCCCACCATTGTTAAGTAAACAATAACATTATCTGCCATACTTTTTACGAGAAACTAACCGAACTTGGCACACCGTTACCGATTGAAATATCTAGGGAATGGTACATGTAGATTTTGCATATTGATGCTAGTTTCATTGCTGGAAGACACTATTGTTAAATCAACAATCAACATTATGTGCCATACTTTCTGTGAGAAACTGATCAAACTTGGCACACCATTTACGATTGAAATATCTAGGGAATGGTACATCTCGATTCCACATGTGTTTCTTTCATTGCTGTAGCCCGCCATTGTTAAAAGTACGATCAACTTTATCTGCAAATACTTTCTACCAGAAACTGATTAACTTTGCACATCCCTTTACGATAGAAATATCTAGGGAATGGCACATTTTTTCCATGTTTTCAACCAGAAGCTAACAAATATCGCACATTACTGTACTTACAAGTAACAGATCGCATTGGTCATAATTTAATTGTTTATGGCTACTATTGTTGAAAAATAGTATTGGCTCTTAAATTTTCTAGACTGACAGATAAATTTAGAGCAATTGTAATGCACGCTTCCGTATAGGTTTGGCAACACAGCAAAGTAGGTATTGAATGGAGTCCAGACATCACGGTAGGAGATCACATTCTTTACGACACAAGGACTATGGACTCTTAATTCTATACGAAACATGCTGAGCTCGTTTGCTATACCGTTTGGTGAATTGCTATCAAGGATGTTATAAAATAGAGGATCTGCCCATACAACAAAATCGTGAAGCCATACGTCACAGCTTTGCCACACCTACTCTGCCCACTCCGAGCCACTAAGATCGTAATGTTTCGAGCCAACAATCATGGCGGAAACGAGAGTAGCCAATCAGACGTGCCGGCTCAGACGATACTCGATTGTTTTTCGGCTTCATAGAGTTCATATGATGAAGATACGTATGGACAGATCCTCTATTTTGTAACATCCTTGATTTGTATATTGTTTGTCCGTGTTGTTGACAAAAATGAAGCGGCCAAGTTGAGTGTGGACAAGACTACGGTCAATGAAGATAAAGAAAAGTTTATTTCTGGAAAAGATTTTTTTCTAAGAGTTCATTTTACATTTTACGCTCGAGTTACGTCGTTTCGAGCAAGAACACTTGACAAAGAAAAAAATTCATTTTTCTCTGTGGTATCTAATAGTCTCAGTGTGAGAGTTGTTCTGTAGGGTATATGCTGATTTGCACATCGTTGATAGTTTAGTTGAGGGCCATTAAAGAAAAAACACATATTACTTTATATTAGAAACTGGCCAAAAGTTGCGATGCTGAAAAGAATCAGGATGTTTGAAGGAAGGCTTGTTTAAATTTTTAGTGTTGATGTTGTTCAGTTTTTATTATCGGGGACAACCATTGTCTAAAATCATTTAATTATACATTTTCTATCTGTGTCGATAGGTCCTAGACTTTCTTGTTATACCATTTCTTTCATTATGATTCACTTGCAATACCATCCGTCTGCACCGTCTCCTTTAACCCTACGATTGCATAACTGTTCAACAAACATAAAGATTTCGTTAGTTGAGTAATATATATAAGTTTCGTTTTATCATGAGAAGTGTCACAAGGGATGAGCAACAACCCAGAGAGCCTCAAAATTAACGGTATAGGTTCTAAAAGCTAATTTAGAATATTATAGGATCTAGACCTCAAATTAGGGGCATTTTAGGCCATAGAAAATTTTATTTTTACGCACTGCAAATTGAAACGTGAAGGAAAAGTTAGTGTTGCCACGAGACGTGACAAACATTCCAAAGGAGACGATCATATCTTTACGAGGCGATTCATGTTTTGCACGAGACGAGACAACGTCTCGTGGCAACACTACATAAAATTTCTCCATTGAAAAAAAAAGAATCAAACCTAAGAATCCGAAGCTAAATTATGTCCCCCTTTACCGAAGCATTATAGATCGGAATCGATCCATGTCGTTGGATTGTCGTTTGATCGCCAATAATTAGCGTTTGATTACCATGCGTACTGACATAAAGGGTGCTAATCGCATAAGTTTCAAAAGGGTGCTAATCGGGTAATTACTACGCCATATGGAGGTAAAATTAATCGGAATTGGATCAGATAGTTTGATCACCAATGATTATTGTTTGATTGCTACACGTACTGATGTAATGCACATAATGTTGTAGGGGGCTAAAGAGTTAAAATGTTACACCTCTGCATGGATGCAAAAATGATCGGAATTCAGCCAGATAATATGATCGTGTATATTGGCTAATAATTGGCGTTCCATCGTCATGCGTACTGACATGATGGCTGTAATGCTGCAAGATGGCTAACAAAATTATACTATTAGCTCCATGAAAGCAAAATTAATTGTAATTGAGCCAGATCGTTTCATCGTCATTTAAAGTGTTTGATTGCCAATAAAACTGATTATCAAACGATATGGCCCTTTTCGATCAAACTTGCTTCTATAGTCTAATAGGTTAATGCGTTAGCCGGGCTGGAAAGTCCCTTGCAAAATCATGCGTAGTACGTCAGTATACTTTGGGATCAAACGATAGTTGATTCGCTGATCTGATTCATATACAGATAAGTGCTTTATCAAAGTTTGTTATTCCTTGAATTAGAATCTGCATTAGAATATTTCCACCATTAGCCATACTGTACGTACATAAAACATATTATACTTTTTCCTATAATATCCCACTTAATCAAATCAAAATTGGTTTTGTTTCAGTTGGGAACTGCACAGATTGAGATTTCGTGTGTTCAACACTACAGATTATTGAAAATCAACAGATTTGTAAACTTGAGTATGTATAATAAAATTATACATCCGAACATTCGCAACAATATATCGCACTTACCGACTCAAAATTTTCTATAATTTTCAACATTAATACGTTCGCAGTCTGTATTAGACTTATGGCTCCGATCAATTATATCAATTATAATATATACTTCCGATTTCGCTTGGCAACGTACAGAACATGGATAAGGAAAACTCTTTCCAGGAATTGAGAGTCCTATGAAACTTCCCCTACTAATCTTCGCGACAAGTGGTAGTGATTGATGACCCCACTAGCTAGAAACCAATATTGTCTCTGTTCCTTCCGTTCTAATTTTCTTTTTCGTTCAAAAGCTTGTTTCGGACTGCTTTGTCCTTAGTTTTGTCGGCTGACTCTATAGAAATAGCAGTTATAATGGAGATCACTTAAAGACCTCCGAGCAGATTACATTCTTTGAAGAAACTCCCAGGTCGTTGATTGCCAAGTGGTCGTTGGGTGACAAGGAATATCTCTTCTCTGGAACGTTGCAATTTTGTGTTCGGTAGTCCAGTAGCCAGCCCCAGGCCCGAAACCAGCCCAAAAATGTAGGAACGCCGGTAGAAATTAGAGCCCCAGGAAAAATTTAAGGGACATGACTCACTAGCAACCGTGGATGCCGGCATTTTTGTTACAAAGACCAAATGGCGATAAACAAACGCCAGTCAAGACATATGAATGACATTTAAAGATATTTTTAGCGATTCAGATGGAGACATATGAATGATACCGTTTAAAATCTGTTAATCTGAATCGCGAAAAAAGCTTTTTTTTAAAAAATATCTTTTTTTAAATATTTTCCGCTCTGGATTTCCCTGTTTTCATGCATAGATCTGAAAAGATTTGAAAAATACTAAGGAGTGCACTGAACGAGTATGCAAAATTTCAGTTTTTTGAATGCAAAATGTAAGCCTACCAAAAAATAAGAATAATAGGCATAACAAAAAATATCTTTTTAAGTTTATAATATCACCTCCATGTCTCGACGCAGAAAGGCGTGAAAGCATTTGTAACATGTTACACAATGCCTTCAATCTTGAAGAAAGAAAAAAAACGAAGTACAGTCAGCGACAGTAGAAAATGGAGGTTGGATACATACGAAATGATAGCTTTTTCCAGTAGCAGAATAGTGTCACTTGATGTCTGATAGTTGGACAACCAACATGACAGCAAATACGTGCCCGAAAACATAACACTCCAGGATATTCCTCCATTTGGAGGAAAAAGTATTACTATCTGAGAGCATCATTTAGAGAAACAACCACGAGATAAATCTGCAGAAATTCCATTCACATTAAGTTCAAAGAGATAGGAATTAATGTAAAGAAAACGAAAAGAATAATACGCTTCATGCAGAAACCGAAAAAGTACGGAAAGCTAAACAAAATGAGAAAAGAAGGAAAGGAAAGAGCAAAAGACATGGGAATAAAGTAAATATTAACACTTAAGGATAAACAGTGTCCGTCTTTCCCCCTGCCCCCGTCTTGGTTTTTCTCCCTTCATAGGATAAATCTCTTTCAGTATCAAAAGCGAACATCATTTATAGTGTTGAATTCCTTGAAAAAATTTTAACTCAGTCTAGGCCGAGACTCAAACCCCAGACCCTTAGAATGACAGTCTCACGCGGTATCCACTTACTTACACTTGCTCTATATATAAATAAGCTATTACCCGCGCTGTTATCAAACGTGTTAAATCAGCCATTGTCGGTGAGCCACCCCAGTTCCATTTGAAGTTTAAATTTTATTTACCTCACTTAGCCATCTATGGGTAGCAGTCCCCTTGCTTTCATAAAAAGCATTTGTTCTGTAGATTAAAATCAAGAATGAATTAATCTGTACTCTTGGGAGCTTACTGGTGCACCAATATATCTATCTATCTATCTATATATATATATATATATATATATATATATATATATATATATATATATATATATTCATCCTCACGGCATTGTCAAGGCTCTATATTTGTATTTTACATTTATTATTGCAACCGGGTGTTACTGACTTCCGTATACGGTAGCCCGATCATCACCCTTGTTCTTCGCGCGCACAGTCATTCGAAGAACTGAAAACGTACTCTGTACACAAACAGTTTATGGTTGTGAACTCGGAAAGCCTGGTACTTCTGCTTGTCAAGGTCAAAAAGTGGGAGAAAAAAGGATGTGTAGAATGTAAAGAGGGTGCAACAGTGACTGATGCTTGTAAGGGAATATATTCATTTGTAGTTCGTGCACATTCCGCCTGTAGCGCTACTGTGGCACGACGTATATTGTAACTGTATAACTCTTGTACACCGCTAGTAGGTCTATTCGCGTTAGTGTCGACCGAAACTATGTTGTCAGCTCTGACTGCGATAAGGCACCGCCGTGCTGCTTTTCCTTCTCTTTTTTTCCCCTTTTCCATTTGTGAGACGCCAAACATGTTGTTTTTGCTTGTTGCACGCGCTGAACGTGTTTCGGCGAGCGAAGTATTTAAGAAGTTGACTACATATTCTTGTTTGCGATAGTTTTAAATTGGTTAACTGTTGAAAAATATACGAAAATAAAGCTGTACTTGTTAAGGTATATTAGTCGAGGACGTAGCTACTGACAGTGTTGATTACAGATTTTCTCGAGGAAGAATTTAATTACAGTAGAGGTGAAAACGAGACGTCCATTTAGACAGCCCCCCCCCCTTATCAGACTCAATCGGAAATGGTCTCAATCGTTTGTACACAAATGTGCAGGCGAAATTTTCGTTTGTACACAATTAGGGGCGCCGTCAGAACGAAAACAAAGTGGGGGCTGTCTAAATGGTAGCTCCCCCAACAACATGTCCTATTCAAGCACAAATTGTCGCAATCATTTGTCCATCGTTTCTACAGAAATGTGAAGGAGAAATTTTCGTTTGTACACAATTAGGGGCGCCGTCAGAACGAAACCAAAGTGGGGGCTGTCCAAATGGTAGCCCCCCCCCACCATGTCCACTTCAATCACAAATTGTCGGAATCGTTTTGTACATCGTTTGTACAGAAATGTGCAGGCGAAATTTTTGTTTTACACAATTAGGGGCGCCGCCAGAACGAAAACAAAGTCGGGGATGCCTAAGTGGTATCCCCTCCCACCATGTCCAGTTGAATCACAAATTGTCGCAATCGTGCGTACTTCGTTTGTACAGAAATGTGCACGCGAAATTTTCGTTTCTACATAATTAAGGGCGCCGCCAGAACAGAAAAAAATGGGGGCTGTCTAAGTGGTAGCCCCCCACCATGTCCAATTCAATCACAAGTTGTCGCATTCGTTTGTGCATCGTTTGTACAGAAATGTGCAGGCAAAATGTTTGTTTGAACAAACTTAGGGGCGCCGCCAGAACGAAAACAAAGTGGGGAGCTGTCTGAGTGGTAGCTCCCCCCACGATGTCCAATTGAATCACAAAGTATCGCAATCGTTTGTACATTGTTTGTACAGAAATGTGCAGGCCAAATTTTCGTTTGTACACTATTAGGGGCGCCGCCAGAACGAAAACAATGTGAGGGCTGTCTCAATGGTAGCCCCTCCCATTTCCAATTCAATCACAAATTGTCACAATCGTTTCTATATCGTTTGTACAGAAATGTGCAGGCTAAATTATTGTTTGTACATAATTAAGGGCGCCGCCAGAACGAAAACAAAGTGGGGGCTGTTTAAGTGATAGCCCCCCACCATGTCCAATTCAATCACAAATTGTCGCAATCGTTTGTACATCGTTTGTACAGAAATGTGCATGCAAAATTTTCGTTTGTACATAATTAGGGGCGCCGCCAGGGCGAAAACAAAGTGGGGGGCTTTCTAAGTGATAGCCCAATCACCATGTTAAATTCAATCACAAATTGTCGCAATCGTTTGTACATCGTTTGTACAGAAATATGCAGGCAAAATTTTCGTTTGTATACAATTAGGGGCGACCTCAGAACGAAAACAAAGGGGGGGCTGTCTAAATGGTGGCCTCCCACCATGTGCAATTGAATCACAAATTGTCGCAATCGTTTGAATATAGTTATAAAGAAATGTGCAGGCGAGATTTTCGTTTGTACACAATTAGGGGCGCCGCCAGAACGAAAACAAAGTGGGGGGTTGTCTAAATGTTAGCCCTCCCACCATGTTCAATTCAACCACAAACTGTCGCACTTGTTTGTACGCCTTTGTACATAATAAATGTGCAGCTAAAATTTTCGTTTGCACATAAATGTGGCCCCGCCAAAACCATAACAAACTATGGGCTCTCTAATTGATATGTCTCCCACCATGTCGAATTCAACCACAAACTGTCGCACTTGTTTGTTACGGTTTTGTACAGAAATTTGCAGGCGAAATTTTCGTTTGTACACAATCGCGGGCGCGCCAAAACGATAACAAAGTATAGGCTACCTAATTGGTAGCACCCCCTACGTCCGATTCAAAAGAAAATCATCTCAATTGTTTGCACATCGTTTGAGCAGTAATGCGCAGGCGAAATTTTTTTTCTAAGCAACAGATGCGTGGACAGAACGAAAAAAAAGGGGAGTTGTCTAAGTGCTAGCCCCACCATGTTCGATTGAACCACAAATTGTCGCGATCGTTTATACATCGTTTGTGCAGAAATGTGCAGGTAAAATTTTCGTTTGTATTAAATAATATACGGATGTGAGTATTTTTAATATCTGCGATCAACATTAACCGGTTTGAATAACGGTTGATGAGTTTGAAAATGGTTCCTATTGCACTAGTTGAAAAAAAATTCTTTTTCTCTGGCACACGGAAGAAAATGCCTGATTCTAATAGAACTTTTCACGTAGAATTCGAATCTGCAATCAGTTTTTCTCCATCACCCTCAGTTTTCCCGTGACAGAGGTGTTTTCGGAAAATTTCCCCTCAAATTTCTGTTCTTTTTCTTTTTTTTCTTTTTTTTAAACCATTTTCATACTTGTAGCTTGGGTACCTTAGGTATATAAACGCACAAATTATATTGTATGTTAGCCTGATTTATACTTAGTAAGCCCTCTAAGTTTCATAAGAATAGCATTATTCTATCTAGAGAAATAAACATATTTATATAAAAAATATGCTATGTGTACTGTTCATTTTACAATATTCATTAGTGCAGATAAAATCACATATAACTTCCACGAAAATTACAATATAAGCACGGTTTATATCTTATTGGATTTGAAATAAAACATATTTTCAATGATGTATACACCGTGTCACCATTTTATATCTACTTAATAAATAATAAAAAAGAAGTGAGTGGTATCTTCTTAATAAATGTGCACTTACTTACCTCAACTAATATGTTTTAGTTGTCGACTTTCTTCTGTGTTTGGTTTCTGGAACATCTCTTTTAAGTGTCCAACAGTAATCAGCTAGCATTTTTGAACTACACTGTCACTGGTACCTCTTCTCCATGGAGGAAATGTCCTGATGAAAATGTTCCCCATACTCATCACTAACAGCACCAAGCTTTTCAGGAAAGAAATGCAGGTGGGAGTCTAGAAAGTGAACTTTAAGGGACATGTTGCAACCCATTTCATAAGAATAGCATTATTCTATCTAGAGAAATAAACATATTTATATAAAAAATATGCTATGTGTACTGTTCATTTTACAATATTCATTAGTGCAGATAAAATCACATATAACTTCCACGAAAATTACAATATAAGCACGGTTTATATCTTATTGGATTTGAAATAAAACATATTTTCAATGATGTATACACCGTGTCACCATTTTATATCTACTTAATAAATAATACAAAAGAAGTGAGTGGTATCTTCTTAATAAATGTGCACTTACTTACCTCAACTAATATGTTTTAGTTGTCGACTTTCTTCTGTGTTTGGTTTCTGGAACATCTCTTTTAAGTGTCCAACAGTAATCAGCTAGCATTTTTGAACTACACTGTCACTGGTACCTCTTCTCCATGGAGGAAATGTCCTGATGAAAATGTTCCCCATACTCATCACTAACAGCACCAAGCTTTTCAGGAAAGAAATGCAGGTGGGAGTCTAGAAAGTGAACTTTAAGGGACATGTTGCAACCCATTTCATTGAATGATTGCCGGAAATCACTCACAATTTCACGGTAATTTGGGGCTTTCTTATTTCCTAAAAAATTCTCTGTTAAACATTTAAATGGACACCAAGCTGCTTTCTCAACCAGAGTTAAGAGATCCTCAAATTTTTGGTCACGAATCAAACATCTTATTTGGGGGTCTACAAAAATCCCTAGCGTCACTAACCCGAGGAATTTTTTCCTTGAGGTAACAAGATCCTGCATTACTTTTGTCCATTGTCCTAACAAAGTTTTTGAAGAGCCCCAACTTTATGTGAAGAGGAGGTAGAATTATCTAATCAGGGCTCACCAGTGAGGAATAAACAGCATTCTTCTGTCCAGGAGTTAATACATGCGTTGGCCATTCCTTCTTGATGTAATGTTCCGCTTTGTTCCTGCTGTCCCATTCGCAGAGGAAACAACAATATTTCGTATAACCAAGCTGCAAACCCATTAACAAAGAAATGACTTGTAAATCACAGCAAACGGTCCACTTGTATTTCTCATACTGAATTTTTTCTAACACTATTTCGATGTTTTCATAGGTTTCCTTCATATTAGTTGCATAAGCCAAAGGCACTGAAGGAAATTTGTTGCTATTGTGTAAAAGGACAGCCTTAAAACTAGTTTTCAAAAAGTCAATAAGCAATCTCCACTCTGTACTTATATGTGCATGTCCAAGTCTATCCATCACAGCACAGACATTATTACAATACACTAAATCATTTTCTTGAGAATAGTAGTTTTGAAACTCTGTATGAAGGTTTCGAAAAATACACACTTTAGTGTCACGATGGAGCAGATTCCAGCCTTAAGTTTAGAATCAAGAAGTTCTGTCTGTGTATTGGAGAGTTTTAAATCTCGTATGAGGTCATTTAGTTCACCCGGAGTTATCAGATGGGAATCCAATGTAGATGTGCTTCCTACATAAGTAGGATCATCATCTTCATTTGGAACTTCAATAGTTGCCTCAAGTACGTAATCCTCATTTACCGTAAGATGAGAAGGAGGTACCGGTACAGGTAATTCTGCACTGTGTGGAACTGGCCTAATTGCTGATGCAAATTAGGGTACTGTACTGTGTGGTTAGATTTACTGCTTATTTCTTTTATCTGTGTCATACAAAAGTAGCAGTCTGAAGAATGATCTTTTGGTTCCCTCCAGATCATCGGTACTGCGAAGTTCATGTTTCGTCCACCTTTTGCCCACCCAGTCAGACGTTTCACGCAAGTACAATAAATGTAGTGAGGAACCCAGTTCTTATCCTAGTCTCCTACACAGCAACCAAAATATAACTGATAACACTTCCTCACAAGTGGAGTAAAACATCGACGTTGTGATTTAAATATCAGCTCCCCACATACATAACAGAAATTGTCCGGTTTATTTACACACTTCCTCGACATCTTGTATCCTGTAAGGTATCACACACATACATACATACATACATACACACACACACACACACACACACACACACACACATACACACACAAACACACACACACAGGAATCTACACTCCATCAAATTCCCACAAAATCCCTCTAGACATTCCCTCATACAAAAATGGTGACATGGTGTACACATCATTGAAAACGTTTTATTGGAAGTCCAATGAGGTATAAACCGTGGTATATTGTAATTTTCGTGGAAATTATATGTGTTGAAGACCGACCCGACCCCACCCGTGACCCAAATTGACTGACCCGACCCGACAACCCGACCCGAGCTGACCCGATTGGCCCGACCCAAAGTGACCCGAGTGAACCAACCCGAGGTGACTTAACCCGACAACCGACCCGAGTGACTTGACCTTACAATCTAACCAGTTTGAGAGAGCTAGAACTTTACAAAACTGCCACCAGAAAAAAAAATGCTGACCAATTCTTATGCATAAACCATTGTTTCGGCTTTTTTTACTTGTAGTATAATTATCCTCCTCCTCCTCATCAGTGTTCTCCCATTAATAAACAGGCCAGTTTCCGTGAACTAGGTAAGAAGCTTCCATTTTTGCGATTTCGCGCTAATATCTGCCTCGCAACCCAACATAAAGTACCACCCTCCTTATTACAATTTATCAATTCCAACCTTCTTACACACTCTCGCTCTCCTGATATCACCCCCTTTACTACATCCCTCAGAATGCAATCCCTTAGCAAAATCAAAACTTGTGATCCGTCCATTTTTCGCTTCCTTATATCGTCTAATATTGCTCTCGTCTCTTGCATTTTTTCAGCATTTCCTAATTCGTTTTCCTCTCTACCCTGCTAACCTTCTTTATTTTACTCCACATCCAAATTTCCAAGGTTAAAATTTAGGCAATCAAGTTCGAAAGTCAAAATAAAATTTGACTGAGTTCTGAAGACAAGTTCTGAAGGCTAAAAGAATAAAAGTTCTGAAGACAACATTATTTTCTAGTAAGGAATGTATATAGAACTTCTTTTAATATTTTTTGCTGTGTAACAAACAACAATTTCATCACGTTAACATTCCGATTTTTCTATTTAAAAACAGCGTTGCTGTCTGATAGAATCATAAGGAACTAATTGCACTAAAATATCATTCTGTAGGGAATTACCTTTTATTTTTTCTTGAATAAATTATCTAGAAGATATTTGCAACGTTATATAAAATTAGCAAGTATTTTATTGCGGAGAAAGTCAAATCACTACCCCAGCAATAATAATAATAATAATAATAATAATAATAATAATAATAATAATAATAATAATAATAATAATAATAATCTGAAGGTGACCAAGAAAGTTCTGTCTCTTTGTGGAGGTCTCACACCGTGAGTTGAATGCGAATGGATATAAAGTGAAGGTCAGTTGTTGGACGAGACGAGACGAGACAGAATTTTCATGAAAGGGTACGAGATGAGACAGAGCTCTTTCAATAGAAACATATGCACTTTTCCAGACGAGACTACCTTCACGACACATTTTCGAAACGAGAATGCCCCAAACCAGGTCTCGTGAGCAACACTAGTAAGTATATCCAATATACTACTTGGTTGTGGCTGTTCAGATACACCGTGAACGTGCGTAAGGACTGAGTGAACATGGGGCCTTCACAGAGCGTCATAAGGGCTTGTTTGCTGTACGAGTTCAAATTGCTGCACCGCGGGGCGGAAGATATGACAGGCCTTTGGTGAGGGTGTCGTGACTACGCGGAGAGTGTAGTGGTATGACGGTTTAAGGACGGTGACGAAACACTCGAAGACGCACCACGTGCCGGAAGACAAACAGATGTTCAAAATAAAGATCTTCAGGCAGCAATTGAGGCGAAGACAGACATGTGAGGAACTGGTACTACCTTTCAGTGTAAGTGGAGAAACCATTCGGCACCACCACCATCAACTTGGGAAGCACTGCAAGTTGGGTTGATAGGTCCTACATGATTTGACTTGGAGCCAGAAAGCAACGCGAGCAGACACCTGTGTTTCTTTGGTGTCTCGTCTGAGGAAGGAGCAATTTCTGGACAGGGTGTTGACATGTGATGGGAAGTGGGTCCTGTACGAAGCTCCACGGCGCCGTCATTGTTGGTTAGCATCCCATGAACCGGTTCGAAAACAGCCCAAGCCAGCACTACGCCAGAATAAGGTTCTCCTGTGCATTTTGTGGACTGCTCGAGGCATCGTCCATCGGGAACTGCTACCAGCTGGTCAGATCATCAATGCAACTGTGTACTGTCACTGTGTACTGTCTGGATCCAGCAGTTCTGAATCGCAAAGGGGTCCTCTTGTTACAAGGCAACGCTAAGCCCCACGTGGCTAAAATGACCCAGTACATCATTCTACGCCTTGGATGGAAAACACTATTGGATCCGCCATACTCCACGGACATTGTACCGTTCGATTATCACCTGTTCCATTCCTTGGACAATCACCTTAGAGAACGCCAATTCAAACAGCTAGAAGAGGTTCAATATGCACTTGATACCTTCTTCACTTCACGTCCCACCAAGTTCGACTGCGATGGAATCCATGGCCTTCCAGAACGTTTTCAGAAGGTCGTCGAGGCTGATGGAGACGATTTTTGATATTCCAGGTACGTCTTAGGTTACATACC
Organism: Thermobia domestica; assembly: GCF_964235325.1. Taxonomy (NCBI): domain Eukaryota; kingdom Metazoa; phylum Arthropoda; class Insecta; order Zygentoma; family Lepismatidae; genus Thermobia; species Thermobia domestica. The sequence goes on from NC_137458.1 coordinate 43,586,945, forward strand.
AATGTTCGAAGGTGTTGGTGAAAAGGCGGCGGAACTTTCTTGGGCACTCTTAAAGTTATAATAATAATAATAATAATAATAATAATAATAATAATAATAATAATAATAATAATAATAATAATGTGTCCTGCCCAAAGGCAGATGTTTGACCCGAAGGTCCATGGGTATTGATTCCAGCTCGTACCAAGTAAGTTTTCTGGTGGACAAACCCCATGTGCATGGGTTTTCTCGGTGTTCTCCCATTTCCTCCCACTTTCTTCATTCAACCACTTCAATTATTTCTCATCATCACTGTCTCTCTTAGCGTTGGTGCATAACGTGGGATGTTAACTAGATATTTCCTTTCAATTTCACTTAATGTGACATTTAACTTGACATAGAAACGCAGAAAGGAAAAAAGTCAGTAGTAATATTAATTACAATTACAATACCAATTAGTTAATATAGGGTAAAATTAAAATTTTATTACTATTTCACCTTCAATTAGTCACAGTTATCATTCATTCACCAACTTCGAATTGAATTCCACAACAAAGCTCTTTATAGTATTCCGTATAGAAAATAAGTGAAGAATGTGACGACCCGACCCGAGTGACCCGACACGAGCTAACCCGACTGACCCGACCCGACAACCCGACCCGTAACCCGACCCGTTTGAGAGCACTATCAGAGGGGTACTATTTACAGTACAATTTATTTTGTATGGTTTAGCATACTTTAAGGCTACCATACTTTTTGAAAACAGAAAAAACGGGACATCTTACAAATTAGTAGTAAATATTGCATTTTGTATTAATTTTATCTTTCGAATTTTACTACAGTATCGCACTAGTTATACAACTTAAAATAATGTATTAATATAGTCCATACTCAGTGGCGTATTTAGGGGGAGGGCTTCCGGGCTCAAGCCCCCCACCGAAATCTTACTTACTATAGTAAAGTATATGAAATATCTTGCAGAATTTTCATATTTTCAGGCAAAGCACCCCCGGAAGTTAGCAAAGCCCCTCCCGAAACAAAATCGTAAATACGCCACTGTCCATACTTAATCAACAGTGCTAAAAATTATTATAGAAGCTAGAAGCTGTTATACAATATAAACGCAATCAGTGAACATACAATATTTAGGCAAAAATTATATTTTCAATATTATTACGCATACCACCTTTACATGCTCTACATGTCTATAAAGAAAAATATCCAGATTTATGAAGTTGTTTCAAAATTTCAATAGGCTGATTTATTTTTGTTAACCTAAAATGCGAACTAAAAGAAAGCAATTTGCATAATTGTTTTTCTGAAGCAGAAAAAAAAATGTGTTTTCGGGGCTGGTCTGCAACGTCACAAGAATTTGTTGCCACCTCGGGGTATACATTCTTACTTTTAGTGATAAGAGTGCTACTTAGGAGGATTTAAACATTGCATGTTATATCCGGGAAAGCAGCGATTGCAATAATAATAAAGATTAGAATGAAATTGTTCCTATAGTATTGTCGGAATTGAAAGCAAAAGGAATAAGTCGATTTTATTATCTTTTCAGAAATTTTGATATGTAATTAATAATAATAATAAAGAAAAAAAACAGGACAAGAAGGAAAATTTCTGCACACCGGGACAAATTTTAAGAAACCGGGGCGTATGGTAGCCTTACATACTTATTTGCATGCGGAGTGTCAGTACGGAGCCACTACGTAGCAGAGTTGAAACAAAACCTCGTAAATAGGTTGGCAACTCAGGAAAACAAAATTACCGGCACACCCTCAAAATTCTCTGTACAAATGAGAAACTGAAGACTGTATTGATCGTTATTGTATTTACCAGCAATTGTCACTTGTTTAAAATTATCGAAACAGATGAATAATACTGGATATTAATCTTTATGTAACAATAGTTGATTCATAAAATGAAATTTATTCTATAAACTTCACTTCAAACAAAGGAAATTGCTTTAAAAAGTCATTTTCTACTCTCAATAAATGAATAAAATTCTTTTACAATAAAATATAAGTGTTATCAAATTTGTTATGTTAAATAAATAAAAAAAACTGCCATACGTTAAAAAAATATCGATAATGTATAATACAACGGAAATTTGTGTTTGTAAAGGCACTGTTGAAAAATTTCGATGTTCAATGTTATATTCTGGATTGCAGATTCCAAAATACCGGTCAGAAGGGGTCTAATAAGAAGTTTGTACCGGTCACCGGCCTTAATCAAAATTACAGCAAATACCGGCCAGTTAGCAACTCTACTCGTAAATCAGAATGCTGAATGCACCAAAATACTTCACCATGCATTCTATAGTTTCTGCAAAATGAGTTTAATGAAGATGATCAAATAAAACAAAATACTGTGTTATAATTTTCCCTTTAACAGTCTACTTTGTGAATTTGTTACATCTTCCACTTATCAATTTCCTGTACGAGATGAGAATAACGGTTTCTGCGCAAGATAGAAAGAAAAAAATACATTTTTCTCATAAGGATTCAGTTCACGTAAGAAATAATGAATAAGTTTAATAATAAGAGCCGAGGAGTGAAAAACTAACTCAGCAATAATGATTGTAAGTATAAATATAAATATAAAAAACAAAAAAAAACATTTAACCTTTATTTTACCGTTTGTCAGTACACTGCCAGAATAGTAAAACCGTTCTTTCCCGCGTGTCACTGTAGTGACACAGGCGAAAGGTCTACTTTGACCCGCGAACAAACCGGTTGAGAACCAACGTTTTTGGTTCCTTTCACTATGGACTATCTCTTCATACAATAAGGCACATCATTAAAAAAAAAATATGTGTGCTCGCGGGTCAAAGTAAATCTTTCGCCTGTGTCAGTACAGTGACACGCGGGAAAGAACGGATTTACTATTTTGGCAGTGTAGTGACAGCCGTAAAATAAAGGTTAATTCCATCATCGTTAGGATAAGATCAATATAGTGAATCACACGATAGTGTGAACAAACCAAACCACACAATAGTGTGAACAAAGTCCTGTTAGAAAAATACTCCATAAATGTGACACATTTTTTGAATGCTTCTACCATTTATACAATCCCTCACATTGTTTTCGTTCTGGCGGCGCCCCTAATAGAGTACAAACGAAACTTTCGCCTGCACATTTCTGTGCAAATGATGTACAAGCGATTTATATAATTTGTGATTGAATTGGATATGGTGGGGGCTACCATTTAGACAGCCCCACTTTGTTTTCGTTCTGGCGGCGCCATTAATTGTGTACAAACGAAAATTATGCATGCATATTTCTGTACAAACGATGTACAGACGATTACGAAAATTTGTGATTCAATTGGACATGTTGGTGGGAAGCTACCACTTAGAGAGCCCCCAGTTTGTTTTCGTTCTGGCGGCGCCCCTAATTGTGTACAAACGAAAATTTTGCCTGAACATTTCTGTAAAAACAACGTACAAACGATTGCGACAATTTGTGATTGAATTGGACATGGTCGGGGGCTATCACTTAGACAGCCCCACTTAGTTTTCGTTCTGGCGGCGCCCCTAATTGTGTACAAACAAACATTTCGCCTGCTCGTTTCTGTACAAACGAAGTACAAACGATTCCGACAATTTGTGATTCAATTGGACATGGTGGGGAGGTATTACTTAGAAAGCACCCTACTTTGTTTTCGTTCTGGCGGCGTCCCTAATTGTGTACAAACAAACATTTCGCCTGCCCGTTTCTGTACAAACGATTGCGATAATTTGTGATTGAATTGGACATGGTGGGGGGGTACCACTTAGACAGCCCCCTTTTTTCTGTTCTGGCGGCGCCCCTAATTGTGTACAAACGAAACTTTTGCCTGCACATTTCTGTACACACGAAGTAGAAACGATTGCGATAATTTGTGATAGAATAGAACATGTTGGTGGGGGGCTACCAGTTAGACAGTCCCCCACTTTGTTTTCGTTCTAGCGGCGCCCCTAATTGTGTACGAACATACATTTTGCCTGCACATTTCTGTACAAACGAAGTACAAACGATTGTGACAATTTGTGATTCAATTGGACATGATGGGGGGGGCTACCACTTAGACAGCCCCCCACTTTGTTTTCGTTCTGGCGGCGCCCCTAAGTTTGTTCAAACAAACATTTCGCCTGCACATTTCTGTACAAACGATGCACAAACGAATGCGACAACTTGTGATTGAATTGGACATGGTGGGGGGGCTACCCCTTAGACAGCCCCCATTTTTTTCTGTTCTGGCGGCGCCCTTAATTATGTACAAACGAAAATTTCGCGTGCACATTTCTGTACAAACGAAGTACAAACGATTGCGACAATTTGTGTTTGAATAGGACATGGTCGGGGGCTACCACTTAGACAGCCCCCAATTTTTTTCGTTCTGGCGGCGCCCCTAATTGCGTGCGAACATACATTTCGCCTGCACATTTCTGTACAAATGAAGTACAAACAATTGCGACAATTTCTGATTCAATTGGACATGGTGGGGAGGGCTACCACTTAGACAGCCCCCATTTTTTTCTGTTCTGGCGGCGCCCCTAATTGTGTACAAACAAAAATTTCGCCTGCACGTTTCCGTACAAACGAAGTACAAACGATTGCTATAATTTGTGATTGAATAGGACATGGTGGGGGGCTATCACTTAAACAGCCCCCACTTTGTTTTCGTTCTGGCGGCGCCCTTAATTATGTACAAACAATAATTTAGCCTGCACATTTCTGTACAAACGATATAGAAACGATTGTGACAATTTGTGATTGAATTGGAAATGGGAGGGGCTACCATTGAGACAGCCCTCACATTGTTTTCGTTCTGGCGGCGCCCCTAAGTTTGTTCAAACAAACATTTCGCCTGCACATTTCTGTACAAACGATGCACAAACGAATGCGACAACTTGTGATTGAATTGGACATGGTGGGGGGGGCTACAACTTAGACAGCCCCCATTTTTTTCTGTTCTGGCGGCGCCCTTAATTATGTTCAAACGAAAATTTCGGGTGCACATTTCTGTACAAAAGAAGTACAAACGATTGCGACAATTTGTAATTGAATAGGACATGGTCGGGGGCTACCACTTAGACAGCCCCCAATTTTTTTCGTTCTGGCGGCGTCCCTAATTGCGTGAGAACATACATTTCGCCTGCACATTTCTGTACAAACGAAGTACAAACAATTGCGGCAATTTGTGATTCAATTGGACATGGTGGGGGGCTACCACTTAGACAGCCCCCATTTTTTTCTGTTCTGGCGGCGCCCCTAATTGTGTACAAACGAAAATTTCGCCTGCACATTTCTGTACAAACGAAGTACAAACGATTGCGATAATTAGTGATTGAATAGAACATGTTGGTGGGGGGGGCTACCAGTTAAACAGCCCCAATTTGTTTTCGTTCTGGCGGCGCCCCTAATAGTGTACAAACGAAAATTTGGCCTGTACATTTCTGTACAAACAATGTACAAACGATTGCGGCAATTTGTGATTTAATTGGACATGGTAGGGGCTACCATTTAGGGGAACTCCCTCGAGAGGAATCACTCTACTTATTTATTGCAAAAAGCAGAATTTAAAAATTCGCATTCGTCCAAAGTTATCGTGTGAAGTAACAGCCGTTTGTATGTACGTACTAATATAGTAGTAGGCCCCCCGTTATATCTAGTCGAGTCAGCAAAAATTTTTGTGACGTCATAGGTCAAAGGTCAATGACCTTGGCCCGGGGTCAATTACCTAGGGGTACCTAGGACAACCCCCTCTAAATTTTGGCAGGGGTACCATGGCCCACCCCCTAAATTTTGGCAGGGGTACATAGGACCACCCCCCTTAAATTTCGGAAATTGCCAAATCTAAAAATTTGGTATGGTAGCCTAGGACCATAGTATGTACCTCTATCAGTATTGGGTGTCGTAAATTTATGAAGTCGCTTTTTTAATCCTCAATCAATCCGACACACACACACACATATATATATATATATATATATATATATATATATATATATATATATACATATATATATATATATATATATATATATCTATATATATATATATTTACATCAGCTAATGCTTCTGGCAACAAATACTATTCGAAGCTTTCTTGCACCCACTGGAAAACGTGAAGTATACTAATATTTATTTGCATATATTGTTATTGTAGACTGTTCACATAATGCCCACCGACTTCGATTTTACAAAATTTGAGAAATAAATTTCACTTTTTATTTAGTGGTCAATTTGAAGGCATTTTGTTATACTACCATTAAGAAACCCATATACATCATATTACGAATCAATCATTATGGAACAATCTCATGTGTGACACGCAGCAGTGGTACCAATCTTTGAAAGTTTCATTTACAACTTTTTTCTTTTTTCTTTTTTAACTGATTTTGTGAGTAATGGTGCATTCAGTATAAAGATACAACAAGATATTCTCTTTCTCTCTCTCTCTGTGTGTGTGTGTGTGTGTGTGTTTGTTTGTTTCTAGTTTCTAGTTTCTTTCTGTGTGGCGCGGGTATATGAACTATTAATTGGGATCGCGTAGTGGAACTTATCAATATTAGTAGTAGGCCCCCCGTTATATCTAGTCGAGTCAGCAAAAATTTTTGTGACGTCATAGGTCAAAGGTCAATGACCTTGGCCCGGGGTCAATGACCTAGGGGTACCTAGGACCACCCCCTCTAAATTTTGGCAGGGGTACCTTGGCCCACCCCCTAAATTTTGGCAGGGGTACATAGGACCACCCCCCTTAAATTTCGGAAATTGCCAAATCTAAAAATTTGGTATGGTAGCCTAGGACCATAGTATGTACCTCTATCAGTATTGGGTGTCTATGTCGTTCCCTTTCATGGGTAAAAAATTGCCAAAAATTCAAATTTCGGGGGTTTTTGACCTAATTTATCTCCTTTGATGAGGTGTTATTACCCTATATAGTTATATGGGCGTATACAGGGGTCCATTACCTTTCATAAGACATGGGTATATTAATGCACCCCTTTAAATTTTTGGGAGGGGTACCTTGGCCCACCCCTTCAATTTTGGAAATTGACCAATTTCAACATTGGGTATTATAGTATAGGACCCTAATATGTATTATGATAAATTTGGGTGGTCCACCTCATTCCCTTCTAGGGGTACAAAATTGCCAAAACTATAAACGTAAGCAATACGTTGTACCACGTGTTTGGTTTTCGACCTAATTTATCTCCTTGGATGAGGTCCTATTACCTTATATGATTATATGGTCATGTATAAGGGTCCATTACCTATCATAAGACATAGGTACATTTGTGCAGCCCTTTAAATTTTTGGGAGGGGTACCTTGGCCCACCCCTTTAATTTTGGAAATTGCCCAATTTAAACATTTGGTATTATAGTATAGGACACTAATATAGATCACTATAAATTTGGGTGGTCCACCTCGTTCCCTTTTAGGGGTACAAAATTGCCAAAATTTTAGTACAACCACGTGTTTGGTATTTGGTACATTTTATCCCCCTTTGATGAGGTTCTATTACCTTATATGGTTATATGGTCATGTATAGGGGTTCATTATCTATCATAAGACATAGGTACATTGGTGCACCCCGGGAGGGGTACCTTGGCCCACCCCTTAAATTTTGGAAATTGCCCAATTTAAACATTTGGTATTATAGTACAGGTCCTCAATATGTATCATGATAAATTTGGATAGTCTACATCGTTCCCTTTTAGGGGTACAAAAATTGCCAAAATATAAACGTTGTACCACGTGTTTGTTTTTTTGATCCATTTTATCCCCTTTGATGAGATCCTATGATTACAAGGGGTCCATATCCTATCATAAGACATGGGTATATTGTTGCACCCTTCTTAAATTTTGGCAATGGGGATCCACTGAAATTGTCCAATTTAAGCATAGTACAGGACCTCAATATGTTTCGGTGGTCCTATTTTCAAATTTTTAAGTACAACCACGTGTTCGGTTACTGACTCAATTTATCCTATTTGATAAAGTTATAAGGTATGGACGGTATCTCCTTTCAATTTGGTAGTACCCTTCGGGTGTAGTACGGTCACGTGATCAATGATTTGGTTTTGATGCGCGACGAGGTCCCTGGTCAATGTTCTCTAGGAAAGATTCCTGGCATTTAAAACTTTTTTTTTCAACTTTTCAAACTAAAAAAAATGAAAACAAAAATTGAAAAGAAAAAATTTCGAAACAAAAATGTTCAAACAAAAAATTTTAAACAAAAAATTCGAACATTTTTTAAACTTAAATTTCAAACAAAAAGTTTTTTAGTTTGAAACAAAAAAAATTTAAACAAAAAAAATTGGAAACGAAAAATTTCAAAACAAAAATTTCGAACAAAAAAAATTTAAACAAAAAATTTTGCAACAAAAAAATTAAAAATTTTCAAACGAAAAAAATTTCAAACAAAATTTTGAAAACAAAAATTTCAAAACAAAAATTTTCAACAAAAAAAATTGAAACGAAACATTTTCAAACAAAAAATTTTGAAAGAATAAATTTACAAACAAAAAAATTTCAAACAAAAATTTGAAAAAAATTTTCAAACAAAATTTTTGAAACAAAAATTTCAAAACAAATTTGAGACGAAAAATTTTCAAATAGAATTTAAATCAAACAGTGATCAGCTTTCACGGTTAACCGTTAAACTTTATCCGGTTTTTAACTATTCGAATAACAAATAAACGGTTTTCAACTATTCGATTAACAAATAAACGGTTTTCAACTACTCGATAAACAGATGAACGGTTTTAACCTTTTCACACCAGTGAGTGCAAGAATTTACAAACTAAAACAAAAAAATTTGTACTCGCTTTAAATACGCATCATTTTTGAAAGAAGGTGTTAGTGTTCATCATGGATACACAGTGGAAACATCCATTTACCTGTATTCTCGCAGGGCCTAGTGGGTGTGGAAAAACGTATTTTGTGAAGCGATTACTGTCACATCTCCCAACCATGATCAATGCAAAATTTCGTAAGATATACTGGTATTATGCAGAATGGCAAGACGTGTATGCAACAATGCCAGTTCCAGTAGAATTTCACGAAGGACTTCCACGAATGAAAGATTTTCAGCCTCAAGATGGACCACATTTGATTATTATTGATGACCATATGCGAGAAGTGAATAGTGATATTGTTGATATGTTCACAAAAGGATCACATCATCGAAATATTAGTGTGATTTTTATAACACAAAGTGTATTTCATCAAAGTAAAGCAAATAGAAATATGAGTTTAAATTGTTCGTATTTGGTGTTGTTTAAAAATCCACGTGACAAGTCACAAATCAAGCATATGAGTTATCAAATCATGCCTGAGCATCCACTGTTTCTACAAGAAAGTTATGCAGACGCAACAAGAAATCCACATGGTTATTTACTGATGGATCTTAAACAAGATACACCCGATGAAATGCGATTTCGTACAAATATTTTTCCCAACGATTTGCATCATTATGTTTACGTACCAACAAAACATGTTTAAATTATTGTGCATGTGAAAAGAATGACTTAGTCTGTCACGATGTCTCCTACAGTGAAACACGCTGATCTGCTACGTGCTCTGCACAAAGCTAAACCAAGATTGCGTAAAGCTATTATTGCCAATGCAGACGCTTCATTAATTCATAGTATTTGTGAATGTTGTTATAATGTCTTAAAAGGCAATGTTCCACTGACAAGTACGCAGAAGTCAAGATTAAAGCGTTACAAGAACACGCTCCGCTATCTCGTAGACAATACAAAATCATTGGATAAAAAGAAGAAACATTTAGCCGTACAACAAGGAGGATTCTTACCTGCATTACTTGCACCTATTGTAGGAAGTGTGTTATCCAGTATTTTGTTTAAACAATAAACATCATGGAACATAGCAAGAAGATGGTTTCAGTGCCACCAGAAATGCTTCAACGAATGCATGCATCATCATCCCGTGTGAGTGAAAATCGAGAATCTAATCTCGATCGTGAAATGCAATCTATATTGAATACATCGTATCCAAGTGATGAAGAAAAATGGAATCAGTACAATAGAATATTACAGAAATATCTTTATGTGATACGTAAACAAGAAGAACCAATACCACTTACAATTACATCAATGAAACCTGATGGTGACGTCCCGAATGTTGACGATAGCACGAAACAAGAAATTTTAGCCGCAATACCACAAATGTATCGTAAGAAAGCCGAACTACTATTCCGTCGTTTAAAACAAGATGACGCAATTACGTGGGATCATAAAGGAACAGTGTACATCAACGATAATAAACTACATGGATCCAATATTGTAGATTTAATGTGCGATGTGACTCGACCGAGGAAACATTCTAATCCTCAAGGCTGGGAATTGTTTTGCAACTACCTTGCATCGTCAAACACACCTCAAGAATTGATTGGTAATCCACGAAGATTAAACTATATTGTCAAGCATAATAGTACAACACCACCTGAAGGATCTGCACCACCAAAACCGGCACCTGAATTATTTTCTTCCGGAGAAGAAGAAGAAGAAGAAGATGATGATGATGATGTTTTAGAAGTCCGACCAAAAAGAAAACGTATCATTCCACAATGGTCAACGTACAAACCATGAACAAAAAGTTGAAATCCATTTATTACAATCCAGCACATCCTGCATCATTTTCTACTGCAAAGAAATTATGGCAAGCCACAGGAAAATCTATACCTCTAGCCAAAATAAAACTTTGGTTAAACAAACAACCTACCTACACGTTACATCGTCCTGTACGTCGTCGTTTCCGTAGAGATTTTTATCTTGTCAACAATATTGATGATCAATGGGAATGTGATTTAAATGATTTACAATCACTTCAAAACTATAATGACAATTACCGCTATATTCTTACAGTGATTGATGTGTTTAGTCGGTACGGGTGGGCTGTACCACTAAAATCAAAAAGTGCCGAGGATATAGTGAATGCATTTGAAATGATTTTCCAGGACAGGAAACCAATTGTACTACGTAGTGATCAAGGAACTGAATTTACCAACAAGACAGTACAAAAGTTTCTCAGGAAACACAACGTGCAACATGTTACAACAAAGGATCCAGATATTAAAGCCAGCATCGCAGAAAGATTTAATCAGACATTGAAACATCGTATGAGGAAATACTTTACCAAATATCAAACATACAATTACATCAAAGTATTGCCTTTACTTGTAAAAGCATACAATGAAAGTCGGCATTCCAGTATTAAAATGGCACCTGCAAACGTTTCTCAGGACAATTTACTGGAGGTGTGGCATAACTTATACGACAAAAAGCTACAACGTTCAAAACAAGATACGGATTTATCTGTTGGTGATACTGTTCGTATAAGTAAAACAAAACGTATCTTTGACAAGGGTTACCTCGAGAACTGGACTTGGGAAATATTCAGAGTAAAAGCCATTGTACCAAGAAACCCACCAGTGTATCGACTAGAGGATTTAAATCATCAACTTATCGATGGTGTTTTCTACAGAGAAGAATTACAACCAGTGCCGCTCCCTTCGACGTTCCTCATCGATAAAATATTACGTACAAGAACAAAAGGTCGCAGAAAGGAGTATCTCGTCCAGTGGAAAGGATATCCTTCCTCATTCAATTCGTGGATCCCTGCAACTTCATTGAAGAAGAAGAAGAATGGAACCTGATCAAGATTTTTACGTTACACTTCCCAGTAATAGTTCCATGGATTATTTTCCAGAAAATACATTGACTTCATATATTACGAAATTACAACGACGTGTAGAGTTTCGCCAGAAATGGGATGTGGCAATTGTAGAGATTCATTATCCACATTCTTTGCTGAACATTAACAGTAAAAACAATAAAATATATTACATATCATCAAGTAGTAATGATCAAGAACCGTGGAAGGTTGTAACGATCCCTGTACGCTATTATAACAATATACGGGATCTTATTCATGCAATTAATATACATCATAAAGAAACCAATTTATTTATATCTCATGACGCAACTAATAATATATGCCTCATAAGACATCCCAAAAAGGAAATCCATACTTCTGTACAAATCTCACCAAGTGTTAGTTTAATGCTTGGATTTGAACCGAAAAGTGATTTAAAAGATATGGAAAAGGGACAATATACACCGGATGTACGATTAGGCTTACCATCACAAATGTACGTCTATTGTGACATTATTGAGTCTGTCATTGTTGGAGATACAATGGTACCCTTGCTACGAATTGTCAACATGGATCCTGTGAATCATACTTTTGGAAGTCATGCAGTACAAATCTTTAATCCTGCACATTATGTTCCGGTGGAAAAAATGAATTTTGAGCAAATACAAATCGATATAAGGGATAGCACAGGTCATCGTATGCCATTCACCTTTGGAACGGTGTGTACAAAACTACATTTCCGTCGTCGTCGTCATGACTGATCCGTATTTGCAATACTACCAAAAACAAGCGTTGTCCGGTATCGGCAACGTCTATGTGGGAAGTCCCTATCAAGCAGGACATGGCATTGGAAGTTTCCTTGGTGGCTTATTTCGTTCAGTGTTACCACTTGTGAAGCAAGGAGCTAAAACTGTGGGAAAAGAATTATTAAAATCAGGTGCCAATATGATTAATGACGTTGTGATCTCGAATCAACCGCTGGAAGAATCGTTTCATCAACGGATGCAAGAGGCAAAATCAAATTTACAAGAAAAAGCTAAAAATAAGTTGAAAACTATGCTGGGAAGTGGATATCATAAACGAAAATGGGATGACTGCTCTCAGTTTGAGGTTGACCTTCCAACGATCAACAACACCATCAATCCTACGAAGAGACGTAAATTATCACATAAGAAGAAGAAGAAATCATTGACATCGTCACCAGATATTTTTGATTAATTCAACGATGGCTTTCTTACATCATCAATCCTGTGAATGTGTAAAAAGTGAATTGGACATTTTTTCAACGTTGCCCACGCAAACCAGTGTTCTGGACAATCGTATTATAGGCTACAAACCAATTAGTTCAATAGCTGAAAATTCACCAATAGAATTTGTAGTGAGTGGTAGCAGTGATGAATATATTGATTTACCACAAACCTTATTATACATCCAAGCACAAATTGTGAAACCAGATGGTTCCTCCTTCACCAATACGGATAAAGCAATTGCACCTGTCAATGATTTTCTAAATGCTATGTTTAGTGAAGTACAAATCTACTTGAACAATAAACTGATTTCATTTCCGTCACATAATCATCCATATCGTTCGTACCTGGAAAAACTGCTCAATTATAGTGATGGAGCTAAAAATACACATTTACAAACAGCAATGTGGTTTCAAGATACGGCTGGTCATATGAACGCAACCACAAGTGAGAACAAAGGATTTCAACAACGCTATGAACTGACAAAACAAAGTATGAAATTCGATATGATTGGACATCTTCATTGTGACATTTTTAATCAAGATAAATTTTTAATTCATGGAGTGGAATTACGTGTGAAACTTATTCCTGCAAAACCAAACTTTTGTCTCATGGCCGGTGAAAGTGGTGTCGGTGCAAAAATCAATATTCTAGATGCATCGTTGCAGGTGAAAAAAGTCAACATTAGCCCTAGTGTCAAATTGGCACACAATAAAATTTTACAATCTACACCGGCAAAGTATCCTCTGACAAGGGTTCAAATGAAATCATTTACCATCCCGAAGGATATACAATCCAAAACTATTGATAACCTGTTTATGGGAACATTGCCAAATCGTATTATTGTAGGATTTACATCGAATGAAGCATCCAGTGGAACTATTACCACCAATCCATTTGAATTTCAACATCTAAACATTAATTTCTTTACATTGTACGTGGATGGAAAAGCTGTACCTTCAAAACCATTGCAACCCAACTTTGAAGAAAATCTCTACATTTCATCGTACCACACATTGTTCTCAGGCTCTGGCATACATTTTACCAATACTGGAAATACAATTTCAAGAGCCGACTACAAGAATGGATATACACTGTTTGTATTTGACCTAACTCCCGATTCTTCTGCTGGAGATTGTCACTATTGGAATTTACAACGACATGGCGCCATCCGATTGGAAGTTCATTTCCAAGAGAAATTAGCAGCACCTGCAAACTGTATTGTGTATGGAGAGTTTTCCTCACTCCTAGAGATCGACCACCAGCGCAACATTATCCTGGACTTTTAAATTACAAGGTACGTATACGTTATGTATCATTTCCATTCACGATGTTGAATACATTACAATTAGCTAGTGCTTTACACGGTAGTCCATTATTCAGAAATCATTTTACCGGGGTATTTGCAAGCGATGAGTTGCCCTCACGGATTTCTCTTTCTCTGGCAATCATTGTAAATACAGATCCATCCACAAAACTAGGAAGTCATTGGATTGCAATTTATATTGATCATCGCGGTGTTGGAGAATATTTTGACAGCTATGGCCTTCCTCCTTATGTACCACAACATGTTGCATTCTTAAAACTTCATTGTATGTACTATAAATATAATAATAGCCAAATGCAAAGTCTTGGTTCATCCGTATGTGGCTATTATGCTTATTTTTATTTGTGCTGTAAAGCCCAAGGAAAATCTCTGCGTGAAATTCAATACTTGTTCACAACAGTACCCACGGTTAATGATCGTAGACTGCTGCAATATACCTTCCAGGTAATTTTATCATATTTATCATTGCAAATGTATTGTTTAATCATCATCTATTTCTATACTAATCATCTTTTTCCTCGTTCTTTTTTACAGAATTCACAATACGAAGCTTTGCAAACGGGTGCTATGCTGCAAAACATGGAAACAAATCATTACAATCAAGAAGAGGAGGCGGTCTAATGAAGAAACCCAGCTCAATATACAAACATTGTCAATAAGAAAGAAAAAGAAGAAACCAGAAAATGAATAAAATACAATTTATACTTATTTATGTGTTTTTATTGTCCATTCCATATACAACGTTATCAGATTCTCCTAAAGAACTGTGCGATATAAGACGAGAACCCTGGACAAAGTTTCCACCTAATTCCTAGAGAACATTGACCAGGGACCTCGTCGCGCATCAAAACCAAATCATTGATCACGTGACCGTACTACACCCGAAGGGTACTACCAAATTGAAAGGAGATACCGTCCATACCTTATAACTTTATCAAATAGGATAAATTGAGTCAGTAACCGAACATGTGGTTGTACTTAAAAATTTGAAAATAGGACCACCGAAACATATTGAGGTCCTGTACTATGCTTAAATTGGACAATTTCAGTGGATCCCCATTGCCAAAATTTAAGAAGGGTGCAACAATATACCCATGTCTTATGATAGGATATGGACCCCTTGTAATCATAGGATCTCATCAAAGGGGATAAAATGGATCAAAAAAACAAACACGTGGTACAACGTTTATATTTTGGCAATTTTTGTACCCCTAAAAGGGAACGATGTAGACCATCCAAATTTATCATGATACATATTGAGGACCTGTACTATAATACCAAATGTTTAAATTGGGCAAATTCCAAAATTTAAGGGGTGGGCCAAGGTACCCCTCCCGGGGTGCACCAATGTACCTATGTCTTATGATAGATAATGAACCCCTATACATGACCATATAACCATATAAGGTAATAGAACCTCATCAAAGGGGGATAAAATGTACCAAATACCAAACACGTGGTTGTACTAAAATTTTGGCAATTTTGTACCCCTAAAAGGGAACGAGGTGGACCACCCAAATTTATAGTGATCTATATTAGTGTCCTATACTATAATACCAAATGTTTAAATTGGGCAATTTCCAAAATTAAAGGGGTGGGCCAAGGTACCCCTCCCAAAAATTTAAAGGGCTGCACAAATGTACCTATGTCTTATGATAGGTAATGGACCCTTATACATGACCATATAATCATATAAGGTAATAGGACCTCATCCAAGGAGATAAATTAGGTCGAAAACCAAACACGTGGTACAACGTATTGCTTACGTTTATAGTTTTGGCAATTTTGTACCCCTAGAAGGGAATGAGGTGGACCACCCAAATTTATCATAATACATATTAGGGTCCTATACTATAATACCCAATGTTGAAATTGGTCAATTTCCAAAATTGAAGGGGTGGGCCAAGGTACCCCTCCCAAAAATTTAAAGGGGTGCATTAATATACCCATGTCTTATGAAAGGTAATGGACCCCTGTATACGCCCATATAACTATATAGGGTAATAACACCTCATCAAAGGGGATAAATTAGGTCAAAAACCCCCGAAATTTGAATTTTTGGCAATTTTTTACCCATGAAAGGGAACGACATAGACACCCAATACTGATAGAGGTACATACTATGGTCCTAGGCTACCATACCAAATTTTTAGATTTGGCAATTTCCGAAATTTAAGGGGGGTGGTCCTATGTACCCCTGCCAAAATTTAGGGGGTGGGCCAAGGTACCCCTGCCAAAATTTAGAGGGGGTGGTCCTAGGTACCCCTAGGTCATTGACCCCGGGCCAAGGTCATTGACCTTTGACCTATGACGTCACAAAAATTTTTGCTGACTCGACTAGATATAACGGGGGGCCTACTACTAATATTGATAAGTTCCACTACGCGATCCCAATTAATAGTTCATATACCCGCGCCACACAGAAAGAAACTAGAAACTAGAAACAAACAAACACACACACACACACACACACAGAGAGAGAGAGAGAGAGAGAGAGAAAGAGAATATCTTGTTGTATCTTTATACTGAATGCACCATTACTCACAAAATCAGTTAAAAAAGAAAAAAGAAAAAAGTTGTAAATGAAACTTTCAAAGATTGGTACCACTGCTGCGTGTCACACATGAGATTGTTCCATAATGATTGATTCGTAATATGATGTATATGGGTTTCTTAATGGTAGTATAACAAAATGCCTTCAAATTGACCACTAAATAAAAAGTGAAATTTATTTCTGAAATTTTGTAAAATCGAAGTCGGTGGGCATTATGTGAACAGTCTACAATAACAATATATGCAAATAAATATTAGTATACTTCACGTTTTCCAGTGGGTGCAAGAAAGCTTCGAATAGTATTTGTTGCCAGAAGCATTAGCTGATGTAAATATATATATATATATATATATATATATATATATATATATATATATATATATATATATATATATATATATATATGTATATATATATATATATATATATATATATGTGTGTGTGTGTCGGATTGATTGAGGATTAAAAAAGCGACTTCATAAATTTACGGAACGCGTGTTAACACAACAGTAAGGACATCTCGTAACGTTGTTACGTAACACACGCAATGTAAATAAAGTTTCAAAACCAGAAGTCGGAAGATATCCCGTGGGTAAGTCGGTAAGACGTCTGCTTGCTGAGTGGAGAAATCCGGGTTCAAATCTGGGCTGTTACGTTTTTTTCTGTTCCGTTAAAAATACATTTCTATATTTTTGCGTTTGAAATTGCTTTCTTTCATTTTTTGTATTTTAGATTATCTTAAATTAGTGAAGGCGAAGTAAGGTCAGATTACATATATGTCTGCTTTATCTGTGTGTACAGTCCAGAGATGGAGTGAGTCAATTGGGTCAAGATTTGTAAGTAGGTCAGTGGGTCAGTGGGTCGTGGGTCAACAGGACGTGACTCACTGTGACACACCACCCACCGTGACCTCTCTGACTCACACTGACCCTACGTTTTAAATTTTAAGGTCTCCCTCTTTATTCGGCCTCCCTCCTTATTATTAAATTCAATGTATAGATAATTATTGTGTTGAGTTGATTTTGAGTTTAGCGTCCTTTTCAGCAGCGAGGCTATATGAGACGGGACCTACTGATTAACATAGAAACCGAAAAACATGAGCTCCCGTTGGGAATCAAACCAGGGTCTTCCACGCCACAGGTATATAATTGTGTCTTATAGAGCAGTTAATATTCTTTCTATAAAGTATCAAGTAACTAAACATTTGATGTAAATAAATGAGAAACCTAAAATATTGCAGATTACTGCAATTGCGATTTAATTCAATTTTAAGCATTATACATCCATATAATTGTTAAAGTTGCTTTATAAAGATACAAATTATGAATTATAGTAATTTTTTCAATGAAATGAAATTAAATGAAGTTTGACGTCCCATGCTTATGTTGGCTAGGTAAAGGAGACGGTGATGATGAGAAGTGAACGAAAATTGTGCAACGATGTAGGTAGGAGGAAACAGGAGAATCCTGAAGAAACGAACGCACACGGTGTTTCTTCACAACAAATCTGACTTTGTGCAAGCTGGGATCGAACCAAGGACCCCATGAACCAGAGGTGAACGCACTACCACTAAGCCACTTCGGCCCTTTGAAAAATACAACCATATTTATTCTCTCTCTCTCTCTCTCTCTCTCTCTCTCTCTCTCCATATATATAGGTATCAGAAGCATGAATAATTTTCATTTTGGGGGGCACGGTGGCTCAGTGGTAGAGCGTTCACCTGCGGTGCTTCGTGTCCCTAATTAGATCCCAGCTCGCGCCGTTTGGACTTTGTGCTGGACAAACGCCGTGCTGGTGGTTTTCCTCGGGTTTCTCCCGTTTCCTCCCACTTTCTTCATTCCACCATTTCACTCCTTTCTCATTATCACCGTCTCCTTTAGCCTAACCGGCATAACCATGGGACGTTAAACTTAAAGATTTCATTTTATTTCAATTTTTATTTTGAACGTATGGTTTCAAGTTGGTATTAAACTCAGAACTCTGATCTTAATAAGTTGAGTTGATTTGGAGTTTAACGTCTCTTTCAACAGCAAGACCATATATGACCTGGACATATTGATTAACGTAAAACCCGAACCATGTAAACTCCCGCCGTGTGGTGGTGATTGTGATTTTGAGTTTAACCGCCCGGTCAGCAGCGTGGCTATAGGAGACGTGGACCTACTGATTAACATGAAATACGAAACACATGAGCTCCCACCGGGAATCGAACCCGGGTTTCCCACGATAAAGTCGCGCGTACGCTAACTCCCACCGGGAATTGAAATCTGTTCTCATTGTAAGAATGTTAACGTTCTTTATTTTACCGTTTTTGTATAACTTCATGGACCAAACTTCACAGAAGTAAATCCCCAAGGTAAGCAGGTTTGCATATCCAGACTCCTAAGTATGAAAACATTTACGCTCACTCCAACCTCAAACAGTTCATGAAGTGACGAATAAAGGATAATATTCCCGATAAAGTATATGGTTTGAAAAAATACCATATAGGAGAGGGACATATCAGTCCTTTCTGCTCATGGAGTTATTAAAACACGATCATCGGGCAGTGGTCTTTAAACATTGGAGAGGTCTTAGTCCCTTGAGCATTGCGGTGATGTAAGAAATCAGATTCGGTCCCAAGCATTTGGGTTGTGATGTAAACCTTTGCTGTGGTTCAATCTCAGTATTTTATTACGCGAGGTAAAACCATCCATACAGCTATAAATGTTGTTCTATCTTACGCAACCAGGTATTGATATTGAGCCAATGCGGAACCTCATTTTTGGCGCTTTGAAGCCAGAAACTGACTTCGGATATTACGCTGTTTTCAAACGACTAGGATCTTTCCAATGTTACCATCCGCGTCCAACAACCCCATGTTTAAAAGGGGAATAGAAAGAACCCGTGTCTAAAACTTCCGGACCCAGTTTCTTGACGTTCAAGTTTAGGGATTGATTTCTGACATCACAATTGTGCTCAACGGATCAAAACCTTTCAATTGCCGCCAACGCCGCCCAACAACTTCATCTTTAATAGGTGAATAGAAGGGACCCGAATCCATAACGTCAGGACCCCATTCCTTGAGTTGCGTAGCCTGGGCCAGACTTCTGACATTACTACTGCACTCAGGGGACCCGGACCTTTCCAACGCTACCACTCGCGTCCAGCAATTCCATGTCTAACATGGTCGTCCTGACGTAGGAGAATCGACTCCATGCTTTTTTCATAATTATTCTCCAAATGGATTTGTATACAAGGTAGTTTTTCAAGGTTAGCAGCAGGTCGAAAATAAGCCTCTTGAGAGTGGCTCTTATTTGTTAAAGAATACATAACGATCGCATTTGGCTGTTGCAATGGTCTGTCTAAGCGGCTTGATAAAAAAAAATAGCGTAGCATAACAACAGAAAGGTGTTTCTCTTATATGTTAAAAATAAAAGCACAGAAAGAAAAAGTCAAAGTTTGGTAAGGTAAGTGTCGGAGGACGCCGAATTCTACTTCGCCCCGTTCAACGAAATTTCTAGCTATGGCTCTGAGCTCCAACACTTATCGGTCATTCAGAGTCTCATCCCTTACCTACAACAGCGTAGTTTGATTAACCTGTTATACCAAAACGTTTGCAAAGAACCTTTGAGTGTGACTTATTGATAGCTATGCAATATGTTGACAGAGTGCTAGTCTTCAGTTTAGCAACGAAGGTGCCCTTAGGCGAAATTTCACGTTGCTCTCTACTTTTGTCTGTGCCTTGTAAATCGTAACATTGTGTTTAAAGGCAAACAGAAAGAACGTCAGTTGTTTAGTAGTTCTTTGCAGAACAACTGATAAGGCGTTTGTGTCTTTTACACAAATAATTTTTGCCAGATTGCTGTTTGAAGCCTTTTTGCATTATACACTACAAAACAACATATCCAGATTCAGAGAAATACACAGAAAGTTTAAAGAAGGGTTAAAAATATCTTTATTATTCAGATGCATTATTATTATTATTGTTATTATTATTATTATTATTATTATTATTAGTAGTAGTAGTAGTAGTAGTAGTAGTAGTAGTATTTTCTTGAGTACAGAGATACAAAGAACAAGAACTCCGTCGCCATTAACATGGAAGCGAAAATGACTTCGAATTGGAAATAATATATCAATGCATTTAATTTCGGGGAGAGGCTATAGGGCAGACACGGATCCAGGGAGCGATCGGGGCAATCGCCCCCATCCCCTCCCACGGAAGAGGAAGCTTTCTTATTTTATATATAAATAAAACCCATCCCAAAATTTGGAGCTCTTAAAACTAGCTAAGTAGCAGTATTACAATCCACGCCCTCCCCCCAGAAGTCCGTTCTGGATCCGTCCCTGCTACAGGGGTACTTTAGGGTTCACTGTTTTTCCTTGCAATCCACGCTCATTGCTGGATAAGTATTATATTTTATTATTTGTCAAATTGAGCGAAATAGTTTTGCCACAGCGGCAAATTCAACAATTAGGTTTAGGAAAAACAACTCATTGGTTCAAACACACACAGAAAGAGAGAGTCCATTTGTTCGGGATGTTTTTTGAGGTTCGCGGCGTCTCCCAAGAAGAAATCTTGCTAAAACATATGTTGTTTTTAACAAGGAACGTTAATGGGAATCGGGTATATCAGTACTTCAAATGAAAAGCAAAAAGAAAAGAGACAAAGATGAGTGTAATTTCCTATACTGTATTTTTGGCATTGAAGAATACCGTTACTGTTTTATTGATCTACTGTACGCACTTTTGCGTTTTACTAACCAAGCCACAATCATGCTATATATACCATATATCGGCTAGGTTCAATCTGCTGCCAATGCGCCTTTTCTTCAATAAACATTTTTTTTATTATTACACGCTCAGAAACAAGGATAATCACCCGAAACCTGAGAAGATCTGGAGAATAACCCAGTAACAATAAACTGACAAAGGGAAGGAAATACAAAAGTGGAAAACTATTGTAATCCAAAGTCGAGGCATTTTTTCTTGCAATAATCGACCCTTTAAGTCGGGGGAAGTTTCTTGAAATAATAGAAAAATAATTTTAACTTGCTCCTTATTTTAGCTTACGTAGTAATTTAAGACACAAAGATGTATCGCAATTTGCAATACATTTTTCACTTTGCACTGCAAACATGTAAATGCAATGTTGCATTTCCATGTTTGCACTGCATTGCATTCCCATTTGCACTGCAAACGGCGATGCGATACTCCATTTAAAAAATGCAACCCCGATAGCACAGAAGTTTTCCGTAAACTTGCCTATTGTTCGGCATAGCAAATAATGTGAAAGTGTTCATTTTGTATTTGCGGAAAATTCAATGCAAACCTGTAATGTTTGTGGCAAATGAAATATCATTTGCAATTTTTATGAAAGAGTAAATGTAATGCAACAAATTTCATACAAATGTAATTTCAAACATTCGCAACAGCAAACATTAGGCACATTTCAGAAAATTTCCTTCCACCTATCTAGTGCGCTTGACAGTTTCAATTCAAACTTGGAATGTCTTAGCAAATTAAATATTATTGTCAAGTTTTATGATATAGAAATTTCATTCAGCAAATTATATACAGATGTAGTTTCAAACATTTGCAACTGCAAACTTTTGGCGAATTTGCTTCAAGCTGCCTACCCACAATTCACTGCGCTTGGCAATTTCACGAAAGAGACGTCATGCTTTGTTTTGTTTTTGTTGTATACTCTTAGTTATTGTACATATTGTTGTATATTGTAAATAAATTTGGCGTGTGAGTGCTGTACAAATTGATAAGTGCACAGTAATAGTTGAATATTCTTTTATTTTGTGTAAAATATAAATGTTACAGGAGTACATGTGAATTATACGATGTTCGTGTAGCTCTTGCTACTGAATCGAGTCGGACCTTTCAATCTGATAGCGCGAAAGGTTTATTGGATGCAAATATTTTACTCTTTATTTTACTTACGGTACCTTTAGAAAATTTAGAAGTAGAATTGATTAATTTCTGTGTGAAGAACTTAACATGAGGTGAAAACAATGATTTAATGCACAAAGTGACGTGCAGGTTTACTTTTGGCGCACCACACGAAATAATTGTTGAAAAGATGATACTTTCATTGATCTCCTTCATATTGTCTCCTAGAAGATTACGCTGGGTTATATTTGAAAATATCTCTCTGAATAGATAAAATTCAAGGGGGCCATCAGAAGTAATTGTTGAAAAGTTACAATTCTTTTTCGATTTTCACATAAATACGCCTTCGTGGTGTATGACATAAGAACTACAGTCCAAAAACACAACCAGCCTGTGCTAAATGGCCACAAAAAGCACGAGTGCTATCTAACCGAGCCAGGGCGGTGCAATGCTGATGTGCCTTTGCGGGGTACGTCCGTAGGAAGTAGGCGCGTTAATGATCCTGGGTATACGCGTAAGCGATGGTAGTGAAACTAAATGGGGTTTGGCAAAGATACGAATCTGAATAGAACTTGTAATGGTTTCATACTATTATCTATTCCAGGCAACCTGATAGGAAACTCCCCTCCCTCTCACAACTTACAAGTAAAGAAGGGGAAAGCAAGTCGGTGACCTTCACAGGGAGGAAAGCTTTTCTATTAAAGAGAATCGTGTAAACTAAATTCGTACGTCGATTCGCTCGCACCTGATGTTGAGAAAGCACTCCGGTTCCGTTTAGTTATCGATCTCGATTAACACGATTACTGTTTCTACTTTTTGTCTTTAAGAAAAGTGTTGTTTACTATTTGTGTACTAAAATTTTGGCTTTATTCGTAATTATTAAATTGCATTTCTAGAAATAAGAACTAATTCATTATAAAGATAATTTCCATTATTGTTTCATTTGAAAATCAGTATGATTTGTCTTTTCGTGTGTATTTATATATGTTGATTTTATAGAGGATTTGAAGTCAATGCAAGCAAGCACTCATTAATTGCATTGACGTCCAGGTTGGGGTCGTGGTGGCTTCGTGGTAGAGCGTTCACCTCTGGTGCACGTGATCCCCGTTTCGATCCCAGATCGCGCCAAGTGGGCTTTGTGGTGGACAAACGTAATTTTTGTGTGTTTTCTCGGAGTTCTCCCGTTTCCTCCTACTTTCTTCTTTCCACAGTTTCATTCATCCTCCTTTAGCCTATCCGGCATAACCGCGGGACGTAAAACCCAAAGATTTCATTTCCAAACTTCCGATACTCCCCCTCCCCCTCAACGGTCGTCAGTACTCTTGACAACTTCCTTTTTTATGAAAATAGTCAAGTAACAATTCAAAAGTCAATTTCCTCTGTTATCAATGGGCTATACTTAAGACCGACGAAAGGGCCGGGCGAGGCTTGCAACCGCACAAGGAGCCAAATTTAGGGCATTTTAGGATTTAAGGAGCGCCAAATTTACTATAATGGTTAAGCTCCCATAATTATAATTTTGCTTGCAAAGAGTAGGCTGAGACATGGGCCTGTTCAAATTACGTGGCACCTGTAGCTACTACTTCGTGTCAGGCTTTAATCAATCTAGGATTGGTTTTCAAAGTTCACCATAACAATTTTTCCGCCCTTAATAAACTCCCAATACTTCAATGTTGATTAATATTGTGTGTGTGATGCTTCATCGTAAATTTAGCGCCGAGCAAAAGAAAAAAAAAAGTCGTCTTATTTCCATCGGATCAGGTGCATGTACGTACAGTGCATATATATATATATAAATTTTTTCTTCATGTTATTTTTAATGTAAGAACATTTGTTTATAAGAGAGGAAACGAGTTTTTTTTTTTAATTTCAGGTTCTACCAGGGTTGCCAATAGTCCCGATTCTGTCCTGACTACCGATTTCTGACTTATCTGTCCCACATCCCGACCGGACACTCGTCGGGGTGCATATTGCCCCGATTTATCTATTTTCAAAGTTAATATTTTACTTTTTTTTTTTTTTTTTTTTTTTTTACAAAGGAATAACTTATTGTTTTAAACGCACAGTTTTATGTATAGAATCAATGTAACAAATTTGTCTTTTAGTTTGACTCATGTAAATAATAGCAGCTCGTCTTTAATCTACTGTTATTCCCTAATTGTTTTGAGTCGATAATCCACCCGATTATGATGATAGTATATTCCATGCAGTGCTAAAAATATTGTTTTTGCAATCTCTACATAAAAGCGACTGCTACCGCAGTAGCAGTAACGCTAGCGCTCATTTCAGCGGGTGGCCGCCACGCTAACTATACCGGATACCGTCCGTCTACCAAATCTGATACCAGTGTCGGCGTCTTCTGCTTCACTTTCCTTCGGCGTCTTCTGCTTCGCAATCGCATTGTTTACCTTAATCTGTACTGTGCGGTTTTATTCTGTTCTTCGACGTACTGTATTTTTTACATACAATGATCGATGATGATGAAGAGAACATCAATAATCGACCATATACATCGAAATTTCGGAAGGAAGAGGGGCACCAAAACCGATTTTCTCTTAAGAAAAGTTGGCAACCCTGGGTTCTGCTGTTATCATTCTTAATCCTCTGATACTATGTCCATACCTATTGTGCTTGGTTTTCGATTGTATATTATGAAATTATTGTATCAATACAGTAAACACCCACTTAATTACCAACCCTGCCATCACTTGCAATTCCAACACTGTCACAACCCCAAATGCCAAAAGAAGAAAAATAAACAATACAACTTTCAATAAAATGTTCATTGTATTAAGAAATGTGTTACTTTCCTCACTAATACAGGTAAATGTAATTAAGTGTTTTTAAATATGTAGTGTTATTATGAAAGTTACAATTTACCTACTATTTAGACATACTTAGATACACTCTATACCTCCGTGTGCGGGGGCTGATGGTGGAAGACGGAACACTAACTTCACGTTTTTTGCACTTGCTCTTCAGCGTGGTGGAGTAAAAAAACTTCTTTTTCCTATCAGGTTATGTGGAATAGAGAATAGTAACGCTCCACATATAAACATAATATACAGCTTCTGTACACTGTGCAGAAATACACCGCCGCGCCTGTGGAAAATAACATGTAATAGAGTCGTTTTTCATATGCCATCAGTTTTTTTTTTTATCGGGTGACGCGGTGGCTCAGTGGTAGAGCGTTCACCTCTTCTGCTTGGGGTCCCTGGTTCGATCCAGCTCGCGCCGTGTGGACTGTGGTGGACAAACACAGTGCTCGTAGGTTTTCTCGGGGTTCCCCGTTTCCTCTCACATTCTTCGTTCTACTATTTCACTCATCACCGTCTCCTTTAGCCTAACCGGCATAAACGTGGGACGTAAAACTTAAAGATTTCATTTGAGTTTTGTCAGTTATTTTAACCATCGTAAAGCACTTCCATCTTATCCATCAAAAGTGTAATAGAAGGCCTTTAGGTGGAATAGACTGTTTGAAAGGAGTAGGCCTAAATGTTGATGATGCGTGATGGTAGGTAGGCAGTGTTTCAGAAAAACAAATCCGGGGGATATTTAAAATGAAATGAAATATTTAGTTTTACGTCCCGTGGTTATACCTTGTAGGCTAAATGAGACTGTGATGATGATGAATGAAATGGTGGAATGAAGAAAGTAGGATGAAACGGGAGAACTTCGAGAAAACCTACACACACGGTGTTTGTTCACCACGAACCCCACTTGGCGCAAGCTTGGATGGAACCAGGTACCCCACGCACCAGAGGTGAACATTCTACGACTGAGCCACCGCGGCGTAATTAAAGGTCACGGGGGAGGTAACGGTAGAAACCAAAGTTCAATGATTATATATCTGATGGTTATAAATTTTGCTCATTCTCGAACGTACTAAAGTTCAAATTTGTATTGTTTCTTGTTTCGAATACTAAAAAATCATCGTATCATATCGAATATTCTTACATTCTTCTCGAATTCCCCAGGGGTCTCCTTAAGTTCCATCACCAGTAAATATCATCATAGGCGTATGCCACAGTAACTACAAAACATTGGTGGTTTACAAGAGTGTAGTCTAAAATATATCATTAACTGTAGCCCTCTGTGCGCACTGATTTCCGTAACTTCGTATTCAAAATTCGATCAACAAAATTATTTGTATAGCTGCTACGAGCTATTTTTTCTAGTGGAAGATCGATGTTGTGGTTGAAGTATTGTTTACCTGTTTGAAACTTTAAGAGGTTACTAGAGATAACAGCAAGAAACGTACTTACACTTGGAAATTGGTGTTAAGGGTGGCTTGATATTAAAATCAAGATGGTGACTTTTTGAAAATTCCATAGTTCAATTTTATATGATACATCCAAATCAAATTCAAATCAGTTGATTCAATATGTTGATTTCTGATATTTTCGAAATGTTATGGTATCCACTCCAGCGGTTAGTCTCTGCATTCTTATTTAATGTTTTCCCGCCCTTTTGCATTCAAGACAGCGGCGTAACAGGAAGTCCGATTCTAATAATTTTCGAGTTTATGGTGTAATTAGATAAACTATATTCAATCGCATTGCAATTATTCTTAAAACAAGGAATTCTCTGTAAACAAAATATCGACTGCGTTAAAAGCTTGTAGCTACATCGTTCTTAGCAGGAATTTGTTTTAAAATAATCCCACAAATAGCCATAATACATAGAAAATAAATCATTTTTAAGTTAACGGCTTAATGTATCCGAAATCAATTAAAAACAAGCAGTATATTAATAGCACAAAAAAGCTACAACGAAGTTATAACCAGTTTCACAAATGGCTATATCCGGACAATTTTGGTCTCATTTTCTTCTTGTTGCCCTTTATAACGTCATCTCACATAAATCATGAACAGTTTGAAGACTGGATTGCACGTCAGGAACAATTCATATAGCTATCCAATGCATTTAAACTGGCGGGAAAATTATTCCGGGCTCCATGGCTCTTAATCCGGAAAGTCAATCAGGACGAATTGAGTGTTTTCTTCCTCTCGTAACCTGTGAAACGTGGTCTTCATGTACTGTAGCATCATGTACTTCTGTGCTGCGATTAATTTTGTTTTTCTTTCTTTTTCATGTGTTCACTTTTGGGTAGGATGGTTTTATTTGTTAGGTATTTCCATCAAATGTTATGACATCTTTTTTTTTTCCGGAAGATTGAATGTAATTTTAAGTAGATGACTTTGACACGCGCCTACATTTTTTTCAGCTACGAATTCTGGTATCACAAGGAGGCACAGACTTTAAAACACATAGGCTTAACATAATGAGGAAAGTTTGCAGCGATTGCTTAGCGTTGCAGTTTTAATCGTTTAAAAACACTGAATTATGCAAAATAATCCACGGTTAGTACTAGTTACATATATTTTAATATAAGGTGTATGAAAATTCGGTATCGATAAAATTGCGTAGTTTGAATTAAATTTATAGTGTGGAAACTTGTTTCAATACTTGAAATACATATTCGTTATAAATATTAAGTATTGGAATTTGAAAAATGTGCGGATTTGTGTCGTGTCACATTGACTTTTTTTTTTTTTTTAAAGCTAATATAGAATTAGTCTTTAGTTAGGTAAATAATGATAGTTTTTTACGACTTCGCACAATAAACCTTAAACGTAATTTGTGTTTATATTGTAAAAATAAAGTGCGGAATTCTAATAAAGGAAACGGACCAGAATATATTAAATTGCACCATACGTTCCAAATGTTTAGAATTTTCTTTGATAACTTGAATTTGGAGGTTTTCGTAATGCACACCATGGGCCATAATATAAACATTTTCTTCGGTTTTGGATGGTAAATGCAATGTTTTTAGGTTTGATACCCTGAGAGAATCCTACCACACAATCAGAAAAGGCAGATAAAAGGAGCTTATAATATTAAATGCTTTTCGTTTCTGATTAAATAGTTTTAGTTTCTGCCCATTCAAGTGTAATGAGGCAAACTGCTCAATCGAGTCCTTTTAAAAATGAAAATAGGTCTGTTTCTCGTGGGTTTTTTCTAGTGTTTGGTTTCAATGAATGCATTTTATAACATTTAACCTATTGCACTTTGTTGTACGTTTACTTTGGAACGCAAGATATTTTATAGAGGATACGGTTATTGCAGTGTGCGAAGCCACTACAAGTGACGAGTCTAGGAGAAAAAAAAGCTTTTTTTTTTTTCAATTTTTATACAATTCAAAATCTGAAAGTGACCGAAGTTGACTCATCTTTCGATATGAAGGTTTTTTGGTATTGAATATCAAAGCAATCCTAGTAACGCTCACTTTGGCCTTCTTATCCGGCTAGACTCTTTGCATTTGACGACTGCTGTAGTATTTGAAAAATGTCGAAAAACGCAACCACTATGTTCAAATAAAGTGTGTAAAAATTAGAATAAACCATTTGATGTTTAATATTTTGATCAAAAATATTCTTTTTCAATGCAGATGCTGTAATGAAATCACATCCCAACACAACCCAAGATTCAATAATGAAATTTCTACAAGGATTTGTGAATCAAGCCAAAACGAGGTTAACTCGAAGGTGAGTAAGCAATTTTACGTTCGTTCGTACTCAGGAACTTTTATGGTAAGCATTGGATAGCAAAACTAACAGCCGTGTGCACCAACGAAGTTCAACTGTTGAACGAGGGTCATAACCAAGCTCGGTGTAAATGTCTGTTGCACCAACAACGTTCATGGTTAAGTCTCGGTCAAATGGTGGATAAACTTGGTTCTAGTTTGAACGGCCGAATTTGCAGCCGTGTGCACCAACGAAGTTAAATGAGCGTTCACTTAAACGCGTTTACCATTAAAAATCGAAGTTCAGTAAACCTCGTTTAAGTAAACTTCGGTCAATTTGTAAAATCGACACTAACAGCCGTGTGCACCAACGAAGTTTAAACGAGCGTTCACTTAAACGCGTTCAAAATTAAACTTTCAAGTTTAAACGTGGTTCCCGGACTTTTGTTGCACCATTGATAATCGAAGTTCAGTAAACCTCGTTTAAGTAAACTTCGGTTAATTTGTAAAATGGACTCTGATTGGTTGTCGTGTTTTGTCTCTGACCTTCGTTTAACAAAGTGACAAATGAAGAAAGCATACCGCGTGCCAGGGTTTTCGGCTTTCGAGATTGTGTGCATCTCGCTCGAGTGAAAACATCAAACAATGAACTAATAAATTATACCTGTAATGAAATAAACGAGTGATACTTGTTGCAATATTGGTAGTAGATTTTAGATTAGATTGTAGCGTGTAGTTTTACTATACGGATCCATAGTATAAGTAGTAGTAGGAAAGGGTTAGAAGTCCTGTAGGGGTTTGTTAGGTTTGTTCTCGGTGCAGTTTTACTATACGGATACACAGATTGTAAAATGTATAGAAAAGTATGGGCAAGTCTTTAATTTGCTCATTTTATGTCCAGAACAGATCTAACTAACGGAGTATGTTTAGTACAAGGGGTCCAGAAGCACGTAAAAAACACAAAATTTACAGGAGAAAGGAATTATGCAAGTGCTTAGACGTAACATAACGTAACCAAATCTAACCTAACCTAAACTAAACTAATATTAGTAGAATTAAGCGAAATTCTACCATTTTTTGGAAAATTATGCGGGACCCGTACACTAATATAACATAAACTAAACTAACCTAACCTAACCCAAACTAACCTAACTTACCCTAAACTAACCGAATGTGAACAGAAATTACCAAAATTGTAACATTTTTTTAGAGAAAAGAGCTGGACCCCTACTGCTAAACATAGGCCTAACTAACCCCTGCGGGGCTTCTAACCCGTTCCTACTATTACTACTACTAATACTATGGGTACGTAGAGTAAAACTGCACGCTGTTCTCGATATCCTATCATTTCGATATCGACCGTATATCCTATCATCCTCAATGTGGATTCCTAGTATTTTCGTTACTAATACATTACATCCCCAGTATATTAAAATTCGCCACCACTAGAAAATAAAAATAATAAAAGAAAAAACTTCTGGAATCCACTGATGGGGAAAATTGATTCAATAGTTATTCATATTTCATCGTGAAAATGTTATTCTAATGACTTTTACATCCTTTTCCCTGTTGGTGTTTGCCTACAATTCCTAGTTAGCCTAGGTAAAGTTGAGCAGCGCTACCATTTATTCTTTCCATTTATGATCTGCATTTTCAGTTTCTCACGTGTCCACCAGCTACGCACACATTTATAATATGCTTGCAAACTTATATGTTATAAATACAATAAGTGCAAAAGCCACGCACGAATCTGTGCTAAATGGCCAAAACAACCGAAGTTTGTATCTATTCCGATTCGAAGCAGGGCACAATTTGGGGGAACGCTCGTGATTTTGTCCGCGAAAGCAGGCACATTAGCGATGGTGGTGTGTGCATAAGAAAAGACCACTGTTTAAAATATCACCCTCCTGTTTTGCGGTGCAATTTCTCAAAATACATTTGTTACACATGTAAGTAATCTGTGATTCTAGAACCAGCGTTAAAATGTATTGTTCATAATTATGCAATTATAATGCAAAACTAGCTTGTAGTGATCACCTACTACAGATTGGTACTTATTTTTTGTACTAATTTGCTCATCACTCCAGCAGATGGTTCTACCGGATTTTGACGCTTTTTTTTTTTTTTTTTTTTACATTTTCAGGTTAGATTAGAGCTTTCTTTTACCAGAGCAATGCACTAAATGAAGAACTCCATTACTTTAGGATGGCTTAGTAACGTATAAATAAAGTGTGGACGTATAGCATAAAAACTACTGTGTATAAAACACAAACTAAGTTATGCTAGGTGGCCACTAAAAAGCAGGAATGCTATCTAACCTAGTTAGAGTAGGAGCGCAGTAGGGAGGCCCGAGCGTTTGCGTCCATAGAGAGCAGGCGCGTCAGCGACGGGGTATACACATAAACGAGGACAGTGGAAGAGCACACTTACACGTACTATAATTTCTTTACCACTAATAATTAACTTCAATATGCTGTGATAGATGGTAATTACTTATATTCACACTTTCATTCCTTCATGAAAAATATTTCACGTCGCTTTTTACCTATAAATTTTCTATTTGATAGAACTGCCTGCTGAAGTGAACCATTAATTTGCTTACACGTAAACCTACCATCGCAAATTTGCCTGTTCACTACGGACACACCTCGAATATAGCCCAGCAGCTTCACCTTGGCGTAAACCGTAATAGGTTCAAAAATAGCTTGTAATGAGTAGCTTGCGAAGTTTGGTACGTGGTTTTGAGACGTGTTGCTCTCATTATAGTAGCTAAGTTTCTATGTGTCTACGCAATTGGTTGATAACACTCTAGGAATAACTGGATAAGTTTTACGCTGTTTGCATGGAATTTTGACAAGAAAATACTGTATTTATAGACATAACTTGTATGCCCTCCTAACGTTAATCTTTACTGGAAAATTGTTTAGAGAATACATTGTCGAAAATGCTGAGCTGATTTTATCAAAAAAAAAAAAAAAAAAACCGCATAGTAGTTTATTTCTAATGGGTTTTCTATTGTAAAGCTAAAGCATTTCAGGTTTTCTAGCTACATATCCTCCTTATTTCTTTTTGCTAGTTAACAGACTTTAACTGAAAATTAAAAAGAACTGTATTCCTCAAACTTCAGAACATTTATTTCATTTTATTGATATACATTATATCAAGGAAAAATAATGAAACCACGAGCAGAAAATTTCTCCGATCACGAGAATTGTAATTTCATTAGTAGTAATTACAAAGACATTATTGAATGTAAACAGACTGACTTGGATCAACGAAGTTTAAACCGCCAAATTCGGCCGTTCAAGCTAAAACCAAGTTCATCCACCATTTGACCGAGACATAACCTTGAACGTTGTTGGTGCAACAGACATTTTCACTGAACTTGGCTATGATCCTCGTTCAACAGTTGAACTTCGTTGGTGCACACGGCCGTGATTAATTGTCATCTTTTGTCTCTAAACTTCGTTTAACAAAGTGACAAATGAAGAAAGCATACCGCATGCCGGGGTTCTCGACTCTCTAGATTGTGTGCATCTCGACTGAATACATAATCAAAGAGTGGACTAATAAATTATACCTGTAATAAAATAAGCGAGTTAATAATTGGTGTTGCAATATTGGTTGTAGATTTTAGATTAGATTGTAGCGTGTAGTTTTACTATACGAATCCATAGTATAAGTAGTAGTAGGAAAGGGTTAGAAGTCCCGCAGGGGTTTGTTGGGTTCTGTTCTCGGTGCAATTTTACTATACGGATACACAGATTGCAAAATGTATAGAGAAATATGGGCAAGTCTTTAATTTGTCCATTTTATGTCGAGAACAGAAACCAACTAACCCCTGCGGGGCTTGTGACTCGTTCCTCTTACTACTTATGCTATGGATACGTATAGTAAAACTGCACGTTGTTCTCGACATAAAATGGACAAATTAAAGACGTCTGCAATTTTTTCATGAAGTTTACAATCTGTGGATCCGTAGCCCCTATAGTAAAACTGCACCATAAAGATTACACTAAACTTAAAGAACAAATATAATGTGAATCTATGTGGACCAGTTGTGATTTCATGAATTGACCGGGGGAAACTTCGCGAGAACCATGAAATTCCCTCATGACCATATATCCTATCATCCTCAATGTGGATTCCTAGTACATTTCATCCCCAGTATATTAAAATTCGCCACCATTACAAAATAAAAAATGAAAAAAAAAAACTTCTGGAATCCACTGATGGGGAAAATTGATTCAACAGTTATTCATATTTCATCGTGAATCATGAAATCATATTCATATTTCAACGTTATTTTAATGCTTTTTACATCCTTTTCCCTGTTGGCGTTTGCCTAGAATTCGTAGTTAGTGTAGATAAAGTTGAGGAGCGCTACCATTTATTCTTTCCATTTATGATCTAACGACTTCTGCATTTTTAGTTTCTCGCCTGTCCACCAGCTGCGCACACACTTATAATATGCTTGCAAACTTATGTTATAAATACAATAAGTGCAAAGACCACGCACGAATCTGTGCTAAATGGCCAAAACAACCTAAGTTTGTATCTATTCTGATTCGAAGCAGGGCACAATTTGAGGGATCGCTCGTGATTTTGTCCGCGAAAGCAGGCACATTAGCGATGGTGGTGTGTGCGTAAGGAAAGACCACTGTAGAAAATATCACCCTCCTGTTTTGCGGTGCAATTTCTCAAAAAACATTCGTTACACATGTAAGTAATCTGTGATTATAGAAACAGCGTTAAAACGTATTGTTCATAATTATGCAATTATAATGCAAAACTAACTCGTAGGGCTAGTAATCACCTACTACAGATTGGTATGTATTTTTTGTACTGATTTGTTCATCACTCGAGCAGACGGTACTACCAAATTTTGACGCTTTTTTACATTTTCAGGTTAGATTAGAGCTTTCTTTTAGCATAGTATGCACTAAATGAAGAGCTCTATTATTACTTGGAAATTGACTAGGATGGCTCAGTAACGTATAAATAAAGTGTGGACGTATAGCATAAAAACTACTGTGTATAAAACACAAACCAAGTTATGCTAGGTGGCCACTAAAAAGCACGAATGCTATCTAACCTAGTTAGAGTAGGAGCGCAGTACGGAGGCCCGAGCGTTTGCGTCCATAGGGAGAAGGCGCGTCAGCGACGGGGTATACACATAAACGAGGACAGTGAAAGAGCGCACTTACACATACTATAATTTCTTTATCACTAATAATTAACTTCAATATGCTGCGATAGATGGTAATTACTTATATTCATACTTTCATTTCTTCATGAAAAATATTTTACGTCGTTTTTTACCTATAAATTTTCTATTTGGTAGAACTGCCTGCTGAAGTGAACCATTAATTTGCTTACACGTATACCCAGCATCGCAAATTTGCCTGTTCATTACGGACGCACCTCGAATATAGCCCACCAGCTTCACCTTGGCGTAAATAATAGGTTCAAAAATAGCTTGTAATGAGTAGCTTGCGAAGTTTGGCACGTGGTTTTGAGACGTGTGGCTTTCACTATAGTAGCTAAGTTTCTATGTGTCTTATACAATTGTACACAATTGTTTGATAACACTCTAGGAATAACTGGATAGAGTTTTACGAGGAATATCTGGATAAGTTTTACGCTGTTTGCATGGAATTTTGACAAGAAAATACTGTATTTATAGACATAGTGAAAGCCACACGTCTCAAAATTACGCACCAAACTTTTGAAGCTGCTCGTAACAAGCTATTTTTGAACTTATTATGGTTTGAAGGTGAAGCTGGAGGGTTATAGTTGAGGTGCTTATACCTGTAAGCAAATTAAGGGTGTACTCGAGCAGACGGTTCTACCAAATAGAAAATTCATAGGTAAAATACGACGTGAAATATTTTTCATGAAGGAATGAGTGTGAATATAAGTAATTACCATCTATCAGAGCATATTGAAATGTTTAGTGATAAAGAAATTATTGTATGTGTAGGTGTGCTCTTTCACTGTCCTCGTTTATACGTATACCCGGTTGTTGACGCGACTGCTCCCTATGTACGCAACCGATCGCTATTTCGGGCCTCCCTACTGCACTCCTACTCTAACTCTGTTAGATAGCATTCGTGCCTTTTGGTGGCCACGTAGCACAAGTTGGTTCGTGTTTTATACACAGTAGTTTTTATGCTGTACGTGCACACTTGATTTATATGATACTGAGCCATCCTGAAATCTATCCGCAAGTAGTAATGGAGCTCTCCATTTCGTGCATGCTCTGCTAAACAAAAGCTCTAACCTAACCTGAAAATGTAAGAACGTGTCAAAATTTGGTAAAACCGTCTGTTCGAGTAATGAACAAATCAGAACAAAAAATACGTACCAACTAGATTGTAGGTGATAACTACAATCTAGTTATGCATTATAATTGTATAATTATGAACCATACATTTTAATACTGTTTCTATAATTACATGTTACACGTGTAACGAAAGTATTTTCAGAAATTGCGCCGGAAGACAGGAGGCTGATATTTTCCACACTTTTCTTTCCTTATCCACACACCACCATCGCTAATGTGCCTGCTTTCTCGGACAAAATCACGAGCGATCCCTCAAATTGTGCCTTGCTTGGAATCGGAATAAATACAAACTCCGTGGTTTTTGCACTTATTGTATCTATAACATATAAGTTTGCAAGCATATTATAAATGTGTTTGCAGCTGGTGGACAGGTGAGAAAATAAGAATGCAGAAAACGTTAGATTATAAGTGGAAAGAATAAATGGTAGTGCTCCTCAACTTTATCTATGCTAATTGGAAATTGTAGGGAAATGGCAACAAGCAAAAGGATGTAAAATACATTAGAATAACATTTTCATGATGAAATATGTTGTTGAATCAATTTTCTCTATCAGTGGATTCCACAAGTTTTTTTAAATAAAAATTTTCTAGTGGTGGCGAATTTCAGTATACTGGGTGATGAAATGTATTAGTAATGAAAATACTGGGAATCCGCATTGAGCATAGGTCCCGATGGAATTTCATGGTTCTAGGGGAGAAATTGCCCCGGCCAATTCCTGAAATCGTCACTGGTCCACATAGATACACATTATATTTGTTCTTTGTTATAAGTTTAGTGTAATCTTAATAGTGCAACTTTACTATACGGATCCATATATTGTGAAGTATACGGAAAAAATGCAGAAGTCTTTAATTTGCCCATTTTATGTCGAGAACAGCGTGCAGTTTTACTCTACGTATCCATAGTATAAGTAGTAGTAGTAGTAGTAGTAGTAGTAGTAGGAACGGGTTAGAATCCCCGCAGGCGTTATGTTGGGTTCTGTTCTGGACATAAAATAAGCAAACTAAAGACTTGCCCATATTTTTTATACATTTTACAATCTGTGTATCCGTATAGTAAAAGTGCACCGAGAACAAAACCCAACAAACCCCTGCGGGACTTCTAACCCTTTCCTATTACTACTAGTACTACTACTTAACTATGGATGAGTATAGTAAAACTACACGCTACAAACTAATCTAAAATCTACTACCAATATTGCAACACCAGATATCACTCATTTATTTTATTACAGATAGAATTTATTAGTCCATTCTTTGATGTTATATTCAGTCGAGGTGCACGCAATCTCGAAAGTCGAAAACCCCGGCACGCGGTATGATTTCTTCATTTGTTACTTTGTTAAACGAAGGTTAGAGACGAAAGACGGCAACCAATCAGTGTCAATTTTACAAATTGACCAAAGTTTACTTAAACGAGGATTACTGAAGTTCGATTTTCAACGTTGCAACGAAAGTCTGGGAGCCACGTTTAAAGTTGAAAGTTTAATGTTGAACGCGTTTAAGTGAACGGTCGTTTAAACTTCGTTGGTGCACACGGCTGATTTTAAAGAGCACTTTTTGATGGTAATAAATAACTTTTGTTTCATGATTACTCATCAGTTGAAGCAAATGCTATTCAGCGATTTTTTCTTAAAGTAGCACTAAGAAACAGTTAAAAATTTAGTAGTCATTATGAAATGAAACCAGTTGTCATTTCAAAAGTAGTACAATCTTCATATCGTCCCTAGTATTCTTTTCAAATAATGAAAAAATAAAAATACTCGTACAAGTTTGAACCAATGCAAGATAATCCATATTTTCAGGGAACGCACTTTATAACCACATGGAGGGTGTAATGGCGCTGATTTTTATATTTTTGTAGTGTGTTTGCTTACGAGGAAAGTACACGAATCATGAGAGTTGGATTTTTTTTATGAAATTTTGTGTTAAAATTAAGTTCTAGTTGCTAAGCAGGACAGTAGTGGTCATTCGTTTCACACATATTCCATTGAGCTGCTACATGCATACCATTTTGAAATCAGGTAGGCAAGAAAATGTGAAGAATAGCTGTTTGGATCCGTCATGAAGGAAATATTGGCAGATCCAACACAACTATTGGAAATCAGGGTAGATAACTTATGTTTTAGGGCACTTCCAGTGCAATGTCACCATCTTAAAAGACGCAATATTGCAAACATAGTATAAATAAGAATAGGGCCATGTGGAGTATCAAAGAGCACTGGAATTGTAAGCAAACTCTACGTATCTGTTGCCACTTGTGAGTTAATAGCTGTCTCACATAGGAATGTATGGAAGCCATTCGACCTTCGAAAACAAATGTTTTGATGTGTTGTAATTAATGAATGATTAGTTGCTTATTAAAATATCCTCGTGAGGAATCTGATGGATGGCCACATGTGATGGAATAATGAGCTAGGTTCGTTCTCTGTAGGCACGTTGTAAGGATGAGTATAGGAAGGCAAAATATGTAGAAAATAAAGGAATACATTCTACTACGCTGCAGGAGCAACGCAAGAAACAAGCATATGCGTAGAACTAAAGCAGGTAGCAAAGTACAGAGGAACACAAAGAAGAACGAACAGAGATTGCATATGGCGTGGTGTGTATGCTCCTTCAGCCTTGCCAGATCGGCCACACTTCAAATACGTGGGAGCATTATGAATGTTGCCTGAATTCAAAATGAAGGATGTTTCTATTTATATATAAAAATGTTTCATTATAGTAACACTTTTTTTCGAACCTATTACTTTGACATGTTGAACATTTTGTTGATGTTTATTTTAAACAAAATCCAAGTAATATAAAACAAGTCATTGTAATAGGATCAGGGAAAACAATAAACAACTTAATAACTTTTATTCATGATCACAAACCATCCTTAAATCTGGATTCAGGCAAATGCTGCTACGTACATTAAGTCTAGTCAATGCTGCAAGAGTGACGTTAGATAGACACCACGCCGCCATATGCACTCTGTTCTCCTTTGTTTCCTGTTCACTGCTATTTGTTTAGTTCTTTCTTCGTGAGTTTTATTCGCTTCTGTTTCTTAGTAGTATGTATTCGTTTTTGCTTTAATAATATTTTGCCTTGTATCTTTGCTAACTCGCCACAATAGAAGGAATTTGCTTATTTTTCCAAATCATGTGGTAGCTATTTTCTCATGAGAGGATATATGAGTCGGTTACCAATCGGTTATTAATTTGAATCATTTTTTCGTGCGCCTTTGCATCTAACGGCGGTGTATTCTGTTAAACCATGTGTGGAAATAAAATTATGCTAAAACAATTATGTTTACAAAGAATATTCAGTTTTGCGTGGTGTACATTTTCTATAACAAAAGAGGACGTCGGGTGCATATAGGGCCAAGCTACATTTTCCGACTTTCCAGATAATACGTTTTAAAAATTAAGAGCAGTTATGACCAACGTCTTGGGATTACGGAGTCGGAGATTATAAATTCCGAAACGTCGAAGGTCACAGGAGCCATTCAATTTTCAGGAACGTCTTTATATATTTTATCATTTTTCAAGACCGCTTTGGTATTTGTGGTAATAAAACAAACATTTTAGGAGATTCGGGGATATATACATTATCCCAAAACACCATAAAAACATAGGTGCTATAGTTGAAAAAAAGAGAAATAAAGTAATGCTCTCCAAGACTATACAAAAATGAAAAATGTTTCAAGCGAATAGTGTCCCTCACGAAACGTTAAGAAAAATTTTTGTTTTCGAAAACGTTCAAAAAAACATGATGTTTTTAAAAACTGAAAGCTATATTGTTCCTTATAAAAGGCTAAGAAAATTGCTAGCTCGATTATTCACCAAATCAGGAATCACTTTTAAAAATCGGGTACCGAAGTTCATAGTCGTCCTTACAATTCGACTCTTGTGAGGCAGCAATTCAACTCTTTGCTTGTTTTTGTTCTATAATCCCTGCAATAATTAGCATTAAAGTAAATGATTTTCGTGTACAACATACATGTCATCATGAACCAAAAGTACAAGGGAAGTCTTATTATCTTTCGAAAATTTGACATTCAACGTTTGTATATTTAAAATCACAAATTGGGGTAACAAAGAATCTCAAGGGTCCCATGTGCTAGCTTCAGTTGTATGAGGATTCCAAAGTTTCATGGCCATTGAATCACAATTCAGTGATATAAAATCGCAGGCCGAACTGTTGGACTTAAATGAAATTTGGTGCGAAGGTGTGTCTTGAAGAGCAAGTTATGGAGAAAAAGAAAATTTTGGCCAGGTCGCCATCTTGAATGGAATAGGACCGCCAGTCAATATACCGATTAGAAAGTGCCTAGCGCGAACTACTAAGGCTGGAGAAGCGGAATTTGCTATCATGGTATATCATGAACAGTAGTTTGCGGAAAATTACGAAGTATTAAACAATTCGCAATCTTGAATTTATGACCATCGAAAGTGGATCATTAAGTATAGGTTACGTTAAAAACACGATCCAAAATAGCGGGAAAACGTATATGAAAAAGCTGCACAGGCTGAAGCGCTGGAGCTAGAGAAACGAAATTTGCTCTGATGATTGTATCATGAAGAGTAGTTTATGAAACAATTGCGAAATTTTCAAAACGATACCGTTTTTAATGGAAAATGGGCACCAAGTATCGGAAGCAAAATTAAATCATCGGAAGCAATACAACGTAGGTGATTTATTCTGCCACCTGTTGAAGGAATTATGCACTTCACTTTGTGTTCCCATATCATTGCTGCAACAGAGGATAGTTTTTTTTTCTTCAATGTCACTTGGCACTGTAGCATGCGTGGTCCTCAGATATTTCCTTGTCAATACGTGAGGAATTGACTCTCGTCTTAATATCATGTTGATAATCGAATGTTATAGCACAAATGCATAATTCTTTGAATTTTCATTTCAGAGAAGGCAGAAGCAGTACTCCAGTTTCCTTGGATGAGAGCAGAAACACTACTCGAGTTTCAATGGATGAGAGCGGAAGTGCTGCTCGAGTTTCATTTGAGGAAAGCGGAAGCACTATTCGAGCTACTCTGGATGAGAGAGCATCCTCATCTGGAGGTGGCACAAGAAGAACAGTGATGGCGAAACGTGATGATGTCTGTTTTGAGTTTGTAGTTTTCGTTGGGTGCTATGTTGAAGAAAAGTTGCATATATAAAAAAACAACCGGATGTTTTTGTTTCTCAATATAAGATAGTATTTAGCTGAAGTAACTGATTGCAAATAAGAATTTTGAAAATGAATCCTGTATCGTGCAGATGCTATACAACCAGTTTGTGTGAGTGATGACTGGGTCGCTTATCGATCAAGTGTGTGTGTATACGCCAGATATTAACACGTTTGTTTCTGGATGCATGTTCCGATAGTTCGGGGAAAAAGCTTCCGGGTGTGTTCTATCTGTGCTTGATGCGAAATCAGGTTGATTCGAGATAGGAAGAACGCAGAGTTCGAAATTTTGATATTTTCTTCCATTTTCACACAATTTTCAAACTCAAAAACAAAAAGTGATGGGAAGCGTTGTGAATAGGCTTCAGATATTGGCATCTGGTACTAAGTATTATTATATACACAACCACTTGCTTTTCTCAGCTTTTTTTTTCTATAAAACAGTTTTTGTTAATCTCCTTACGCATTCTGTAATATGATCACTGAGTATTGTTATAGTTTGTATAGTGCATTGTCATTCTAAAGTCAAAATCATGCAATAAATATATAATGCCCTTTATTTACCGTATAGTATTTTTTAATGTTTCATTCTAATCTTCTTATAGTTATTTTTATCTGCTTGTTCTCACACATTCTAATACGGTTGTCCCATTACCATGACTTTTACTGTTTTTTTCAACATGACAATTTAAAAAAGGCTTAATCCTTTGTTCTTGGAGCCATCTGGATGCCGCCATGTTTGTTTATGCATTTGGAAGTGTCTGTTTTCCTTTGTGCATTATCTTCGAGTATAATGTGTTGTTATTGAATAATTTGTCGTCAATTGCTACTTTGCTGAGTGATTGTGCAGCCGACTTTGTAAAATTTTGGATTAAAATGTACAGGCCAAATTCGTTGAAAGGTCAAATTTATTAGATTTGTTTCAATGACTCGCCTTTAAGTCGAAATCTCCCTACGATGAACCAGAGAAACATTCCGTGTCCATTACAAGAGTAACTGATGGAATAAACGTTGATGTAACCTTCAGAAATATTCAGCTTTAGGCGTTTTCTATTTTTTTAAGTATTTATGTATACACATATATAAATTAAATGACGTTAAAATAGTCGTTAATAAGTGACTTCTTATTTTATGAACAAGAAAAGTGCAGCTGGAAGGTAGCAAACTAGCTTCTATATTTGATCTCTTCAAAAGGTTGTGGGCTGATAAGGGTCATTTTTCGCCCATCGAACACAGGAAAAATGTAAAGTGTCTATAGAGGCTAGATACATTCTGTTCTCTCATAGGTCGAAAGACACACAACCAAAGTAAATTGATCCTCATATCAAAGCTTACACAGCGTTATATTATTGCGAGTCTGGTTTATTTAGGTTCATCGAATCCTTCTTACTACAAGCCTATGTCAACGACAGAAACATTGTCAAAATGACGCAAAACTACCTCTTTTTGGGCACTAATTTCTATGACTTATTTTCTTTCTCACATATCTATTATATTCACATACAAAACATATCTTCCAATATACAGACATTGCAAACTTGTCTGAATCGGATTCTTCATTTTTCCGGTATTCGATGGGCGAAAAATGACCCTTATCAGGCCATCTCGTTTGATTTTTTTTTATATAGTTGTACTAGTTTCAAGACAATTGCTGCAAATTTTGATTAAGATATGTAGAAAAATTCTGAAACTGGTGAGGTACAAGTCAGAATATAAACTGCTTGGAATTTAAAAACTATTAAAGCATACGAAACACAATGTCTCATTCCGATTACATTTAGGTAGAGCCTGGAAATAATGAAAAATATCTTCTAAACGTCACAGGTGATTACTCCATGAATGCAACCGGAATGGTAGATTGTGTTTTCTGTTTTAATAATATTAAATCGCAAGCAGTTCATATTTTGACTTATACCTCGATCACTAGTTTCAGAATGTTGATTCATATTTTAGCCTTATACCAGATTTGCAACAAAGAATACCTTCTAAATTTGCTACAAACATTACCTTCTAAATTTGCTACAAACATTACCTTCTAAATTTGCTATAAAAATTACCTTATAAATTTGCTACAAACATTACCTTATAAATTTGCACCAAATATAACTTTATAAATTTGCAGCAAACATTACCTGATACATTTGCAGCAAACACGATCGTGCGATCGTGAAAACACTTTCTGCAATGTTGCTGCAAACCTTTTAATATTTTCACCAAATTTATCAGCTCATTTTCGGAAATTTTGTGAAAGAACATTTGCACAAAATATTTGCAACAAAGTCCTGGCAAACTTTCTTGCTGTGCAGTCGCAAACATTTCGTTTGTATTGGCAGATGTTTTCGTTTTCTGAGGCAACTTTGCTGCAAACTCAGCCAGCGTCAACTTCGTTATTTGCATTGAACTTTCGGCAAATTTTCTCATTTGAAACGGCAAGTTTTTTGCAAACTTTTTAGTTTGCCTCTGCAAATTTTTAAACATTTTTAAAAACTTTTCTGTGCTATCTGGGCAAGGAGATTCCTGACCAGTTGTTCTTTCAGAAAAAATGTTCAGGGTGAGGGGAGCACTGCTGGTACTATTCTATTTATTATTGTATTATAGACGTAATATTTTGGTCTCCTCCGTGGGGCACTCTCAGAGCTCCGGGAGGGGGGCAGTGCGCCAAAAACATATCTGGAAGAAATACTGTTCCTGACACCAAGATAAGACAAAAGGTAATAACAAACCTGGGCGCACAAATGCTTAATTTCGGAGTTATAGGCTGTCAAAAACATGAAGAAATGAACTTTAAAGGTCCATAGCTCGTGCGCATCCCTAACGATAGGTCCCATAGTTTTACAGCTATGAACCCTTAAAGCCCCGGATCCAGGATATGATCAAGGGAGCGACTAAATCACAGTTTGCCGCTTTATCCAGTGTAAAGCAGGATTGAAGCCTATTTTATCCAGTGTATACCTGAGTGTCAAGAGGGCTGTAGCTCCCCTTGGATCCGCACCTGTATAATATATATATATATATATATATATATATATATATATATATATATATATATATATATATATATAAAACTGTTTCTGAGTGATTAGTTTCTTCAAAACTATTTTTAAAAATATGTGAAGAGTTTTGAGACATTCGAGTCGAATCAAGATTTTTACGAGCAGTCTCGATTCGACTCGAATTTTACAAATTGTGTCTCGACTCGTGCGCATCCCTACTTCTCGGTTCGGTTCGATATTGAATAAGCTGTGAGCCAAGCCGCACAAGTCGTTGACAACCGTAGACCCAGGCAGAACAATTTTAAACATGTTTGCCTGGCACGCTATAAATTTAACAAATTTTGGCCCAAGCAGGAATACGTGATCCTCCGGAACTCAAACCCAGAACCTCGTGAACGATGTCCTTGTGTCCTAGATTTCACGACTACCGAAATCGGCAGTCGACTAGTTTTTAGTATTTAGATGCAAACCGCCAATCTTTCAAGCTTAATTACAGAATTTAATAATAATATTATTATTATTAATAATAATAATAATAATAATATTTGGTCTAGGAATTAATTCGTGCGGTTTTACAAAAGATGGCGTAACTAGCTTATTGTCCCATAGTTTCGTTGATCCAAACATGCGTTGAAAGCTACTGTCATTGAGCATCTTGTTTAGTATATGTCAGTTGCTTGAAGCGGAAACAACAACATTTTTTCTTCAACTGAAAATGGCGCATTTTGTGCCTGATAAAGTGTTTTTGCGGGGAGTTATTCTTCATTGCTTTAACATGAAGAAAAGTGCTACCGCAAGTCATCATATTTTAGTGGAAGTGTTTGGTGACCATGCTCTAGCTGAGCGAACGTGTCAGAAGTGGTTTGCACGGTTTAAAGGTGGTGATTTCAGCTTGGAAGACCAAAAGCAATTTGGACAGCCAAAAGAATTTGAAGATGAAGAATTGAGAGCATTGCTTGATCAGGATTCGTGCCAAACGCAGGACGAACTTGCAGAAGCATTTGGAGTTGAGCAAACAACAGTTTCCAAACGTCTCAAAGCCATAGGAATGATTCAAAAGATGTCTTATTGGGTTTCACATGAAAAGAAAGACGTTGAAAGAAGAAAAACCGTTT
Organism: Thermobia domestica; assembly: GCF_964235325.1. Lineage (NCBI taxonomy): Eukaryota > Metazoa > Arthropoda > Insecta > Zygentoma > Lepismatidae > Thermobia > Thermobia domestica. The sequence goes on from NC_137458.1 coordinate 43,631,755, forward strand.
GCGAATTGCTGCTTCAAAGACAGAAAAGGAAGGGATTTTTGCATCGAATTGTAACTGGTGATGAGAAGTGGATTCATTACGAGAATCCTAAACGAAAAAAGGCCTGGGTGAAGCAAGGTGAACCAGGTCCTTCACAACCGAAACGAGATATTCATTGTGCAAAGGTTATGCTGTATATATGGTGGGATTTGAAACGTGTGGTGTACTATGAACTTCTGAAACTTGGTGAAACTATTAATGGACACCGCTATCGACAACAATTAATGCGTTTGAAGCAAGCTCTGGCCTGAAAACGACCAGAATGGAATAACAGGCATAATAAACTTATTTATCAAGATGATAACGCTCGACCACATGTCGCAAAACCGGTCAAAACCTATTTGGAAAATGTCGGATGGAAAGTGTTACTCCACCCGCGATATTCACCAGACTCTGCTCCGTCTGACTACTACTTGATCGATTGCATGAATAACGATTTGATTGGACAGCGGTTCACTTCTTCAGAAAATATCGAAAAATGGATCTTTGATTAGATTGCGTCAAAAGATGAGGAATTCTTTCGACACGGAATCCGTAAATTGCCTGAAAGATGGGAGAAAGTAGTGGCTAGCGATGGACAATATTTTTGTTAACGTATTCATTTACTTTGTTTTTGAAATAAAGCTTCAATTTTTATTAAAAACCGCACGAATTAATTCCTAGACCAAATAATAATAATAATAATAAGTTGTAGTGGAAGTAGCAACATTGATAATAATTATTTTGTTTATGCAGAATAAGTGAAAAAGGAACTTGAAACTACACACAAGATTTGGCTCGATTTGGCTCGACTCGACTCGAAACTCGATCCAAATTCGAGTCGAGTCGGAAGAAATTTTTCGAGTCGAGTTCCCGAGTCGAGCTAAAAGATGTATGTTTCGAGTCGAATCAAGTTTTAAAAAAAACTCGCTCGAACTCGCTCGTGCCCATCCCTAACCACTGCCCCTGAGTTCAGTAGTAATGTCAGAAATCAGGCTCAGGCCACGAAGCTCAAGGAATGGGGTCCTGACGTTATGGGCTCAGGTCCCTTCTATTCACTTATTAAAGATGAAGTTATTGGACGGCGTTGGCGACATTTGAAAGGTTTTGATCCGTTGAGCACAATGGTGATATCAGAAATCGATCCCTAAACTTGAACCTCAAGAAACTGGGTCCGGAAGTTTTAGACACGAGTCCTTTCTATTTCCCTTTTAAACATGGGGTTGTTGGACGCGGATGGTAACATTGGAAAGATCCTAGTAGTTTGAGGACAGCGTAATGTCCGAAATCGGTTTCTGGCCTCAAAGCCCCAAAAATGTGGTTCCAAATTGACTCAAAATCAATACCTGGTTGCGCAAGATAGAACAACATTTATAGCTGTATGGATGGCTTTATTTTGCGTAATAAAATACTGAGACTGAACCACAGCAAAGGTTTACATCACAACCCAAATGCTTGGGACCGAATCTAATTTCTGACATCACCGCAATCCCCAAGAGACCAAGGCATCTCCAATGATTAAAGCAAGTCAATGATGATAGAAGAATTTGTTGAATGAAATGTGGGAGGAAGCGAGAGTACCTGGGAAAACCCACGAATACGACCTTGTCCACCACAAACTTACTAGGCCGGGAATCGAAACAATAAGGACCCCATGCACCAGAGATAGGGCTCTACCACTGAGCTATCGCTCCCAACGATTAAAGCGTCAATGGTAACAGAGAAATTGGTGGAATGGAAAGTGTGAAGAAGCGGGAGTACCCTGAGAAAAACCACGAAGACGATCTTGTCCACAACAAACTTACTTGACTGGGGATCGAAACAATAAGGACCCCACGCACCAGAGGAAGCGCTCTACCACTTAGCCATCGCTCCCAATGATTAAAACAAGTAAATGACAAAACAGGAATTTTTGGAATGAAAAGTGGGAAGAAGCACGAGAACACTGAGAAAACCCACGGATTCGATCTTGTCCACCACAAATTTACTTGACCCACCAGAGGAATCGCGCTACCACTGAGCCACTGCTCCTAATGATTAAAGCAAATAAATGATAATAGAGGAATTAGTGGAATGAAGAGTAGGAAGAATCGGGAGTACCCTGAGAAAACTCACGGATACGATCTTGTCCATTACATACTTACTTGGCCCACCAGAGGAAGCGCTCTAGCACTGAGCCACTGCTCTCAATGATTGAACCAAGTCAATGATAATAGAAGAATTAGTATAATGAAATGTGGGAGGAAGCGGGAGTACTCTGACAAAACCCACAGATACGATCACATCCACCTCAAACTTAATTGGTACACCAGAGGAAGCGCCATACCACTGAGCCACCGCGCGCAATGATTAAAGCCAGTCAATAATAATAGAGGAATTTGTGGAATGAAAAGTGGGAAGAAGTATTAGTACTCTGACAAAACCCACGGATACGATCTTGTCCACCACAAACTTCTTAGACGGGGATCGAAAGAATAAGGACCCCACGCACAAGAGGTAGCGCTCTACCACTGAGCCACCGTGCCCAATGATTCCAGCAAGTGAATGATAATAGAAAATTGATTGAATGAAACGTGGGAAGAAGCTGGAGTACCCTGAGAAAACCCACGGATATGATCTTCTCCACCACAAACTTACTTTGCCAACCAGAGGAAGCGCTCTACCACTGAGCAACTGCGCTCAATGATTGAAGCAAGTCAATGATAATAGAAGAATTGGTGGAATGAAATGTGGGAGGAGGCTGGAGTACCCTGAAAATCCCATGGATATGATCTTGTCTGCTACAAACTTAATTGGTCCATCAGAGGAAGCGCTCTACCACTGAGCCACCGTGCCCAATGATTAATGTAGGTCAATGATAATAGAGGAATTGGTGGAATGAAAAGTGGGAATTATCGGGAGTAACCTCACAAAGCCCACGGATACGATCTTGTCCGTTACAAACTTACTTGGCACACCACACGAAGCGCTCAACCACTGAGCTGCAGCGTCCAATGATTGAAGCAAGTCAATGATAATAGAAGAATTGGTGGAATGAAATGTGGGAGGAAGCGGGAGTACCCTCAAGAAACCCACGAATGCAATCTTGTAAACCACAAACTTACCTTTACCACAAGGGGAAGCGCTCTGCCACTGAGCCACCGCGCGCAATGATTAAATCAAATCAATGATGGTAGAGAAATTGGTGGAATGAAAAGTGGGAAGGAACTGGAGTACCCTGAGTAAACCCACGGATACGATCTTGTACACCACAAACTTACTTGGCACACCACACGAAGCGCTCTACCACTGAGCCACTGCGCCCAATGATTGAAGCAAGTCAATGATAATAGAAGAATTGGTGGAATGAAATGTGGGAGGAAGCGGGAGTACCCTGAAAAACCCATGGATATGATCTTGTCCACTACAAAGTTAATTGGCCCACCAGAGGAAGCACTCTACCACTGAGCCACTGTGCCGAATGATTAAAGCAAGTCAATGATAATAGAAGAATTGGTGGAGTGAAATGTGGGAGGAAGCGGGAGTACCCTGACAAAACCCACAGATACAATCTCATCCACCTCAAACTTAATTGTTCCACCAGAGGAAGCGCTATACCACTGAGCCACCGCGCGCAATGATTAAAGCTAGTCAATAATAATAGAAGAATTTGTGGAATGAAAAGTGGGAAGAAGTAGGAGTACCCTGAGAAAAACCACGGATATGATATTGTCCAATACAAATTTTCTTAGGTGGTGATGGAAACAATAAGGACCCCACGCAAAAGAGGAAGCGCTCTACCACTGAGCTGCCGTGCCGAATGATTAAAGCAAGTCAATGATAATAGAAGAATTGATGGAGGGAAAAGTGGCAAGAAGCGGGAGTACCCTGAGAGAAGCTACGGATACGATCTTGTCCACCGCAAACTTATTTGGCCGGGGATCGAAACAATAAGGACCCCACGCGCCAAAGTAAGCGGTCTACCATTAGCCACCGCGCCCAACAAGAACAAGAAAATTGGAAGTTACTAGGAAACATTTTAAGAAGCAATATCTTTCGATGGTAAAGACCACTGCCCGATGATCGTCTTTTAATAACTTCATGAAGAGAAAGCATTGATAAGTCCCTCTCCTATATTCTCTTTTTCAAACCACATACTTTATCCGGATATTATCCTTTATTCGTCATCCGGATGTAATCAGTTATGCGAATGTTCTATTATCAGATATTATCCGTTATCTTAATTTTATAAATTATCCGGATAAATCCATTATCCGGACATTATCCGACATCCGGATAACATCCGATATCCGGATCTTATCCGTCATCCGTTATCCATCATGCGGATAGTATCCGTTATCTATATTATCCGTCATTCGCTACCCGGATATTATCCGTCATCCAATTATCCTGATATTATCCGTTATCCGTCTTGTTGTCCGTCAACCGGATATTGCAAATCCGGATAAGTTTCTATCCGATATCAGTATAAAAATTATCCAGATGTTACAATCCTTAACACCATCGCAGGAGCATACACGAGCTAAATATCTTCAAAGTCTGCTACATAAGAGCAGGGGCGGATCCAGTGGGCGATCATGGCGATTGCCTCCCAGAAAGGGAATATTTGTTATTTTATATATAAATAAAACCCATTCCAGAGTTTGGAGCTCTTAAAAGTAGCTCTAAATAGGAGTATTACCAACCACCGAGCCCCCAGAAGTCCATCGTAGATCCACCTCTGGACAAGAGAATGGGAAACACTTATTATTCACATTCAGTTTGCGCATCTCAACAAATAAACAATATTTTCTTTCACTTTTGCATTCTACTACTACATTCTACTGAACTGTAACGTCTTTTATGTTTAAAAATAATTATTCATTTTTCAATAATTGTCAATGTTTATAAGTTCAGTAATTCACCATGAATAGAGTCAACTAGAAGTGTTTTTGTAACGAAGAAATAACAACATGAACTGTGAAATATCTTCTCACAAACTGTCGAGAGTTGAGAGTCGACAAACTTTGCTCTTTCGTTTGCCGATTACCTCGAAACCGCGGTAGCCAGAATTAGCCCAGGATAGGGGACTTATATTAAGAAAATGAAAATCTTAGGAAAATACAGAAGTCTTTTAGTCTGAGAGAAAAAAGGAATGAAATCTCTAATTTCTAGTTCTGTTAGTCTTGTAGCTCTTAGTCCGTACCAAAGTACTGATAGAAATATGGCCAATGAATTATGACTATTTTGTAGAACATTCCACTTTAATATCACAGGAAAATCATCTTCCGGCTTGCTTGGTTGTGAAAAGTTATAGAATGTATTGGTGTACTATGTAAAGTATGTGTACTGTCGCTGATTTGTGATAACAATCAGAAACAGAAGTATAAGGTAAATTGCAGTAATAGTTTTCTGTTAATTTTTATATTCAAGATGAGACGGAAAACCTACTTTTATCTTAACATTTGTTTTTCTTAAAATTTCTATTCGGGTTCACACCACTTCCCCCTCAACATTGAATACGGAAATGGAGAACTTATTTAGTATTTGATTGTTGATTCCAGTATATTTCAAGCATCACTTCTCGGACCTGGGCCTGTGATATGTTGATAGATCGCTATCGTCGATATATATATTATCATATATCAACATTCGATATCTCGAATATATGGACATGAATATATCATTCGAAATTTTCGATATCGATATTCGGGGGGCGGCGAGGTATAAGGGGTCCGTAAGACTTGCGATGGATGAAGAAATTAAACTCACTTATTACAATATTGTTTTCTAATCATAATATCTTTATTACCACAAATTGCAATGTAAATACATCCACTTGCAAATTTGCAATATTATATGGTATAATTTCTTAGGCGCCAGAACTTTTCTGTTCCCTGAAAAAGAAACAAAAAATCACGTGCAAAAGCAAGTGCTTCGAACTTTGAACTAGAATTTACCATAACAAATTTTTTTTTATTTCTCTCTCTTGGATATTGATTGATTGATTTTGAGTTTTACGTCCCGTTCAGCAGCGAGGCTATATGAGACGTGGACCTACTGATTAACGTGGAATCCGAACCACATGAACTCCCTCCGGGAATCGAACCCGGGTCTCGTTAGAAATCGGAGGATAATAATGAGAAAACAAAGTTTATATTTTGTTTTCAGCTATGGATTTTAGATTTGCAATTGATATATTGTTCCGTCTTAGCCGAATTTGAAACAAAAGAAGTTTCCAATGAGTTACTCAAAGAAATGTTTTCCGCCTCCAAATGAAAATAGGAAGACACTTAGAAAAACTTATTATCGGGTTTTAACACACAAACATATGATTGATAGAGTATCGACCTAAACCACTCGACCATTTTGCATGCTTTTGCAGGCTTTCTTTTAACTTTTGTGAAAGCAGTTTACTGTTCCATACTCGCTTTTGTTTATTGCGATACGACTATGAGTTCTCAGTGAATATTTAGACGTTACAGCCCTTGCAATGTATAAAAGTGTTTGTAGAATAAATCACATTCAATTTTACGTCCTAATAACATACGAAAATCAGGTTGAATTCATGAAATGATTGAGGTTGGAGTGAGCGTAAATGTTTTCATACTTACAAGGAAGGGTCACGCAGTGGCTCCGCTGAGATCGAAACGAGACCATTGTGTTTGCATTTTATATGTTATAACTAGATGGATCCCAAAGTTATACGTTGCCACCGGGCGGAATATCGTGAGTTACAACATATTTTGTAATGTAAGAACTACAAAAAATTACCATGCAGAATAGTTTGAACCGTCATTTGTTCGGAAATGGTTGAGTAAGTGAAAAACTCTGCCAACACTTATGCCACCATTTTCAACGAGAAACTTTTTGTGGTAAGAAAAAATGCCCCAGGGTCCCCCGCGGGGTCCCAGATGGGGTCCAACTCAAAATTTTCAAATGGCAAGGGGGTTAAGTGGCACATCATTTGAAATCTGTTGTAAAATGAAAGAAAATGCAGCAAGTCTCGACTCTCTACAACAACCGTGTGCAAAAGGGCGACGGGTCAAAGTGTAAACAAAAACTTAATTGGAAAGTCCATGACTACCCCTATAAATCGGAAACGGTAAAGCAAATGTGGAAACAGGAAAGAAAGCGTGGCATTATTTTCAAAGCACAACGTGAAAATGTCTTGTTCCAGAGCCCCTACATGGTCCCAGGTGGAGTCCAACTAAAAAGTTTCAAATGGCAAGAGAGGTAGGACATCGTTTGAAAGCTCTTGGTTAAGTGAAAGAAGATGGAGCACGTCTTGACTTTCTACGACAACCCTGTCCAAAATTGCGGCGGGTCAAAATATAAGCAAAAGCTTAATTGAAAATCTATGGCCACCTTGAATCCAAGAGACAGCTTAAAACCTATATCGAAAGGATAGGCATACCAAACTGCTGAAGCTAGGAAAACCAAATTTGGCATGAATGTTGATCAGTGGATGACGAAAAGATGCGAAATGTTCAAAAACGAAACGTCTTGAGTTCAAAATGCCGTAGTATGTATCGAACGCATGTCCAGCTCAAACCACTGGTGTTGGAGGTAATCCAATATGGCCTCCAGGGTGAAAAATGAGTTTGTATATAAATATGTTATTTCTTGGAATACTGTAATTAAACCAACAAAGTTTGACGCAACTCGAAGTACTGAAATGACTTACACATGGTTTGGTACTACTCGCCAATCTTGCAAATGATTTTTTTTTGTATAGTTGGTATTGCTTGGAGTATTGCGATCAAACCAACGAATGACATACAAATATATCCGCCACGAACACGCAGTTATGAATTACAATAGAGCCACCCACCTACTGATGCAGCAAGTCCTTTATGCATGAACTACGTATGACAAAATTAGAGGAAGTCAGAGTTGTGTGTTCATCGCATATTCGTTATATTAAAGTAAATGATGGCGAGGGAACCAAACAAAACATATATGTGTTGTTACCGAATGAAATTATAGTTGAGGTGAATCGAAATTCAATTGTTCTTTAATCTTCCTACTGTTTCTAAATATATAATAGAGAAAAATAGAGATTTAAATTTGTACTGTTATGAACGACATAAGTTTTAACCGGCCATCTTGGATTCGAGGTGGCCATAGTTTATCAAATAAGCTTTTGATTACTTTTCGACCCGCCGCAATTTTGGACAGAGTTGTCGTAGAGAGTAGAGACTTGATCCATCTACTTTCATTTAACAAGATTTTGCAAACGATGAGCTACTTAACCCCTCTTGCCATTTGAAACTTTTTAGTTGGACCCCACCTGGGACCATGTGGGGACCCTGGGACAAGACGTTTTACCTTAAATTGTTGTGCTTTGAAAATAATGCCACACTTCCTTTCCTATTTTCACATTTCTCACCGTTTCCGATTTATAGGGGTGACATTGACTTTTCAATTAAGTTTTTGTTTACATTTTGACCCTTCGCCATTTTGCACAGGGTTGTCGTAGAGAGTCGAGACTTGCTGCATCTTCTTTCATTTTGCAACAGCTTTCAAACGATGTGCTACTTAATCCCTCTTGTCATTTGAAAATTTTGAGTTGGACCCCATGTGGGACCCTGCGAGGATCCTGGGCAAACTTTTTTATTCGAAAAAGTGTGTTCTTGAAAATGACGGGATACATATTATCCGAGTTTTCCATTTACCCAACCGTTTCCGAACAAATGATTCGGTCAAAATATTCTGCCAGCTTTGTAGTTCTTACATTACGAAATATGTTGTAACTCACGATATTCCGCTCGGTGGCACGTGTAACTTTGGGATCCATCTAGTTATAACATATCAAATGAAAACACATTTGTCTCGTTCGGATCTCAGCGGAGCCACTGCTTGACCCTTCCTTGTTAGGAGTCTGTATATGTAAACCCGCTTAACGTAGGGATTTATTTCTGTGAAATTTGGGACATGGCGAATAAATACGAGTGAGCTTGGAAATGTGAAAGTTCATCTGAATTTGTTTTACAATCACTTCAAAATACAACTTTATATATACTTTTAAAAAGCCATCCCTATTTTTAAAAAAGAATTTTACTGTACTCAGGCTCGAACCGCCGCCCTCCGGTTTTAGAACTCTAACAGCGCTATTAAGCACGCTTCACCACAGAGGCAACTCACGAAAATGCGTTGTGATATAGCTAATAGAATCGCTCCAAGCGCAGGTTTACACTTGGAGTTTTAAATAGCCAGTTTCTGTCCTTTTCAGTAATTCCAACTGAAGATATTGACTGATTTCCCATATTGGAACTTTGCGTAAAGTGTGAATTGTATGCTCATTTCAAATATGCACTATTTTTTGTTCTTTCAATTTTACGTACTTGTGATTGTTCCTAGGACCTGTTGTGTGCAGCGATTTCCACACAGTTAAGCGTTTTACTAATCCCGGAGGCATAATATGTTAAACGTAGGCAGCATTCTGTTGTTATCATAGTAGTCACTTGTAAAGGCACACCTAGTATTAATTTTTTTTTGTTCTTGTGTTGACCTTGAAGAACCAACAAATGCCTTTCGTGAAGCTACAAGTTTTCTACAACTTTATACTTTATAGCAAGAATATTAACTGCTATATAAGACACAATTATATACCTGTGGCGTGGGAGACCCTGGTTTGATTCCAACGGGAGCTCATTTGTTTCGGACTACATGTTAATCAGTAGGTCCCGTCTCATATAGCCTCGCTGCTGAAAAGGGCGCTAAACTCAAAATCAACTCAACTCGATAATTATCCATACATTGAATTTAATAATAAGGAGGGAGGCCGAATAAAGAGGGAGACCTTAAAATTTAAAACGTAGGGTCAGTATGAGTCAGAGAGGTCACGGTGGGTGGTGTGTCACAGTGAGTCATGTCCTGTTGACCCACGACCCACTGACCCACTGACCTACTTACAAATCTTGACCCAATTGACTCACTCCATCTCTGGACTGTACACACAGATAAAGCAGACATATATGTAATCTGACCTTACTTCGCCTTCACTAATTTAAGATAATCTACAAAAAATGAAAGAAAGCAATTTCAAACGCAAAAATATAGAAATGTATTTTCAACGAAACAGAAAAAAACGTAACAGCCCAGATTTGAACCCGGATTTTTTTCACTCAGCAAGCAGACGTCTTACCGACTTACTCACGGCATATCTTCCGACTTCTGGTTTTGAAACTTTATTTACATTGCATGTGTTACGTAACAACGTTACGAGATGTCCTTACTGTTGTGTTAACACGCGTTCCGTAAATTTATGAAGTCGCTTTTTTAATCCTCAATCAATCCGACACACACACACACACACACACATATATATATATATATATATATATATATATATATATATATATATATATACAGGGTGGGCCATTTTAATTAATCCACGGAAATATCTGAAAAATGATAAAACATAGAAGAAATTTTTGAAGTACACGTTATATATTGCTAAGGGGGAAAACCAATTCCGCCAAAAGTACCCCTCCCCGCCCCCCGTAAATGGGGGTAACGGGGGTAACTTTGAAATGTCAAATGGGAACATGGGTCGAGTAATACCTCGTTCGAAAGGTCTTGGAAAACTAAGTAACGCTGTACCAAAAGATGTTTCATATTGTGCACCAGTTTCAAAATGGCCTCCATGATATGGTTCGGAAACTCCAGTACCCGTAGTATGAAAACCATGGAAGGTAAATTAATGGAACAAAATTGAAATACGTAAATATTATAGGGCATATCGAATGATGTAATCCCTGTGATCCCAGTGGCCTCCCTGAAGGGGTCTTGTGGGCTAACTTCAAAATTTCAATGTCCGACCGGACAACGGTTCGGGCGTACGCTTGACCTACCCAATGCTGTTTGGAAGGCAGACTTCATGTATAGAGAATTGGTGCACTAAGTTAACGCGGATGGCCACAGTTACATTTTGATTAACTATTAGCATTCATGTCATATTGTGAGCTTGAGGGACGAAACGGTGTGTACGTATATCCCCGAAATGCTTTCTGAATAACCAGCACGCATTGCATAAAAGTTTCTCTTTTTTTAGTCACTACAGCGTCATCCTTACAAACAAATGTTTCAACCACACCATACCTATTTGTAAGGTTAGCCTTAATTTACGAATTAAAGTAGAGTTCTCGTTTGAACTTTCACTTTACTTTCCACCCCACTCACATACAGAGCGCAGGGAGAGATTATTTTGCAGGACTTGGATTTCTCTCTATACATTATGGCAATTTTACTCTAATATTTTTATCTCTGTTGTATTATTCTCGAGCCTTGGAACGCCTCCGTGGTTTTCCTATTTAATTTTCGTTATTTTCATTTATGTCTAACCGTATTCATACTATGGGCACTAGACGTTTTCTTAGACACAGTCACCATGTCTTTGCGATAATTTTGAAAACGGTGTCTCATGTCGAAAATTTTCTTACAGAAGCTGTTTGATATTAATTTGTCTATGTAACGTGATGTTACTCGCTTCAAGCTGCTATTTGAAATTTTCAAGTTGGCCCCGGATACCTTTCAGTTAGCCCTTGGAGTCACCCCGACAACACCTCTCGATGTGCATTACGTCACTTAGCTACTCCAGTTTTTCTTTTGTTGATTTATCTCCAATCGCTTTCATACTACGGGTACTAAACCTTTTCTCTGACACGGATACTATGTTTCGGCGGCCTTTTGAGAACACTGCCATTTCACATCAATCGTTTTCTCCTGCAATATGTTAGATTTTGCAAGATTTATCGAACGAGGTACCACTCGACTCATGTTACTATTTGAAATTTTGAAGTTAGCCCCCAAGACCCCTTTAGGGAGGTCACTGGGATCACAGGGACCACACCGTTATATATGCCCTATGATATTTACGTATTTCAATTTTGTTCCATTCATTTACCTTCCATGGTTTTCACACTACGGGTACTGGAGTTTCCGAACCATATCATGGCGGCCATTTTGAAACCGGTGCACAATATGGAACATCTTTTGGTACAGCGTTACTTAGTTTTCAAAGACCTTTCGAACGAGGTATTACTCGACCCATGTTCCCATTTGACATTTCAAAGTTACCCCCCGTTACCCCCATTTAGGGGGGGCGGGGAGGGGTACTTTTGGCGGAATTGGTTTTCCCCCTTAGCAATATATAACGTGTACTTGAAACATTTCTTTTATGTTTTATCATTTTTCAGATATTTCCGTGGATTAATTAAAATGGCCCACCCTGTATATATATATATATATATATATATATATATATATATATATATATATATATATATATATATAGATAGATAGATAGATAGATAGATAGATAGATAGATATGTTGGTGCACCAGTAAGCTCCCAAGAGTACAGATTAATTCATTCTTGATTTTAATCTACAGAACAAATGCTTTTTATGAAAGCAAGGGGACTGCTACCCATAGATAGCTAAGTGAGGTAAATAAAATTTAAACTTCAAATGGAACTGGGGTGGCTCACCGACAACGGCTGATTTAACAAGTTTGACAACAGCGCGGGTAATAGCTTATTTATAGATAGAGCCTGTGTAAGTAAGTGGATACCGCGTGAGACTGTCATTCTAAGGGTCTGGGGTTTGAGTCTCGGCCTAGACTGAGTTAAAATTTTTTCAAGGAATTCAACACTATAAATGATGTTCGCTTTTGATACTGAAAGAGATTTATCCTATGAAGGGAGAAAAACCAAGACGGGGGCAGGGGGAAAGACGGACACTGTTTATCCTTAAGTGTTAATATTTAATTTATTCCCATGTCTTTTGCTCTTTCCTTTCCTTCTTTTCTCATTTTGTTTAGCTTTCCGTACTTTTTCGGTTTCTGCATGAAGCGTATTATTCTTTTCGTTTTCTTTACATTAATTCCTATCTCTTTGAACTTAATGTGAATGGAATTTCTGCAGATTTATCTCGTGGTTGTTTCTCTAAATGATGCTCTCAGATAGTAATACTTTTTCCTCCAAATAGAGGAATATCCTGGCATGTTATGTTTTCGGGCACGTATTTGCTGTCATGTTGGTTGTCCAACTATCAGACATCGAGTTAAACTATTCTGCTACTGGAAAAAGCTATCATTTCTTATGTATCCAACCTCCATTTTCTACTGTCGCTGACTGTACAAAGGTTTATTGGTACTTTTTAAATTGAATAATGAAGATTTGATTTTTAGTAGAATAAAAATAGCTAATATAATTTAAAAGGTTAAGCATTAAGGAAAAATCATAAAAAAATGGAGATGGCATAGGGCCCCACTAAATACGCCTTATTATTTTGGGAACAAACAAGCAGACGCGCACACGAAAGAATTTTCGTCTTAAATGTCGATGGTGATTTTCCCGTAATAATCACAATACAATTAACTTCCGTAACCGAAATAACAGAGCAGAAACGGGATTTTGCTTATTTTCACTTTAAATTATTTTATTTCGGAATTTGTTTTAAATCAACGACTTTAATTTAAAAAACAAGGGATTTAAATCTTGATTTTAATTGTGATTTAAATCAGACTGGTTTAAATCAATCCACCCTGATTTCAACTCATTCCATCCAATATCCCTACAAGTGAATTCTCTCAATATTACTTATTTTGAAGGCTAAGTATTCCAAGTCCAATTTCAACAACTATGAATTAATCAATCATGAAAAATCGAGAATCAATTCACATGTTGTAAACAACCGGGTGTCGGGTCGCTGTTTGGGCTGCCATTTATTTGTAACCAAATTGAGTTTGGTGTTCGTGGTTCTCTCCTTCGTGGTCTTGCCAATATGTATTCTTCTGAGACCAGAACTTACCTGGATAAGATGATGAAGGACCTCTCCAAGAACAGTTTATAAATTGTTTTTAAATTGGTCGTCGGTCTCAATGATGAGATGAGCATTAGGCGCCGAGAGGTTTGGACGTTTTGTCCCGAAAACCTCACGGACGATCAGACGATCATCCAGACCATAACGCATACAAACATCACTCACACAAACAACGAAAACACACGGATTAAATAACACTATACTTACTTATTAGAATACTATTATATAAAATAGTATAGCTAGAGTTCTTAGCTCATTGTTAGCTCCCCGCCCTTACTATTCAGGAAAGTTTGAAATTTTGTACACACAATTTAAAAGGGTTAAGAAACATTGTTTGCGATTGATATAGGTTAACAATTGGGGATTAATTCAAAATTCAAATACAATACTTTCACTTAAGTGGCGTAATTAGCATTTAATACTAATACCTAATGCTTTTTTCTTCAGTTCGCGACTTGTAATGTTCGAGAAGAAAGGTTTGATTTAAATCAAAAAAATCAACAAAAATGATTTTTTCCACCCTGGTTCAAACCACGCAATCATTATCTTTTACTCGTAAAAATCATTAACAGAAAGCAGGTATAGTAGTATAAAAATACTAATGTTTTATTTTGTTTGTCGATAGCTCGTCTATACGGTGTTACTAATGTGTCTTAATATTTTGGAAAAAGACTACTAACATCAAGCGCGTAATATACTAGATTAACACGCAAAAGTGATAGTCAGCTGGTATCTCGTATGTGACCATTTTGTAATGGAAAGTCGCCTGTACTACAAGCACAATCGTTAGTGGACTCGCCGCCCGGTTTCATGAAAATATGAATCAGCTGGTTGCATAACATCTTCAACTACAGAATGCAACTTAGATAATTTATTGCGTTTAAATCCCTCCCTCTTTCGCAGCACGGGCTTGGGACCGGCTATGGCGAGGTTAAATTGGTGGACAAACGAACCAATTGTTGATCATTTGTCTTTATAACTAAACGCTTTACCTTAAGGAACAGACTTGAGTATGTTAGCTAGCATCACACCAGAAGTGTATGCAGCATGAGTATTCTCTTCCGAAGACTCCGGGAATTGAAATCTGATGCTCGTGTAGAAGCGGTATAAAGTCATCTTTATTTTGAACCGTTAATTGCACGTTCAGGCCTGGAACGACAAATGTGAATCTCCATACTTGATAATCAACAGCTAGAATGATATAGACCGACTTTTTAAGAATGCTCAATAAGTCATACCACTCAAGTTAAGGATTTATTATTAACGTGGGTTTAGAAGGAAATGATTTACGATATATTTGCGCTGGACTCAGCTATCACAGAAATCATTAGTTTTTCAACTTTCGTCTCCAAATCTGAAATTCCTCACTTAACTACTATCAAGGCTTAATATTAAACTGGATTAGTTGAACTAGCTCCACCATTGCTTATTATGTATGTCTTTATCTACTATTTCCAACGGGATTAGAACAAGCCACATAAATGAAATGAAGATCTTATTAAACTATTTCATTACCTTGATCTATCGAAATTTTCTTGTGGCACTGAACTTGGGGTGTTAGTAGCATCTCCCAGGATCCCGAGTTCAGCTGTACTCACAGCTACGACGCAAAATAAGAACGATCAACTAGAGCCTGAATTATATAAATCAACAATAATAGCATACGATTATTTACAATGAGGTAACGAAAATAAATGCCCGAGTTACAACGAAACGTGAATCTGAAAGGCCATTCGTACATAATGTTTCATATAGCCTTATGTGAGAATAGCTTTTCATAATTCTTCGAACATTTGAAGCGTTATGAAAGACCCTTTGGTCCCCTTAATGAGAAAATATATGTTAGAGAGCAGACAAAAAGAGAGCAAGTTTTTCTCTTGAAGATGTAGCGGTTGAGAACGAAGAATTCTAATGTTTACAGCCGCTTAGTGACAATCTCCTGCAGACCGTAGATGAGAAGGTATTGGGACAAAGGCATCACTGTTGAAAATGGAAGTTACTACAATTTCACGAAAGGCTACCTTAATATGTTGCTAGGCAATGAGTCCTATTGTTATAAGAATAAGAATCTTGCATTATTCAGGATCCTGATTGTTATAACAATAGGACTCATTGGAACATCAACATGATTTAGGCCGACTCTCCTCGATTTGTAATAAATTGGATATTGAACTCTACCCACTCTCTCTTTTATATAAAAATGAGCTCCTTTCACTGCATCGTATTCGTTACTCTCTTTGCTACGAAAACGGGTAAAAAATGAAGACTTAACACTGAAGATCGTATTATTATTAAGTTGAACATGTTTTAGTAATACATGCCCTGAAATTTCTGGTAATTTCCATTGCTTGTAACATCGACTTTGTTGTGGCCTTTAAATGGATTGTTAATATTGTTACCATAGCAACGAGAGCTCATCAATTGTCTACGATCCTGTGTTATGTTAAAGACACGTAGTTAATTAATGCTGGATAATGCAAATTATTGTTCTATTTATCGTGTGCTCTGGCTTGAAAAGGAACATCTAGGACTCTCCGTTTTGTAAACTTCAACTATATCCCGGCCTTAGGTTTTTTTTTTTTTTTGAACATTCAAATAGTTTTGTGTTTAATACAGTAGATACCTCCAGCGCCACCAGTGTTAACATATATTACCAATAAATTTTAAAAAATCAAAAATAATTCATAAATTAAAAAAAATCGGGTAGAGGCTACTATTGTTAAAATAACAATCAACTTTATTTGCCACACTATCTACCAGAAATAGACCAAACTTGGAACAATCATATACGATTCAAATATCTGAAGAATAGTGCATTTCGATTTCACGTATTATTGCT
Organism: Thermobia domestica; assembly: GCF_964235325.1. Classification (NCBI taxonomy): domain Eukaryota; kingdom Metazoa; phylum Arthropoda; class Insecta; order Zygentoma; family Lepismatidae; genus Thermobia; species Thermobia domestica. Next base: position 43,648,422 of record NC_137458.1, read on the forward strand.
ACTTTCGTTGTTGGAGGCTATCGTTATTGAAATAGATAATCAACTGTATATTCTACACTTCGAACCAGAAACTAACCCAACTTGGCACACTCACTTACGATTCAAGCATGAACATTAGATATATCGTTGTCAGTTTCATTTGCTGTACACCACCACTGTTAAACAATCTACTTTATGTGTCATACTTTCTATCAGAAACTGACCAACCTTGGCACAACCATTTACGACTCAAATGTCTAGAGAATGGTGCAAGCCGACTTTACATATTGTTGTGAGGTTTTTTGTTTGAGACTATGATTTTTGAGAGGTAATCAACTGTATCTTTCACATTTTGAACCAGAAATGAAAAAACTTAACATTAATTAACATATTCATTAACAATTGAAATGTCTAGAGAATGGTGAGTTTAGATTTCATATATCGTTGTTTGTTTCCTTTTTGAAGGCCACCATTCTTAAATAAGCAACCTACATTCCCTTATGTACCTTCTAACAGAAACTGACGAAACTTCGCAAATCCATTTACGATTGAAATATCTACGGAATTCTGCATGTCGCTTTCACATAGGAATTGTTCTTAGAGGTCACTATTTAACAATAAACAATCAATTTTATCTTCCATACTCTCTACCGGAAACTGATCAAATATTGCACACCCGTTTAGAATTGAAATATCTAGGAAATTGTGCGTGTCGACTTCACGTCTTATTGCTACTTTCATTGTTAAAGACTACCAATTTTTGAAAAGATAACTATATCTCCCACACTTCCAACCAGAAACTGATTAAACTTGGCACAACTTTTTATGATTAAAATGTCTAGGGAATTGTGAATGCCTATTTCATATATTGTTGTTTGTTTAATTGTTGAAGGACACCATTCTTAAATAAACAATCTACATTATGTGCCATACTTTCCACCAGAAAATGATCAAGCTTGGAATACCCTTTACGATTGAAATATCTAAGAAATGGTACATATCAATTCCACCTATTTTTGTTTTTTCGTTGTTGAAGCCCACAAATTTTAAACAAACAATCAACTTTATCTGCTATACGTACTTTCTGCCGGAAATAGATCAAACTTGACACACCCAATTGCGATTGAAATATCTAGGGAATGGTACATATCAATTGCACCTATTTTTCTAAGTTTCACTGTTAAAGCCCACCATTGTTAAGTAAACAATAACATTATCTGCCATACTTTTTACGAGAAACTAACAGAATTTGGCACACCGTTACCGATTGAAATATCTAGGGAATGGTACATGTAGATTTTGCATATTGATGCTAGTTACATTGCTGGAAGACACTATTTTTATATCAATATTATGTAAAGGCCTTTGAGACCCAAGCCTTTACAAAAAATAATATAACTTTATTTTTCAACACTCGAACTGCTACATCCTCCCCCTACCTTCCGCTCCTAAGTTGTAGTTTAATCATACGTAGCCTGTTTTTGTTTTCGCTTGGTCATTGGTGTGTGCGGCGTGCTTCCTCATAGACTGTGCCAGACAGACCCAACGTTACCAGTGATGTTACTTTTACTAGCACGATTAAATAATATTAAGTAGCGATTTTAGAAGAGAAAACTTCATGTTTCCGTGTGTTGATTTGCATGTTTTTTAAGCACTTGTCGTATAGTTTTTTTTTTATATATTCAAGTGAAGCATGGCCGAAAGCTATGAGGCATATGTTCAAAGAATAAGGGACATGTTAGAGCAAGAACTGAGTAATGTAGCTTGCAAAGAAGATGATGAAGATTGTGATCCTGACTTTTGTTTGCCTAGTGATCATTATACTAGTGATGAAGGAGGAAACAGTGCTGGAAGTTCTGATTTTGAAGAAACTGTGCACAAATATTTTGTATTTAGAGACAAGGACAGGAAATGGAGGAAGAAAAAAGGAAATGTGAATATTCGCTCTCGTTCTAGCAACATCGTAACTGCTCGTATACCGATGTTCAAAGAATTGTCTAAGGAATTGGTACAAGGCCAGTTGATGCAGATAGCACAAAATAAACGCAATCCTACTGATCTTCGAAAATCAGCTGCAAGATTATGTGGATTAACCCTTGAAGAGCATGCTCCTATGCAGCGAGAATTGAAACGAGGACGTTGCAACATGTGTAAAGAGAGCAAAACCAGATACTTTTGCAAAATTGTGGTAAGTGGATTTGCCTGGGTCACGCAAGAACGTTGTGTGGTGAATGTTCAGATCATTACATGTAAAGATGCCAATAAGAGTGGCCGCGGTTTTTCATAAATTCGATGGAAATTAGTGCAAAGAAAAATTGAAATAATGTTAAAAGATATATTTTCCTTCAGTTTCAAGTAATACCGTCATTACCTAACACTTTTCATTTTTTGTATCATGTCTGGAATATTGTTTTACGTATTGAATACTGTGTTTAAACCAAACCTAACTAAATAATAGATGAATGAAAACTGTTCGTTAAATACTTTCATAATAATAAAAGACATATATTAATTTTGAGTTGTTAAAGGTTCTACTCCTTCAACTGTGTCTTTAATTTGTTTTCTCATTTGTTTTGTTTCTCCTGTAATAGGTGTATCACTACTACTTGGAGAACTATCATAAGTTATCTTTTTAGGTGTTTCTAATAGACTAGGATCTATTGAAGCCGTCTTATGTACAACTGGAACAAGTTCAGTTACTAGATTTTTATTTTGTTCTGCTACTTCTTTGATCTCACTTCCCAAGTTTTGAATAGCATCAATTACAGGCTGTTCTTGTGTCTTAAATTTATCATATATACCTGCTCTTTCTTTCTTCCAAGATTTGAAGCCCTTTATCAAGAACTCCTTTAACTTGATATTCTTATTAATATCTTTCTCATTCATTTATTATATAGGAAACGAACAAACGTCAATAAACGTCAAAGAACATCAATAAACGTAAAAAAAAGTCAAACGTTTATAAAGTGTTTTATTTTGTTCCTATACTTACCATTGTTTACCTTCCTTGTCATATCAATTACTATAAAACCATAATCTTCTTGCCAACATTTTGAGCATAACTCTTTAAATTTATCATAAGACATATCTTCTCCAACAAACTCATTATACACATGTTTAATATTAGTATCATCTTGTCTGAATATGCAGAGGAAGTTAACGTTATCTCTTATAAGCTGTTTAGATACTTTTGAATATGTTTGTGCAAGATAGAAACAGTCTAAATGTCTATGCCTACCTCTTGTAAAGTAATTTCTAACAGTATCTTGATTCTCCAAAATGTAATCATCAAACACAACTACAGAGTATTTTTCACATTCATCAATAGGTACAATAGAATCATTACCGCTTAAGAACGTTGCTATTTGCTTCTTAAACTTTAGTTCTGCTTTTTCAAATCGATCTTTTAATTGCTCATACTTTGGTTGATTCATGCTTTTAGAATATATATAGAAGTAATTATTGTTTAACCAACCTGGCTGTAATAAAAAATTAAATAACAAAAAAGTTTTACCACATCCAGATGGACCCACTATAAGACATCGAATATCATCAGGTATAAGCTCTCCATTTCTTTTCTTAACTGTTGTCTCTTTTATCATCTTTTTTACATCCCAATTAATAGTTTTCTTATTCATTTAATATAGAGAAAATCTTATATATTTAAGATCTTATATATTTAAGTTGTTTTCTGATCTTAAGCAACGTATCTTTTATATATTCGCTATCCATTTCACCATTTAATGTTATTATCATCTCTAACTGTTCTTTAAATGAGTTAATACAAGTGACAATGGTTTTATATTCGTCTTTTCTTTTGCTTATGTTTAACTTAGAAGACAAACCTGTTATTATAGCACTTCCAGTTGCAAGAGATGTTGTTAATATTGAGTAAATTGTTACAGTTATAGAAATATTAATAAATCCAGTTGTTGTAGAAAGTATAACCGACAACGTGATCAAAGTATAGTATGCATATCTAACAATTCGTAGTTTTCTCTTTTTCTTCTTTAAACTGTATTCTAACTTTTGAATGACATCTTCTATTAACTTGATTACTTTCTCTTTTGAAATATCTTTAGGTAAATCAAACTCATTCATTTATTATATAATAAATGGTTAAGGTATTTAAGTTAAAGAGTGATACTTCTGTTTTAAAGAAGAAACTCCATTACGAATTAGACAACAGTAGCAACTATTTAAGTATAGGACTAGTTGGGTTTTACAGTACATATCTAACTCCAAACATAACAACAGAAAAAAACAGTTTCTCATATGGTGATAGACAAGTTTTTATACCAGAAGGGCAATATAATTTAAAATCACTTAATGAGTATTTAAAATATCAATCCATCAACATAACATTATCAGAAGATCATTTAAGAAATAGAGTTAAAATTGAAACTGATAGTAATGATGTTACAATTGGGGGTATAGGTACTGTGCTCGGGTTTAATGTTCTTGAAGTTTTAGAAAAAAACAAAACACATATTGGAAGTAAGTTGCCAAATTTTAATCCGTTTGATAATATAAATGTTCACTGTAATATAGCAGATGGTATGTTTGTTAAAGATACGGAGTATACACATAGAGAAACAGGAATTATAGCATCATTTAAAACAGATGCTGAGTTTAAACATAGTATTATTTATGAGCCTACTTATCCACTATTTTTCCCTATATCCAAAGACAAGGTTGACAATTTTGAGATAAGGATAACAGATGAGAATGATTCCTTGATTGATTTTGGTGGAACTACAACAACTGTACTTTTACAAACTAAGATTTTCTCTTAAATAAATAGGAAGATGTGTTCTATTAAAGGTTGTATATTTAGTGTTCCTTATAACGAACTAAAGGATTTAAATATTGATCATGTATTAACAAAGAAACAACTTAGTGATAAATCTAAGAAAATTAAAGAAGGTAAAGGAATGGATTTAACTTTAACTACTGCACGAATGAAAAAGATTAAGAAAGAGCATATGGGTGGTTTTATCTTTACAATTCCAACCATTTTAGCAGCTTTAGGTGCAGTCGGTTCATTAGCAGGTGGTGCAGCAGCGATTATTAAAACTGTACTTGATGCTAAGAAGAATAAACAAGAACTTGAAGAACAAAAAAGACACAATATGGCTATGGAAGAAAAACAAAGGACAGGTAAACCAAAGAAGTCAAAAAACTAAAACCATTGACCAACTTCGATATAGAGAGGTTGGTTAAAGAATTAAAGATAAAACGATTTAGGGGTGTTATTATGAGTGATGAACTTCCACAAAAACCCTATGTACATGAGTGTGGTATAGTTAACCTTGATAAATCATCTAAACATTGGTACTCATTGGATATGCTATTGGAAAGATAACAATATAAAGTACGTGTTCGATTATGGTGGTGTTCCTCCTAAACAACTAGTACAATATCTTGGTACCAAAAACTTATTTTACAATGACGAACGAATACAAGACTTTAATTCAGTTATATGTGGTCATCTTTGTGTTAAGGTTTTAAATCTTCTAAATCAAGGGTATTCTTTTAGTGATGTTATGTATATGATTAAAAATGATTAAATATTATTAAGTTTAAGTACTTTTATGGTTTATATTCATAAAAGTTTTGTTTTAAGATAAATATGGAAGTTATACACAATAGATTTTTAGATTATTTTGAGAAGCATGAGGATGAACTAGATGCACTAGTTAGATTTAATTTTAATTGGTATTTTCGGGATGTTAGTAAGATAGACTTAAAAGATAGAAACAATGCATATACAGTTGTTCAGTTATGGAAAATGTTAATACCTAAATTTTTGTACACGGAAGAAGAGTTGGTAAAGTTACATCAAATAATTACCTTAAAGGACATGTTGTCAAATTATGGCCATAAACCATTAAAATGCAGTAATTGTGGTAGTAAGTCATTAACAAAAGGTAGGAGTACATACATTTGTGATGATTGTTCTGTAGCGAATGGTTTTGTTTACAGTACTAATGAAAGCTGCTTGCGTAAGAAAACCAGGGTATGATACTATAAAAAGATTTAAGTTACAGTTATCTCGTTTGCAAGCTTTACAGGATAGAATTATTCCTGAAGATGTGTTCAAGGTGTTAAATGATGAATTTAAAGATATATCAAAACATTTAATATCAACAAAAGATGTTTTAGAAGTACTAAAGAAAAACATATACACAAAATATTATGATGATGTTTATTTAATACACTATCACCTTACCGATCAAAAACCATTTAACTTACGACATATGGAAGAAACACTTATAAACGACTTCGAAAACTTATACGAAACCTTTAAAGAACTGTATCCGAAAAGAGTATTGTTTATTAACTTAAAATGTGTATTGTACCATCTGTTGAAAAAGCACGATGTTCATGTTGATATTAATTTTAAACACTCATCTAAACAAATAGAGATGTTAAAGAAATGTTTTGAAAAATTAGGATGGACATTTTCTGTATAATAAATGAGTATGGATATATTTGGTAATGTTAAAGATAGAAAAGATAATGTTGATATTAGTGAAGAAAAATTAAAATTGTTGGAAAATTTAAATGATGTTGTTACCGTAAGTCAACTTAGATCAATATAAACCCAATTAGAGAACGATAGAAAACGATTTGAAGATGCATTAGAAACGTTACAAGACACATACGTCAAGAAAGAAGATTTTCAAAAGGTTAGGATGGATACTACTAAATTGATTATGCAGAAAGAAACTATACCTTTATTATATCGATTGAGAACTAAGAATGTTAAGGAGCCAATCTTTAAAATATTCAATCTTTCTAATGGTTACACATTTCTCTATAATGGGAAAATAATGCACATGGAATTAAGTTTGGATAAATACTTTTTAGACATTTATTTAGATAATACTTTGATTGAAAATATACCTTTTAGCTTTAACAAGAATGATATAATTACGATTAAACCAAATAAAAATTCAGCTATGGAAGAAGGTCAATTATTGTTTGTTGTAATGTACATAGAAAGAGAGCTTTCCTAAGGACGTTTGCTATATAATAAATATGGATATTTTTGGTAATGTTAAAAGTATAATGGACAAATCTAGAAACGTTTTTACATCCTGGGTTGATTTTAAGAATAAAAGATTGGTTAATGTATCTAATGCTATCGATAAACAAGATGTTGTAACATTAGAACAGCTTGAATCAGTGAAAGAAGAGTTTAATTTACTTACAAGAAAAGAAATTTTTGAAGTTCCATGTCGATTGGCAGATGATGATCTTGAGAAACCAGCCTTTTTTGTATATAATTTAGCTGCTGCCTACAAATTTCTTTATAGAGGTAGGTTAATTGAAATAGAATCAAGTCTTAATAAACATCTTATAGACTTATTTTTACATGACGTTTTAGTTGAAAGTTTTCCATTACACTTTAATATAAATGATCAATTAAGAATTAGGCCAACCAAAGATTCTTATTTAAAAGAAGGTAAGTTATTATTGATTATTATGTATATAGAAATAGAAGATGAAGGCGAAAACGAATCAAGTGATGATAATGATAATGTTAAAAGTATAGTATTAGGTAGTGATAAATTTTAATTTTTTTGTTGATTTTCTATACAATAAATAATGATGATGTATTGTGTTAAGTGTAAGAAATTGACAGATACGGAGAAAGATACCATTAGAATTGAACAAACAAAGAATGGAAGATATTTAAAGAAAGGTATTTGCTCTGTATGTGGTGATACTAAACCTCAATTCGTTAAAAATAAAGATTGACTAGAAGAAGGTAAAGGTATAAGAGAAGACATTATAGAAGAAATTCACAAACCATCTAGAAAAAACTTTGACAGATTAAGTGTAGTTATAAAAGGTATCGATGATCTTTGGCAAGCTGATCTTGTTGAAATGGATAGTGGTGTGTTAAAAGGTATTTCCAAAATCAATAAAGGGTATAAGTATTTGCTAACGATTATAGATGTGTTCTCGAAATATGCGTTTGCTGTTCCTGTTAAAGATAAGAGTGGGAAGAATGTTACAGAAGCATTCGAATCCATATTAAGAACAAGAAAACCTAGTAACTTACAAACTGATCAAGGTAAAGTGTTTTACAATAAAGAATTTAAGAAGTTAATGGAGGAAAATAAGATTAATCATTACTCGACCTATAGTGGTAAGAAAGCTTCTGTTGTTGAGAGATTTAATAGAACATTTAAACAAAACATGTGGAAAAGGTTCACAACAGAAGAGAATTATAAATGGATAGAGATATTACCAACATTGGTTAGTGAGTATAATAATAGAGTACATAGAACAATTGGTTTAAAGCCTATAGAAGTTAATAAGAAGATTGAGCGAACAATATTGGAGAAAGTGTATAAGAAAGAATATAAGCGTGTTAAACTCAAATACAAATTAGGTGATTATGTTCGTATAAGTAAATCGAAAGGGTTATTTGAGAAAGGATACACACCTAATTGGTCAACAGAAGTATTTGTTATTAGTGAAGTTATTCCATCTAATCCGCCTACATATAGAATTAAAGATTTAGAAGAAGAGGATGTACAAGGTAGATTTTATGAACCAGAACTATAAAGACGAAACATAAAGATGAATACTTGGTGGAAAAGGTGTTAAGAAAGAAAGGTGATAAAGTATATGTTAAATGGCTAGGTTTTGATGATTCACATAATAGTTGGATAGATAAAAGTAATGTTGTAGTGTAAATATAAATGTTGTTTTTATGATTATTATTCCATAAAAGGCTAGTATTTTATAATAACAAACTAAGTGGACCGAATTCGGGCTACTTTGAAAATTCATCTTACACAGTAATGAAACGTTACTCTTCACCATGGATGTTTAACTGGAGCAGATATGCTCCGATAAGAATCAACACTTTTATATAATAAATATGAGTACTATGGATAATTCGTATAGCTTAAATGATATTTGTTATGAACAGATTAAGGGTAATTATTGGTATGGTGTTTTTGGTTATTTTAAATTGATTATAGATAAGAGTACAGGATATTTCAATGCTACTAAGTTGTGTCAGAGTGGTGGTAAAATATTCAAAGAATGGTTAAAGTTACAAAAATCAAAAGAGCTATTAGACTATTACAATAAAAAAGGCGATGGGGACGATTCTACCAACCGCTCATTTGTGTGGGTAAAAACTCCGAAAATGATTAAATCAACATTTTAATATAATAAATATGAGCACTATGGATAATTCGTATAGTTTAAATGATATTTGCTATGAACAGATTAAAAACAATTATTGGTATGGTATTTTTGGTGATTTCAAGTTGATTATAGATAAGAGTACAGGATATTTCAATGTTACTAAGTTATGTCAAAGTGGTGGAAAAGAATTTAAACATTGGTTAGAAAATAAAGAATCGAAAGAACTCATAACATATATTTCCAGGGTCGGTATTCCGACTGTGGAAATTATTAAAATAGTAGCAGGAGGTAAAGGTGAAACATGGAACGAAATAAGAGGAACATATGTATGTAAAGAGTTGATTTTGGATATATCTCGATGGGTTTCTCCTGAGTTTTACCTTAAATGCAATCAAATCATTATCGACTATTACACAAAAGACTTTAAACAATACAAGGATGGACAGGAACAACTAGAAGGAAGAGTGCAAGAGATAGAACAACAAATGAACCAGTTACGTATAAACAATGAGAAACAAGAAAAGGAAATAAATCGTCTTAAAACAATCGCAGCACCATATACTGATGATGTTTCAAATGATAATTGTCTAATCATATACAAGAAGAATAAACCTAAAGATCCTTTCCCTTATTATGCTATCAGATGTCAAAGAAGAAGTCTATATAAGCCTCTTAATGAAGCAGAAGAAAAATATCCAAATCATGTAATAATATATGAAAAGTTTAGAGATCCTAACAGTATTAAGCTATTCAATCTAATGCAGCAAGAACTAGATATTCGTAAAGGTAAGGGTAATGAGTTTTGGACGCCACTATCAGAAGAAGAATTGATTAACGAAATTGATTGTTTATATGATCGGTTATTATCTGATAATTAAGATTAATATCTGATAATTAAAGTTACAACTTTTATGATATAATAATCATAAAAGTTAATTAGTTAAACATTAAACAAACCATCTGTTGTAACATCGAATGCTAAATTCAATATACTACCTAAATCAGTATTATTATGGTATTTTCTTATTATAACTCTCCAATCTACGTAATGTCTAAATAAATATATAAACTCTACAGAGAGGTTTTAATAAATTGAAATGTTATGCCAATGAACTCTGTCTTTGAACTCTGCAATAAATCCTTCTGTTAAATTTTGAAATATTGAAATTATTTCCCAATCTACTTTGTCAGCGTAATCTCTTATAAGGTTTTCTGATAATTGTTGAGTTCCAGATAAGCGCCCCCAAGAAACTTCATCTGCATGTTCTCGTATAAAGGCTTCGGAGAGTTTGTTTCCATAAGATATAGCATCAAAATCAACTTTGTCTATAAACACATTAATAAATTCTTCAGATAGGTTTTGATTATATGATACTTCTTTCCAATCAACTCTTTCTGCAAATTCTCTTATAAAGTCTTCTGATAAGTCTTGGCTTCCTAAAATAATCTCCCAATCAACTTTATCAGCTAATTCTCTTATAAACTCTTCTGATAACTTTTTCCATGAACATATTTCGCTCAAATTAACTTTCTCCTGATATTTGCGTATGAAATCTTCTGTAATGTGATTATAATTATATTCCTCCTCATAATCATCATAACCTATAGATAACCATTGTTCATCAGTCAGTGAATCTAATATTTCATCAGACAAATTCATAACGTTTGCATAGAGAATGTTTTGTATGAGAAATGAGTTCTTTTCTTTAGTGGCTTTCTTGAACAAATGATCTAACATACCTATGGACACGCTAAAATTTATTTTGTCTTCATCATTATAACCACCAATATCTAAATGTTTACATACACAATCAAATATAGGTTTGTAAGATAATATTTTCTTAGCACTAGTCATATTCACCTGCTCGTTTTTATTCTTAGATTTTTTAAATTTATCTCATTTTTGTTGGTTTTCTATATAATAAATATGGAGAAAAAATTTGATTTATTACATGATAGACTTAAACTAATTCATCATGATCTCAAACTCTTAGCAGCACCATTAGAGAAGCAAATACTGTTAAAGGAAAAAGAATTATTAATAATGCAACAAAAAACATCTGATTTGAGTAGTGATGATGAATATAAATATGGTAGTGATGATTATGATGATGATGAGTAAGTTTACAAAAATGATTTAATTTTAATATGTGTATATGTGACTTTGATGGGTTATTCTCATCAAAGTCGTGTTCTAATACAACGCGTAATATGTAGACAATGGCAGGAGTGTACAATGTTAAGCGTTGTATTAGGATATATGGAACTAAAAATAGTACAAAAATGAACAGAAATAATCCGGCGAAGATAAAAAACGATACTGATAAAGATTTTCTATATAGTAAATAAGATGAGTAATTATAGTAAATTTACTGTAATAGAGTTAAGACGACAATGTAAAGAAAAGGGAATCAGAAGATATTCCCGATTAAGAAAAGCAGAACTAATAAACCTTCTTAAACAATATGATGATGAACAAAGCAAAAGACAGATTAGAGATATATTCCCATTTAAACAAGAAGTAATTGAAGAACCGAAACCAACACGTATACTTATAAAAGTAGAATTAGAAGAAACAGCATTAAAGAAGCGTTTACAAACCATTAAAGTTGAAAACACAGGAGGATATAAAGACCCAATAAAATTTTTAGATACAAGTGGAAGAGTTGCTATTAACAAAATCAAAGAAGAATTTAAATTCAACCCTGTTAAAGTTAACCTTGTTTTCATTTGTGACTATATTAAAGATAAACAAATACAAGAGCGCAATTTTAAAACATCAAACGAGAGAATATTAGAATCAACTGACTTAAATGAATATATATCTTATGCAAAACAAAAACTTCGTAGAGAAATGGAAGAGTTTGAAGGTAGAGGATCAGGACGGACATTACACCAAATTAAATACTTACAAATCAGATTAAACAAGTATGTACCATTAAGAGCTTCTTCCTATATTGAACTTCCTAAACCAATTAAAGATAAGAAAGCAGTGATTAATGTTAAAAATAAAGACAATAAGTGTTTCTTGTATTCTATTGCAAGTTACATAAAACCTGTTGAAATACATCCTGAGAGACCTTCACATTATAAACAGCTTGTTAATGAGTTGCAAAAGAAGTATTGGGATAACATTGAATTTCCTGTACAATTAAAAGATATTCCAAAATTTGAAAGAAGAAGTAATATCTGCATCAATGTTTACAGCTATGATAAGAACTATAATGTATATCCACTTCAAATCACAAAAAATAAGCAGGAAACTCATATCAATTTATTATATGTAAAAGATGAAAAAAACAGTCATTTTTGTTGGATAAAAGACTTATCACGATTAATAAGAAGTCAAGTGATAAAACATACTGAGAAGTTATACTTTTGTGATAGATGTTTAACAAGACACTTTCGAAATGAGAAGCAATTACAGAACCATGAGCTATATTGTAAAGAACATGAGGCTGTTAGGATAGAACTTCCAAAACCATACGACAATCAAATAGAGTTTCAAAACTATAATCGTTCATTAAGAGTTCCATTTGTCATATTTGCCGACTTTGAATGTATCTTATGTAAGTTAAAAATAGAGCATAATTGTAGTAAAACAGTAAAATATCAAAAACATGAACCAATGAGTTTTTGTTACTATGTCAAATATTCAAATGGGAACTATAAAGCCCCTGTTAGTTATATAGGTCCAGATGCTGCAAAAGTATTTATTGAAATGTTGCAAAAAGAAGCAATAGAAATTATGGAAATATATAACAGGGTAGTTGATATGAGCCCGCTTAATGAGGAGGAAATAGAAGCTTACAACAGTTCGGATACTTGTCATATATGTGAGAAAAACTTGAATGACTTACCACCAGCTGTTGAGAAAAAAATAAATATATTAAAGGGGAAAATACAGTTCTACAAGGAAGATGATATGAGTGAAAAAATAAAAGGATGGAAGCATGACTTTAAAAAGTGTTTGTATAAGATAAATAAAAATAAGGCAAAAGTAAGAGATCATGATCATTTAACTGGAAAGTTTAGAGGTGCAGCTCACAGTTATTGCAATTTAAACTATAAAAATCCTAACTTTGTTCCTGTATTTCTTCACAACTTAACTGGCTATGATACGCATTTGTTTATTAAGGAGTTAGCTTATGAGACACAGAAAATTAAACTGATCGCTAATAATGAGGAAAGGTACATAACATATGAAAAATATGTAAAAGCAGGACCAAAAAAAGATGGAATAAATTTAAGATTTGTTGATTCATTTAGATATATGCCAAAGAGTTTAGCAGAGTTAACTAGTAATTTAAAACCAGAACAATTTCGAGAAACAAAGTTTTTCCCAATTAATAAACTTGATCTAGTTAATGCTAAAGGTGATTATCCATTTGATTATGTTGATTCATTTGAAAAATTAGAAGAATCTGTTCCGCTATCCATAAACAAATTTACAAACAGATTAACAGGAGAAAAAATGAGTCCTGAACGTCATAAGCTTCATGTACGAGTTTGTAAAGAATTCGATCTGAAGTTAGGGAGGTACTTAACTGAACATTATAACAAGACACATGTCCTTCAATTAACAGATATATTTGAAAACTTTAGAGATCTGTGTTTAAAGGCATATGGAGTAGATCCTGCTTGGTATTATACAGCACCAGGCCTATCGTGGGATGCAATGTTAAAGATGACTAAAATTAACTTAGAAATGTTAACTGATTATGATAAAATACTAATGCTAGAAAAGGGTATACGAGGAGGAATCTCACAATGTAGTAAAAGATATGTAAAAGCTAACAACAAATATATGCAAGATTATAATAAAGATGAATGTTCAACATACCTAGCATATCTAGACGCAAATAACTTATATGGATGGGCAATGAGTCAATACATGCCTTATAAAGACTTTAAATGGATTAAACCTTGCATAGATATAATGAACATTCCAGATGATTCAGAAACTGGATACATATCAGAAGTAGATTTAGAATATCCGAAGTATTTACACAACAAACATTCTGATTTACCATTAGCTGCAGAAACCATGTGTCCACCAGAATCTAGACAATCAAAATTATTAACGACACTTTATAATAAGGAAAGATATGTAATTCACTATAGGAACTTAAAACTATATATGTCGCTTGGAATGAAATTAAAGAAAGTGCATAGAGTATTAGAATTCAAACAATCAGACTGGTTAAAGAAATACATTGATTTAAATACAAATATGAGAACGCAAGCTAAAAACAAGTTTGAAGAAGATTTTTATAAGCTCATGAATAACTTTGTATTTGGAAAAACAATGGAAAATATTCGAAAAAGGCAACCCATACAATTGGAATGTGATCCTGAAAGAGTAGAAAAATTAATTGCAAAACCTAATTTTGATTACAGAACAATATTTACAGAGAATTTATGTGCTATACATATGAAAAAAGAGCGTTTAACATTTAATAAGCCAATATATGTTGGTATGAGTGTATTAGAACTATCAAAACTATTAATGTATGATTTTCACTATAACACTATGAAGCCGAAATATGGGAACAATATAGATTTATGTTATATGGATACTGATAGTTTTATATATGAGATTGAAACTGATGACTTTTATAAAGATATAGAAGAAATAGTTGACCAGTTTGATACGAGTGAATACGGGGAAAATAACATATATGGACTACCACTAATAAACAAAAAAGTAATAGGTAAAATGAAAGATGAGAATAAAGGTAAGATAATGACAGAGTTTATTGGATTGAGATCAAAGATGTATGCTTATAGAGTAGAAAATAAAGAGAAAAAAGCTAAAGGAGTAACTAAAGCTGTAATATCAAAAGAGTTGCAGTTTAATGATTATGAAGAAAGTTTATTTAAAAATGTAAAAACATATATAGACATAAACCTCATTAGGAGTTATAAGCACGATATATATAGCATAACCGTTCATAAGCTAGCATTAGATTCATCAGATAATAAAAGATACATATTACAGGATGGAGTAAATACATTAGCTTGGGGTCATTATGGGATAGAGTAAAAAGTGTAATTATAAGTAGTGTAATGTAGTGTAATTTTAGATGTAAGTTGTTTTATGATTTCAAATGTCATAAAAAAATATTCAATCTCTCTTTCGGTTATCCCTCTGTGTTAAAGTACAATAGTCAGTGGTGGCTTCATAGTTTTTTTGGTAGTTAGGGGGTGGAGGAGGAAAAGTGTACTAAAACATTCATTCATACCCTACTAATGTTTTATTTTGTTTGTCGATAGCTCGTCTATACGGTGTTATTAATGTGTCTTAATATTTTGGAAAAAGACTACTAACATCAAGCGCGTAATATACTAGATTAACACGCAAAAGTGATAGTCAGCTGGTATCTCGTATGTGACCATTTTGTAATGGAAAGTCGCCTGTACTACAAGCACAATCGTTAGTGGACTCGCCGCCCGGTTTCATGAAAATATGAATCAGCTGGTTGCATAACATCTTCAACTACAGAATGCAACTTAGATAATTTTTGCGTTTAAATCCCTCCCTCTTTCTCAGCACGGGCTTGGGACCGGCTATGGCGAGGTTAAATTGGTGGACAAACGAACCAATTATTGATCATTTGTCTTTATAACTAAACGCTTTACCTTAAGGAACAGACGTGAGTATGTTAGCTAGCATCACACCAGAAGTGTATGCAGCATGAGTATTCTCTTCCGAAGACTCCGGGAATTGAAATCTGATGCTCGTGTAGAAGCGGTATAAAGTCATCTTTATTTTGAACCGTTAATTGCACGTTCAGGCCTGGAACGACAAATGTGAATCTCCATACTTGATAATCAACAGCTAGAATGATATAGACCGACTTATTAAGAATGCTCAATAAGTCATACCACTCAAGTTAAGGATTTATTATTAACGTGGGTTTAGTAGGAAATGATTTACGATATATTTGCGCTGGACTCAGCTATCACAGAAATCATTAGTTTTTTAACTTTCGTCTCCAAATCTGAAATTCCTCACTTAACTACTATCAAGGCTTAATATTACACTGGATTAGTTGAACTAGCTCCACCATTGCTTACTATGTATGTCTTTATCTACTATTTCCAACGGGATTAGAACAAGCCACATAAATGAAGTGAAGATCTTATTAAACTATTTCATTACCTTGATCTATCAAGAGTAGTGCCTTCTGTGTCACAACATACGAAATTTTCTTGTGGCACGGAACTTGGGGTGTTAGTGGCATCTCCCAGGCTCCCGAGTTCAGCTGTACTCACAACTACGACGCAAAATAAGAACGATCAACTAGAGCCTGAATTATATAAATCAACAATAATAGCATACGATTATTTACAATGAGGTAACGAAAATAAATGCCCGAGTTACAACGAAACGTGAATCTGAAAGGCCATTCGTACATAATGTTTCATATAGCCTTATGTGAGAATAGCTTTTCATAATTCTTCGAACATTTGAAGCGTTATGAAAGACCCTTTGGTCCCCTTAATGAGAAAATATATGTTAGAGAGCAGACAAAAAGAGAGCAAGTTTTTCTCTTGAAGATGTAGCGGTTGAGAACGAAGAATTCTAATGTTTACAGCCGCTTAGTGACAATCTCCTGCAGACCGTAGATGAGAAGGTATTGGGACAAAGGCATCACTGTTGAAAATGGAAGTTACTACAATTTCACGAAAGGCTACCTTAATATGTTGCTAGGCAATGAGTCCTATTGTTATAAGAATAAGAATCTTGCATTATTCAGGATCCTGATTGTTATAACAATAGGACTCATTGGAACATCAACATAATTTAGGCCGACTCTCCTCGATTTGTAATAAATTGGATATTGAACTCTACCCACTCTCTCTTTTATATAAAAATGAGCTCCTTTCACTGCATCGTATTCGTTACTCTCTTTGCTACGAAAACGGGTAAAAAATGAAGACTTAACACTGAAGATCGTATTATTATTAAGTTGAACATGTTTTAGTAATACATGCCCTGAAATTTCTGGTAATTTCCATTGCTTGTAACATCGACTTTGTTGTGGCCTTTAAATGGATTGTTAATATTGTTACCATAGCAACAAGAGCTCATCAATTGTCTACGATCCTGTGCTATGTTAAAGACTCGTAGTTAATTAATGCTGGATAATGCAAATTATTGTTCTATTTATCGTGTGCTCTGGTTTGAAAAGGAACATCTAGGACTCTCCGTTTGGTAAACTTCAACTATATCCCGGCCTTAGGTTTTTTTTTTTTTTTTGAACATTCAAATAGTTTTGTGTTTAATACAGTAGATACCTCCAGCGCCACCAGTGTTAACATATATTACCAATAAATTTTAAAAAATCAAAAATAATTCATAAATTAAACAAAATCGGATAGAGGCTACCATTGTTAAAATAAAAATCAACTTTATTTGCCACACTATCTACCAGAAATAGACCAAACTTGGAACAATTATTTACGATTCAAATATCTAAAGAATAGTGCATTTCGATTTCGCGTATTATTGCTACTTTCGTTGTTGGAGGCTATCGTTATTGAAATAGATAATCAACTGTATATTCTACACTTCGAACCAGAACCTAACCAAACTTGGCACACTCACTTACGATTCAAATATGTAATGAAAATTGCATGAACATTACATATATCGTTGTCAGTTTCATTTGCTGTACACCACCACTGTTAAACAATCTACTTTATGTGTCATACTTTCTATCAGAAACTGACCAAACTTGCCACAACCATTTACGACTCAAATGTCTAGAGAATGGTGCAAGCCGACTTTCTTTCACATTTTGAACCAGAAATGAGAAAACTTAACATTAATTAACATATTCATTAACAATTGAAATGTCTAGAGAATTGTGAGTTTAGATTTCATATATCGTTGTTTGTTTCCTTTTTGAAGGCCACCATTCTTAAATAAGCAACCAACATTCCCTTATGTACCTTCTAACAGAAACTGACGAAACTTCGCAAATCCATTTACGATTGAAATATCTACGGAATTCTGCATGTCGCTTTCACATATGTATTGTTGTTAGAGGTCACTATTTTACAATAAACAATCAATTTTATCTTCCATACTCTCTACCGGAAACTGACCAAATATTGCACATCTGTTTAGAATTGAAATATCTAGGAAATTGTGCGTGTCGACTTCACGTCTTATTGCTACTTTCATTGTTAAAGACTACCACTTTTTGAAAAGATAACTATATCTCCCACACTTCCAACCAGAAACTGATTAAACTTACACAACTTTTTATGATTAAAATATCTAGGGAATTGTGAATGCCGATTTCATATATTGTTGTTTGTTTAATTGTTGAAGGACACCATTCTTAAATAAACAATCTACATTATGTGCCATACTTTCCACCAGAAAATGATCAAGCTTGGAATACCCATTACGATTGAAATATCTAAGAAATGGTACATATCAATTGCACCTATTTTTGTTAGTTTCATTGTTGAAGCCCACAAATTTTAAACAAACAATCAACTTTATCTGCTATACGTACTTTCTACCGGAAACTGATGAAACTTGACACACCCAATTGCGATTGAAATATCTAGGGAATGGTACATATCAATTGCACCTATTTTTCTAAGTTTCACTGTTAAAGCCCACCATTGTTAAGTAAACAATGACATTATCTGCCATACTTTTTACGAGAAACTAACAGAATTTGGCACACCGTTACCGATTGAAATATCTAGGGAATGGTACATGTAGATTTTGCATATTGATGCTAGTTTCATTGCTGGAAGACACTATTGTTAAATCAATAATCAACATTATGTGCCATACTTTCTGTGAGAAACTGATCAAACTTGGCACACCATTTACGATTGAAATATCTAGGAAATGGTACATCTCGATTCCACATGTGTTTCTTTCATTGCTGTAGCCCGTCATTGTTAAAACTACGATCAACTTTATCTGCCATACTTTCTACCAGAAACTGATTAACTTTGCACACCCCTTTACGATAGAAATATCTAGGGAATGGCACATATTTTCCATGTTTTCAACCAGAAGCTAACAAATATCGCACATTACTGTACTTACAAGTAACAGATCGCATTGGTCATAATTTAATTGTTTATGGCTACTATTGTTGAAAAATAGTATTGGCTCTTGTTTTCTAGACTGACAGATAAATTTAGAGCAATTGTAATGCACACTTCCGTATAGGTTTGGCAACACAGCAAAGTAGGTATTGAATGGAGTCCAGACAGCACAGTAGGAGATCACATCCTATACGACACAAGGACTATGGACTCTTAATTCTATACGAAACATGCTGAGCTCGTTTGCTATACCGTTTGGTGAATTGCTATATTGTTTGTCCGTGTTGCTGACAAAAATGAAGCGGCCAAGTTGAGTGTGGACAAGACTACGGTCAATGAAGATAAAGAAAAGTTTTTTCTGGAAAAGTTCTTTTTTCTAAGAGTTCATTTAGAAAGATGAATTAATCAATCCTGAAAAATCGGGAATCAATTCACATGTTGTAAACAACCGGGTGTCGGGTCGCTGTTTGGGCTGCCATTTATTTGTAACCAAATTGAGTTTGGTGTTCGTGGTTCTCTCCTCCGAATTGTTTTTAAATTGCCCGTCGGCCTCAATAATGAGATGAACATTAGGCGCCGAAAGCTTTGGACTTTTTTTCCCGAAAACTTCACGGACGATCAGACGATCATCCAGACCATAACGCATACAAACATCACTCACACAAACAACGAAAACACACAAATTAAATAACACTATACTTATTTATTAGAATACTTTTATATAAAATAGTATAGCTAGAGTGATTTGCTCATTGTTAGCTCCCCGCCGTTACTATTCAGGATAGCTTGAAATTTTGTACACACAATTTAAAAGGGTTAAGAAACATTGTTTGCGATTGATATAGGTTAACAATTGGGGATTAATTAAAAACTCAACCCTAATACTTTCACTTACGTGGCGTAATTAGCATTTAATACTAATACCTAATGCTTTTTTCTTCAGTTCGCGACTTGTAATGTTCGAGAAGAATGGTTTGATTTAAATCAAAAAAATCAACAAAAATGATTTTTTCCACCCTGGTTCAAACCACGCAATCATTATCTTTTACTCGTAAAAATCATTAACAGAAAGCAGGTATAGTAGTATAAAAATACTAATGTTTTATTTTGTTTGTCGATAGCTCGTCTATACGGTGTTATTAATGTGTCTTAATATTTTGGAAAAAGACTACTAACATCAAGCGCGTAATATACTAGATTAACACGCAAAAGTGATAGTCAGCTGGTATCTCGTATGTGACCATTTTGTAATGGAAAGTCGCCTGTACTACAAGCACAATCGTTAGTGGACTCGCCGCCCGGTTTCATGAAAATATGAATCAGCTGGTTGCATAACATCTTCAACTACAGAATGCAACTTAGATAATTTATTGCGTTTAAATCCCTCCCTCTTTCGCAGCGCGGGCTTGGGACCGGCTATGGCGAGGTTAAATTGGTGGACAAACGAACCAATTATTGATCATTTGTCTTTATAACTAAACGCTTTACCTTAAGGAACAGACGTGAGTATGTTAGCTAGCATCACACCAGAAGTGTATGCAGCATGAGTATTCTCTTCCGAAGACTCCGGGAATTGAAATCTGATGCTCGTGTAGAAGCGGTATAAAGTCATCTTTATTTTGAACCGTTAATTGCACGTTCAGGCCTGGAACGACAAATGTGAATCTCCATACTTGATAATCAACAGCTAGAATGATATAGACCGACTTATTAAGAATGCTCAATAAGTCATACCACTCAAGTTAAGGATTTATTATTAACGTGGGTTTAATAGGAAATGATTTACGATATATTTGCGCTGGACTCAGCTATCACAGAAATCATTAGTTTTTTAACTTTCGTCTCCAAATCTGAAATTCCTCACTTAACTACTATCAAGGCTTAATAATACACTGGATTAGTTGAACTAGCTCCACCATTGCTTACTATGTATGTCTTTATCTACTATTTCCAACAGGATTAGAACAAGCCACAGAAATGAAGTGAAGATCTTATTAAACTATTTCATTACCTTGATCTATCAAGAGTAGTGCCTTCTGTGTCACAACATACGAAATTTTCTTGTGGCACTGAACTTGGGGTGTTAGTGGCATCTCCCAGGATCCCGAGTTCAGCTGTACTCACAGCTACGACGCAAAATAAGAACGATCAACTAGAGCCTGAATTATATAAATCAACAATAATAGCATACGATTATTTACAATGAGGTAACGAAAATAAATGCCCGAGTTACAACGAAACGTGAATCTGAAAGGCCATTCGTACATAATGTTTCATATAGCCTTATGTGAGAATAGCTTTTCATAATTCTTCGAACATTTGAAGCGTTATGAAAGACCCTTTGGTCCCCTTAATGAGAAAATATATGTTAGAGAGCAGATAAAAAGAGAGCAAGTTTTTCTCTTGAAGATGTAGCGGTTGAGAACGAAGAATGCTAATGTTTACAGCCGCTTAGTGACAATCTCCTGCAGACCGAAGATGAGAAGGTATTGGGACAAAGGCATCACTGTTGAAAATGGAAGTTACTACAATTTCACGAAAGGCTACCTTAATATGTTGCTAGGCAATGAGTCCTATTGTTATAAGGATAAGAATCTTGCATTATTCAGGATCCTGATTGTTATAACAATAGGACTCATTGGAACATCAACATAATTTAGGCCGACTCTCCTCGATTTGTAATAAATTGGATATTGAACTCTACCCACTCTCTCTTTTATATAAAAATGAGCTCCTTTCACTGCATCGTATTCGTTACTCTCTTTGCTACGAAAACGGGTAAAAAATGAAGACTTAACACTGAAGATCGTATTATTATTAAGTTGAACATGTTTTAGTAATACATGCCCTGAAATTTCTGGTAATTTCCATTGCTTGTAACATCGACTTTGTTGTGGCCTTTAAATGGATTGTTAATATTGTTACCATAGCAACAAGAGCTCATCAATTGTCTACGATCCTGTGCTATGTTAAAGACTCGTAGTTAATTAATGCTGGATAATGCAAATTATTGTTCTATTTATCGTGTGCTCTGGTTTGAAAAGGAACATCTAGGACTCTCCGTTTGGTAAACTTCAACTATATCCCGGCCTTAGGTTTTTTTTTTTTTTTTTTTTTTTTTTTGAACATTCAAATAGTTTTGTATTTAATACAGTAGATACCTCCACCGCCACCAGGGTTAACATATATTACCAATAAATTTTATAAAATCAAAAATAATTCATAAATTAAACAAAATCGGGTAGAGGCTACCATTGTTAAAATAACAATCAACTTTATTTGCCACACTATCTACCAGAAAAAAGACCAAACTTGGAACAATCATATACGATTCAAATATCTAAAGAATAGTGCATTTCGATTTCACGTATTATTGCTACTTTCCTTGTTGGAGGCTATCGTTATTGAAATAGATAATCAACTGTATATTCTACACTTCGAACCAGAAACTAACCAAACTTGGCACACTCACTTACGATTCAAGCATGAACAGTACATATATCGTTGTCAGTTTCATTTGCTGTACACCACCACTGTTAAACAATCTACTTTATGTGTCATACTTTCTATCAGAAACTGACCAAACTTGGCACAACCATGTACGCCTCAAATGTATAGAGAATGGTGCAAGTCGACTTTCTTTCACATTTTGAACCAGAAATGAAAAAAACTTAACATTAATTAACATATTCATTAACAATTGAAATGTCTAGAGAATGGTGAGTTTAGATTTCATATATCGTTGTTTGTTTCCTTTTTGAAGGCCACCATTCTTAAATAAGCAACCAACATTCCCTTATGTCCCTTCTAACAGAAACTGACGAAACTTCGCAAATCCATTTACGATTGAAATATCGACGGAATTCTGCATGTCGCTTTCACATATGTATTGTTCTTAGAGGTCACTATTTTACAATAAACAATCAATTTTATCTTTCATATTCTCTACCGGAAACTGACCAAATATTGCACATCCGTTTAGAATTGAAATATCTAGGAAATTGTGCGTGTCGACTTCACGTCTTATTGCTACTTTCATTGTTAAAGACTACCACTTTTTGAAAAGATAACTATATCTCCCACACTTCCAACCAGAAACTGATTAACCCTTTGGGGATCTTATAGTACATTTTGTACCATACGCGTTTTTCATGGTACATTGCGTTATTTCTCTTCTATTTGAGCTTTTTCGTCCGGTTTTTTTTTTTTGTTTTTCAAGTCCAGAGACATTGTAGAGGACATTACGTATGGTTTCAGACCGTCCTGGGTCCAGACATGGGAGGTGATGACGTCATAAATCAAAAATTTATTTTCTCATTTTCTAAGCCTATGTTCAATATTTTTTGGCGGGCTTATTTTTCTACGTAGAAGATTGAAATTTTGCACAAACATTCAGTCCACCAAGTAGTATTTACCAGATTTTTTGTTCCGATGTCAGTACTAAAACAGGGGGTACCAGAGGGGAAAAGAGGAAAAAAGGGATTTTTAACCCCCAAAATCCCGTATTTCGTCATTTTCCCGCCTCACATACATGATAGGACCACGTGGGTCATACCGTCTGAAAGGCCGTTCCATTCTAAAGAGAATGACGGTCGAATTATTATCCTAGGGTAATTAGGCCCGTCTCAGTGAATTTTTATCCAAATATACTTCTGTATAGGGTAAAACTGGGTCGTGGTAGGGAAATTTTTTCTGGCGGGTCTATTTTTTCACGTAGAAGATTGAAATTTTGCACAAACATTCAGTCCACCAAGTAATATTTACCAGAAGTTTTTTTCCGATTTCTGCGTAAAAACAGGGGGGTCTAGAGGGGCAAAAATTGAAAAAAGGGAAAATTTGCCCCAAAAATCCCGTATTTCGTCATTTTCCCGCCAAAAAAACATGATAGGACCACGTGATTCATACCGTCTGAAAGGCAGTTCCATTCTGAAGAGAACGACTGTCGAATTATTATTCTAGGGTAATTAGGGCCGTCTCAGTGACTTTTTATCCAAATATACTTCTGTATAGGGTATAAGTGGGGTGTGGTAGGGAAATTTTTTCTGGCGGGTCTATTTTTTCACGTAGAAGATTGAAATTTTGCACAAACATTCAGTCCACCGAGTAATATTTACCAGAAGTTTTTTTCCGATTTCTGCGTAAAAACAGGGGGTTCCAGAGGGGCAAAAGTTGAAAAAAGGGAAATTTTGCCCCAAAAACTTCCTTTTTTCAGGAATTTCTCGCCTTACATACATGATGGAAGCATGTGAATGGTACCGCCTGAAAGGCAGTTCCATTCAGAAGATAATATGGGCGACACATGACCCTAGGGTAATTAGGGATGTATCGGGATTTTTTCCCCCTGAGATCATAGTGTTTTATGGTGATTTGGGGCATTGTGGGAATTTTTGATAAAAATTCTCCCGCCCTTACTATTCAAGATAGAAACTTGAAATTTGGCACACACATTCAGTACACCAAGTACTATTTACCAGATTTTTTTTAGATGGCTATGATAGCACAGGGGGGGTCCAGGGGGTCCAAAGTTTGAGAAAAAAATTTTCCCTCCGAAATTTTCACTTTGACATTTTTTCCCGCTTCTGGTATAGGGTATGAGCATGTTAGTGGTACCATTTGAAAGCCGGCTCTATTCTGAAGAGAATGAGGTATGAACCATGATCCTAGGATAAATAGTGACGATGCAGTAGCTGCTTGACTGAAAGTCTCAAAAATAGCTCAAAAAGCCAAGATCTCCACAGGGTTAAACTTGGCACAACTTTTTATGATTAAAATATCTAGGGAATTGTGAATGCCGATTTCATATATTGTTGTTTGTTTAATTGTTGAAGGACACCATTCTTAAATAAACAACCTACATTATGTGCCATACTTTCCACCAGAAAATGATCAAGCTTGGAATACCCATTACGATTGAAATATCTAAGAAATGGTACATATCAATTGCACCTATTTTTGTTAGTTTCATTGTTGAAGCCCACAAATTTTAAGCAAACAATCAACTTTATCTGCTATACGTACTTTCTACCGGAAACTGATGAAACTTGACACACCCAATTGCGATTGAAATATCTAGGGAATGGTACATATCAATTGCACCTATTTTTCTAAGTTTCACTGTTAAAGCCCACCATTGTTAAGTAAACAATAACATTATCTGCCATACTTTTTACGAGAAACTAACAGAATTTGGCACACCGTTACCGATTGAAATATCTAGGGAATGGTACATGTAGATTTTGCATATTGATGCTAGTTTCATTGCTGGAAGACACTATTGTTAAATCAACAATCAACATTATGTGCCATACTTTCTGTGAGAAACTGATCTAACTTGGCACACCATTTACGATTGAAATATCTAGGGAATGGTACATCTCGATTCCACATGTGTTTCTTTCATTGCTGTAGCCCGCCATTGTTAAAAGTACGATCAACTTTATCTGCCACACTTTCTACCAGAAACTGATTAACTTTGCACATCCCTTTACGATAGAAATATCTAGGGAATGGCACATATTTTCCATGTTTTCAACCAGAAGCTAACAAATATCGCACATTACTGTACTTACAAGTAACAGATCGCATTGGTCATAATTTAATTGTTTATGGCTACTATTGTTGAAAAATAGTATTGGCTCTTGTTTTCTAGACTGACAGATAAATTTAGAGCAATTGTAATGCACACTTCCGTATAGGTTTGGCAACACAGCAAAGTAGGTATTGAATGGAGTCCAGACAGAACAGTAGGAGATCACATCCTATACGACACAAGGACTATGGACTCTTAATTCTATACGAAACATGCTGAGCTCGTTTGCTATACCGTTTGGTGAATTGCTATATTGTTTGTCCGTGTTGTTGACAAAAATGAAGCGGCCAAGTTGTATAACGCATACAAACATCACTCACACAAACAACGAAGACACACGGATTAAATAACACTATACTTATTTATTAGAATACTATTATATAAAATAGTATAGCTAGCGTGCTTTGCTCATTGTTAGCTCCCCGCCGTTACTATTCAGGATAGCTTGAAATTTTGTACACACAATTTAAAAGGGTTAAGAAACATTGTTTGCGATTGATATAGGTTAACAATTGGGGTTTAATTCAAAATTCAACCCTAATACTTTCACTTAAGTGGCGTAATTAGCATTTAATACTAATACCTAATGCTTTTTTCTTCTGTTCGCGACTTGTAATGTTCGAGAAGAAAGGTTTGATTTAAATCAAAAAAATCAACAAAAATGATTTTTTCCACCCTGGTTCAAACCACGCAATCATTATCTTTTACTCGTAAAAATCATTAACAGAAAGCAGGTATAGTAGTATAAAAATCCTAATGTTTTATTTTGTCTGTCGATAGCTCGTCTATACGATGTTATTAATGTGTGTTAATATTTTGGGAAAAGACTACTAACATCAAGCGCGTAATATACTAGATTAAGGGGATCTGATACGTCTTCGCTTAGGTTTCTAACTCTCCATTTAATAACATGTAAAATTTAATATGGTAATTTCTAACAAAGTATTGCAGGTAATAACTTGAAATTTTTAATACAAATACACAAGACCCATATAAATCCAACCACGGTCTCCAATTTACCTTACTTGCGTTAGATTAATTGTAATATATTCTTCAGTAAATTTGGCACCTATGCTGTATATAGTATATGGATAGATCTTTTTGAAGGAATTGAGAGCCCTCGGAACCTCTAGCCCTACTAGTCTTCGCGACACGTGGTAGTGATTTATGAGGGCTTCAGGCTAAAAACCAATGTCGTTTCTGATCCTTTCTTTCTAATTTTCTTTCTTTTTTTCCTTTTTTTCAAAAACTTGTTTTGGGCAGCTTTGCCCTTTTGTCGGCTGTCTATAGAAATAGCAGTCATACTCCCTGGAATTGTTGATTCTCGGTTGGAACAGTCACTTCCTCTCCGTCGTGAACCTCGGTGTTAGATTCGACAAACAAAAATAAACTCGAAAACAGTAAATGTAAAAAGACAACAGCAGCAGTAGTTTGTATTAAAAATATAGAACGAACAAAAATATTGTATCTAAATAACGTATTTGTGTTAAATGTACTTTATCATAATAAGAAGTTCTATATTGTTCTCGTATAAGATGCTATAAATGCTCTACTTTGTAATAAAACTAAAAGTAATGTCTTTGAAAGATGGTATTAGACTTGGCAAAAATTGGTTTTGTGGGGTCAATGTAATAATTTCGTACATACAATTTTTTTAATCAATTTTCAGACATTAGTGTATTGGTAATATACAAAGTGTACAGTACATGTAATCAGTGTACAATATTAATATATTTTATTGATAATTGCTTTTTGGATGAGTTAACTTAAAGCATATAATCATTCTATTCTTTTCTATAATGTAATTAATATAAATGTGTACACAGAGTATAAATGTTGTTTGAAAATAGTAAGGTATTTTGTTGGGAAAAAATGCTTTTTGTAGGATCGTTTTAATTTCAGATACATAGTTTCGTTTTCATAAAGTAATTAATATAAATGTATCAACAGTATAAATGTCGTTAGTGTTAGAAATGTAGTGAAATATTTCGTTGATAATTGTTGTAGAATCATTTGAATTTTAACCTTATAGTCATTTAATGGGGTTTCATAGTCTAATGGTTAGAGCGTTCGATTCCTGATCGCCTGGTTCTAGGTTCGATTCCCTGCTAGAATACTCAAATTATTGGCGTCTGCCCATCGTCGTGAGGCAAGCTGGGTAGCCATGTGATTAAAAGACATGACAGTCTATATAATTACTATAAATATATACACAGTACAAATGTTGTTTGACAGTAGTGAGGTATTTCGTTGATAATTTATTTTTGTAAGATGTATACTATTTTTATAATGGTAGAATGTGTGTATACTATTTATAAGATGTAGACCTATACATTTCTTTGTATAGAATTTTATAATGTATAATGATTTTTTATAATCAAGAGCGAAAGTTTAAAACCTTAGAATGGGCGAATCTTGCCACAAAAGCGAGATGTACCCGTAGAAAGATTATAATAATAATAATAATAATAATAATAATAATAATAATAATAATAATAATAATAATAATAATAAGGGAAGGAATGAAGACGTACTAAAGGAAGCTAGTAAAGGACAACAGATGATGAAGATAATAGGAAAGAGAAGAAAGAGCATGCTTACCTATCTTATTCGACACTCAGATCGGACACCGTGTGGATAGAGGAAAAGGCAGAAGAAAAACCAGGAAGTGGAAGACCAAGGATAGAAAAATCTATAAGTTTTACGTTCCACAGCTATGCCTGGTAGGTTAAAGGAGCTAGTGATGTTGGGAAATGAAGGAAATGGTGGAATGCAGAAAGTGGAAGAAAACGGGAGAACCCCCACACATGGTGTTTGTCCTCCACAAAGTTCACTTGGTGTGAACTGAGATCGAAATAAGAACGCCATGCATTAGAGGTGAACGCTCTACCACTGAGCCACCGCGGCCCGACCAAGGATAGATGCAGTTAGGGCTGTTCCGATAATCGAGTAATCGATAACAATTCGATAAAATTTCAAAACCGTTTCATCGATAAATAATTTTAATTTTATCGAATTATCGAACTTTCGAGACTCCCGAAATGTTCGAGACTCTCGAAATGATCGAGACTCCCGAAATGATCGAGACTCCCGAAATGTTCGAGACTCTCGAAATGATCGAGACTCCCGAAATGATCGAGACTCCCGAAATGTTCGAGACTCCCGAAATGTTCGAGACTCCCGAAATGTTCGAGACTCCCGAAATGACCGAGACTCCCGAAATGACCGAGACTCCCGAAATGACCGAGACTCCCGGAATGACCGAGACTCCCGGAATGTTCGAGACTCTTGAAATGTTCGAGACTCTTGAAATGTTCGAGACTCCTGAAATGTTCGGGACTCCCAAAATGTTCGAGACTCTCGAAGTGTTCGAGGCACTCGAAATGTAAGAAACATTAGACAACTTCGAGACACTCGAACTCTTCGAAAGTCTCGAATTGTTTGAAAGCAGCAAATACAGAAATATATCAATATGATCGCATTTGTCGAGTCGCTTGAATATTTTGAAAAGTTCGGGATTATCGGAGTGTTCGGAAGAAACAATGAATTCGAGGTTATCATAGTTGTATATAATATGTATTACATATATGCAGAGTGTTTTTATTTTAAAACTTCTCTCCTTAGCAATGAAGTGAAGGAAAAGTTTTCTCCCCACAGATCTGTATAAGGTTTAAGCAGTCTGTCAGAAGAGAGAAAGAGGAAGAGAAAACATGCATTACCTGAATGGAATTGGAATCCAAGACACCATTAGTCTACTAATAGTCACTTTGCCGATTACGCCAATAAAGGGGCAGGCAGAAAAATAATTTTAATATGATTTCGAGGGTTTAAATTAAAGTTCTGTATAGAGATAGCTACTGATATAGGTAGAGGTAAGGAAAGTCGATAAGGCTGAAGACTTATCAAACTTCCGTTTCGAAAATTTACTCTCCGGCGCTCGAATGCCTTCGAATATTTGAGATTGTCGTGAAACAAACCTTGAGAATTTTGGGTGCGAAGCTCCCTATTACACGCCGTCCTGTCTGTCTGTTTGCATGTGGCATCCGACGATAACTTTCGAACGGATTGTCCGATTTTGATGGAACTCATTTTAAAATGCTCTGTTTTGCTTTCACCAGACACCTATTGTTTCGGTTGCCATACCACAAGGGGATTTTTCCCGAATTGAGGTATTTGTTCTTACTTTGGGCGTAGGCGTGTGAAAGCTACGATAACTTTCGAATGAATTATCCGATTTTAAAGGATTGGTCTAAATGCATGTCAGGTATCTGTTGCTCTTGGTTACTTTACGATATTTGATTTTGTGCATAAGATGCCGTGCGGCTCTGGGCATTACCAACCTCAGATTCAATGCGTACCTGGGAGGGGAGGATGCGGCCGAAGCGTGGTGCCGACAACACCACATTCATCTACGACTGAGGGCACACTCCCTACATGCCCTCATGGCATGATGCTATGCACAAGGGATAACTTTACATATGACAGAACGAAGACTAAAGGAAAATGAAATGAAGTGAAATCTTCCAGTGTAATGACCTACTATTATGTCTGTTAGGATAAGGGAGAAATATGATTAAGGCAAGTGAATGATGATGGAATAGTTGGTGGAATGGGAATGTGGAAGGAAACAGGAGTACGCCGAGAAAGCCCACGGACACGATGTTGTCCCCCACAAACTTACTTGGTCGGGGATCGAACCAGGGAGGGACAAAAGGGATTAAGGGGAAAGGAGAGAAAAACACACATCCTCTGACTTACATTTCAATGGCTCTGATTCAATTTCCATATCAAATTAAAATAACTTCCGATCACTTCTTAAGGAAAAATAGAAAACATTATTTCCTCAAGAGTTCTCTCAGCTGCTTCGTATATTGTTGCAAACAGCCTTTCAAAGAAAGATGGTCGTGCAGTTACTTGCTTTGCAGTTGTTGAAAGAAATATTAGACCCTCTCTCTCCTGTTGTGTCCTGCATACAATAGACTACTTATCATTGTTTCTTTCTTTTCACAAACAAGAAGCCAATGTCTTTGAAACCGATTACGATTACAGTGCACTTAGGTTGTAATTAGATTTTTCTATGGGAAACAAGGTTATACTGCTAATTCAAGCTGAAACGGTACTGGAAAGTGTGTTCAAGTTACTGAAGTGAAAATGTCAGCGAAAAGATCATATGGGATATTTGGATCATTCTGAAACTTGGATATTTGGATAGGGCACATACTAGTTTTTAAATAAAATTTTGACCGGAATACGGCAGATCCTATAGTATTGGAGCTATGGACCCATAAAGTTCATTTATTCATGTTTTCGGCATTCTATAACTCCAAAAGGAAGCATTTGTGCACCCAGGTTGGTCTATACTTTTTGTTTTATCTTGGTCTCAGGATAGTGTTGCCATATTTTGAAATTAGAAAAGCGGGGGATTCTAAACCGTAAGTACTGATGTGAATTTGTGTATTAGAAATACTGACGATCCTTCTGACCTTTTTTTTTTTTTTTTTTTTGTGATTTCTTTGTTAAGTAACACTTCCAATGTACTTTTCTAACAAAACTAAAGTAAAGAAAATTTAGTTTTTGCCTTTAATGTTTTATTAAGTTCAACAAATGTGAGTCTCGAATTGTAAAGTAAATATTAAATAAGTATTACAGTAAAATATCTCTAATAAGGATTTCTCTAAGATAAGTTTTCAAAAAAAAAAAAAAAAGCAAGCGATATATGGCAGATGTTGTTCATACGGTTTTCTCTCTAAGGAATACAAAATAATTTCTAAACTTTTATCGTAAGAAAGCTAAAACATATTTAGGAGTCTTGGTCCATCTCGTATAAAATTTCTGATCATTTTCAAAGATTTCTACTTGAAATCATACTAACGTACGAAAATACCACAGTTTCACAATATATGAAATACAGTATAAACATTTTAAAAGAAAAAAATACTAATAATGAATCTAATCTAAACAATATGCTAAGGATCCGTAGGTTCAATTTGCAATCATTTCTGAATATATAAACTACTAGTTGAACATATAGATTACGTAACAACATAGACGTGTTCAGTTGAACTGGACAGAATGTTATCAAAGAAATACGCACCCATGAGATCATACATTAGTATTCATGGGTTGAACCAAAATGTGTATGATTATGCCATTTTTTTTACATTTTTCATTCCCTTTAACTTCCTTCAAAAAATCTCGATGGCATAAAATCTTATAAAATTCTATGCATGATACGTCTTTCATATTGTACAAAACCAGTAGTAATAATTTGACAGTTTTTGCGTTCATCTTATTTCTGTCATCTGTCCATTCGCGATTGAGATTGACACAGAAATGTAGCGGTTTACGTTGAATATAACAACACTTTATCAACAAAGTCGTCTTAGATTTTTCTCCAATCTTAGGTTTTTCTTGATTAAGAGATGATTAAGCGGGGGACGAACATAAGACCTGAAAATCTGGTGGTATACGCTAAAATTAGGTAATGTGGCAACCCAAACGTTGGCGGTGTTGTTTTGAAACACTCTATATAAAATAATGCACCACGTTATTCTAAATTGATGCAAAACTCTTACATTTTTAAAACCTACATTATTCGTCCAGGAAGCAATCTGCCTCCACCAAACGACGCTTCTGGATCCGCTAGTGTGTGGATTCATCATAATGTACAAACCAACTGTATAGAACATATATGGTTCCTTGTAATATATGGTTCCTGTATATTCACTGTCGAGGAAATAGATTTATTTCCGTTTTTCACCTTCATTAAACTTAGTGATGATTTCAAGGTTTCCCCCGCGTAGTCTTATCATACGTTCTAGATTCAAGCCCGATCCGGAAAATTGTCTGGGATTAACTAATGCCCGAAATTTTAGGGAAAATGGAAGACTGGGAAATTTCGCTGTGTTTGGTCAAGTGCTTGGCTTGCAATTCTGTCTTGTGCTGATATTTATGAAAAAATCAATAACGATAAGGTGTTCTTCGCAAGAATACTTTACTCAGGAAAATAATTAAGACAATAATATAAAAATATATTTTAAGTATAGAAAAGGAGCATAAGCATTTTAGAAAGTTAAGATTAGACTTTTCTTAACTTCTCAATAAACACACACACCATTCTTAAAAATATCCAGAAATTATGGTAATCCTACCCCGGGAGATTTTGAATACACGGAGGGTGAAAGTAGCAAAAATACTGGTAAACCATGGTGAACATGATCAGAGATATGTTTGTGGGGGAAATATTCCTCCTAAACAACCCCTGAAATCACCACTGATTTGACCAACATCTGTTTTACTGAAAGGCTAAAGGGGGAGTTTGCGCCCAAAGCATCATCATATCTGATTGCGGCAATGTGTGAACTAGTGGCCATTAAGAGAAAGCAAACACGACAGAAGATAATACATTTGGCTTAAAAATAAAATGTTGCTATAACATTTTAGCAACACCGTGCGTGATTAATATGGTTGAGGTGTTGGGCGTATACTATATCGTATGAAGAGCAAATTACCCTATTTCTACGTTTAAGACCGTATCTCTGGCAACACTAATACACTAGCTGTTAGCAAATAACAAACAAGAGATAAAATTCAGGTAAAAATGAACGCTTTCTGTGTGTGGGAGGGGGGAGGAGGGGACGAAAAAGCAATCCCTTTGTGCACGCTTTCCTTTCACCTCACAAGTACAACTTTGCAATAACTTATTAGATAAAAAAAGTTGTTTGACTAGTTTGGCTGCAAGAAGAAATCATTGGAGAGGTGAGGGAACCGAACTGTGCATCACTACTTTTGATAATACCCGAAACTTCGATAATACTCGAAATGTCGATAATACCCAAAACTTCGATAATACTCGAAATGTCGATAATACCCGAAACTTCGATAATACTCGAAATGTCGATAATACCCGAAACTTCGATAATACTCGAAATTCCGATAATACCCGAAACTTCGATAATACTCGAAATTTCGATAATTCCCGAAACTTCGATAATACTCGAAATTTCGATAATACCCGAAACTTCGATAATACCCGAAACTTCGATAATACTCGAAATTTCGATAATACTCGAAATTTCGATAATACCCGAAACTTCGATAATACTCGAAATTTCGATAATACCCGAAACTTCGATAATTTCAAATACTCGAAAGGTTTCGAGTAACCGATGACAACTCGATAAATTTTCAGTCCCGAAGTTCGATAGGTCCTCAGCCTTATCGAACACCCCTAGATGCAGTAACGAAGAAGAGACCTTATCAAATTATAAAACAGCTCTCCCAGGGGAGAGAAAAGTTTTAAAATTTCCTTCTTGCCCATCAACCTATGATTGAAGTGAGTAAGATTATTATTATTATTATTATTATTATTATTATTATTATTATTATCAGTGGCGTATTTACGATTTTGTTCCGGGGTGGCTTAGCTAAATTTTGGTGAGCTTTGCCTGAAAATGTGAAAATTCTGCAAGATATTTCATATACTTTACTATAGTAAGTAAGATTTCAGGGGGGGCTTAAGCCCGGAAGCCCCCCTAAATACGCCACTGATTATTATTATTATTATTTTATCGAGAATGTACTTCTGGGTTTCATCCTAAAAAAATACACACACTATTTCCAACTATGGTTATCTTACTTTTTACAAATTTGTCTAATTCAATATTGGTTTAAATAGTAGTTTTCAAGCTACGAGTTCTTTGACTAACTGAATAGTGCACGCCCCTTCTGGCTCACTCGCCAGTATTTAACATTAAATTTCAGATGTCTCGAAGTATTTGCATAAGTTTATTATTTCTAAAATAAACATTACGTACAAGGTCTACTCAAATTGATATCAAGTTTTTCTGACATGTGTATATTACGCATATCTTTCTTAATTTGCATTACTCACATTACCCCAGAGAACGAACAAATTTTAGAGTCCTGGTTTGAACTTCTCTTACAATAATAAGCAAATATACGAGGAACAAATTTACCATTATTGGCGATGCGGAGGGGAGATTTTCTGGACTAGGAAGAAATGTGTACGGGCGCAGAGCAGAGGTCTGCACGGGCCGGAATTTTCAGCCCGGGCCCGGTCCGTGAATTTACAATGTGAGGCCCGACCCCAGTCCGAAATATGTCTTAGTATTTAGGCCCGAACCTGGACTGAGCTCTGTGATAATCAAATGAGCCCGAAATAAGTCCGAATTACAGAAACTTAATTATTAATTCAAAATTGTATTTTTATTTACGGCAATTCGAGGTTTGATTTTGCAGTTGTGTTTTGAAAGTCCTCCAGAAAGAAAGGTGCAATTTGTATCGTTTTACACAATATTTACAAAGTTAGGCCAGAAAAAGTCCGAGAAATATGGTTGTATATTTAAAAATTCACAGCCCGAACCCAGGGGCGTCATTTAGGGGGCAGATTATATTACTTTTCTATATTTATATATTTTCACTTTATAGAAATAATAATTACGAAATATATAAAAACATCTATTGCAAGTTTTTGGCTACCGAAAATTTCAAAGTTTAACGAAAGTAACCCATTAAAAATACTAGAAGTTCTCAGGAAATAATTTTTTTCATATATATTCGTTCAGAAGAGAAACTAATAAATATTCATATATTCATTCATTCTGAAATTGTAACTAAGAAAAAGCTTTATTTCTTCTTCTAAGTAAGAGAAAAATATATATAAGAAAAGTACAAAGCTGCAAGCCGCAATAAATAACTTTATATTTAATCTATATATATAAAAGAGAACGTACAAATCCTTTGTTCCCTCATCACGCTAATACGGCTGAACCAATTTCTTTCATTTTTGGGGGGTTATTAGGATTTGGACCCTAGATGGTTTTTATCATATCACTTTAATTTTCAATTACCAGTGTCTTGAGATAATTGACCATTCAAGTGTCCATAACGTACAAATCCTTTGTTAGTTCATCATAGGTAAAAATAAACGTATTTATATGCAACCCGCATGACCGTGTCACTCGGCGGGTTAACATAAATGACAGGCGATATAATGTTAACATTTACTGCAATCTACTATGGTTTTTATCATATCACTTGAAAGCGAAAAAGTAAAAATTATCTAAGTAACAAAGTTTATTGCGTTCCGGGGTGACCGCAGCGAAGCGGGGCGGGTTAACATAAATGACAGGCGATATAATGTTAACATTTACTGCAATCTTCTATGGTTTTTATCATATCACTTGAAAGCGAAAAAGTAAAAATTATCTAAGTAACAAAGTTTATTGCGTTCCGGGGTGACCGCAGCGAAGCGGGGTGAACGCTGCTAGTTATCAAATAAAAATATATTTCCTGCTTTCGGCTATATACGTACTTTTAGACTTCCAAACTACGCTATGCATATGAAAGGGAAGTCTTATAGAACGGCTGTGTCCGTCTGTGTGTCTGTCTGTCAACAGGTATCACATCAAAATCGGTAAGAGCTGTTGACAAGCGGTTTTCGGGAATCGATCCAGCATCCCAATAATAGGTTGCATCTCCAACAACCTCCTACTTAACAGGTACCCTCAAATCACCTTGGCTGTCAATCTGTTAAACCGGAAGTGGTAGAAATCGGAAATTTCCGGTTTCAAATTAAAGACCACGAGTAAAAAACGGTAATAGCGATCGGCAAACGGTTTTCGGAAATAGGTGGATATGAAAGGAACCACCTTAACTCCTGCATTTCTACTAAAACTGGAAGTGATAGGATTCACTACTACTTCAGGTTTCAATATTTATTTTCATAAACTTAAAAGGGTGAGACCTATCGACAAACGGTTTTCGGGAATCAATTCTGCATTGCCAGAATACGTTCCATCTCTTTCAACAATCTTACTTAAACGGGAAGTGGTAGAAGTCGACCATATCTGGTTTCAACAAACATATTCATAACTCATAAACGAATATAAAACATAGCTAGCGATAAAGAGTTTTCAGAAATCGATTTAAGGTCTTAAGGGGACAAACCATCTGCACTCCTGTATTTCCACTAAAATTGGAAGTGGTATAAATTCACTACTACTTCTGGTTTCAATATTGATTTTCATAGACCTAAAACGGTAAGCGCTATCGACAAGCGGTTTTCGGAAATAGATTCAGCATCCCAAGAATAGGTTCCATCTCTTTCACCAATCTTCGAATTAAACCAGAAGCTATATTGAACCACTTCTGGTTTCAACAATATTGGTCATAACTCAAAAACAGTGAGAGCTATTGAGAAACGGTTTTCGGGAAACGATTCGTCGTTCCAATAATAGGTCCCATCTCCTTCGACAACCTAATATTTAAGCCGTAAGTGGCAGAAATCAACTACTTCCGGTTTCTACTATTTCTTGTTTTACTATTGAATTTGTATAGTTTGGAAGTTTACGTAGTTTCATACTGTAGAACGACGCTCGCTTGTTCTATCATATATTTAAATAATTCTTGTGTTATCAAATACTAGGTTTATTACCAGGTACTCAATAATATTTATATATTTTCCCATTATAGGACCTAGAAAGTTGGATGATTATAATTTGCTGTAATGTCATATTTCTATTCATAGATTCAATCAATATCACGGCTTAATGTGGAGTTAATAGTTGATAGTGAATATTTGTTTAGAATGGAAAATTTTCATAAATGGGAAGTTTTAAGCGGAAAATTTTCCACTTCACATCACTAGTTGCAGGGATGGTTTCAGTAGAGCAATTGTTAATATGTACAGTACATTTAATGGACGGAACAATGTAAAGGAGATTCTTTCTTCTAGGGTAGAAAATGTTTTATTTGTAGCTGTATTTTATTTGAAGGAGCGCCAAGTGAACTTTTTGGAGGACAAACACCGTATGCAGTAGTTTTCTCGGGGTTCTTCCGTTCCCTCCCACTTTCTTCATTCCACCATTTGATTAATTTCTCATCATCATCGTCTCTCTTAGCCTCGGAGCATAATTGTGGGACGTTAAACTGAATATGTCATTTCATTTTATTTGAAGGAGAACATTTCTAACCAGCGATTATCTGAAGCAGAGATCCTTGGGTTATCCGGGTTCGATTCCGTGCCGGACATAAGTTCCGCGATAGGGAAAAAAGCTCAATTAAATATAAAACATAATTGTACTTATAATGATTTTCATCTACAATTATAGTCCTAAATTTACACAGTTCAACTTTTTTTATTATTATTGAATTAAATATTTCCCTTTGTCTTTCGTG
This sequence comes from Thermobia domestica, assembly GCF_964235325.1. Taxonomy (NCBI): domain Eukaryota; kingdom Metazoa; phylum Arthropoda; class Insecta; order Zygentoma; family Lepismatidae; genus Thermobia; species Thermobia domestica. Next base: position 43,686,457 of record NC_137458.1, read on the forward strand.
ACTGGTGGCTTGTTGGCAGTGGCGTCACTAGGTCTAATTTGGGGTGATCAAGCCTCCCCAATTTCTTGCAAGCCCACCTAAATTTCACTTTGTTACATACTTTTAGAAAAGAGGATACTAAGAAAATCTACCGAAATTACCGAATTTGCACCCAAATGCAACAGAAGGTGCACACACGCCTTAAAATTCAGCATCTTCACAGAGTAATTGATCGTTGATTATAAATATTCTATTACTATATGAATAACCCCCTTAAAATATGAGCTATTTCACAGAAAATTGTAAATAGGTGACTTTTAAGGTTTGATTACTTTATAAGGTAATTAATATTTTCTTTTTTTTTACTGTATTCTAATATTATTTCGTGCAAATAGGGATTCGCACGAGACAAGATTAGAGGTTGTTTCGCCTCGAAAATATGTTGTGTAAAGTGATGCTTCGAAAAATGTATCTTTTTCTGTTGGAAGAACCCTGTCTCGTCTCAAATCTTGTCGAGTTATTTTGAGAAACAATAGCTTTAATTGAATAAAGAATAAAACAAACATGACTATGTTCCTAAAAATGTGCAAGACTGAAATAGTGAGCACAATTCTTTTGCCCCAAATGCTCGCAAATTGTGTTATGTTCTTGATTAAAGATAAACCTAAAATACCGAAACAATGGAATTTTGGAGTGTGTGAACGGGGGGAAGAATTAATGCATGTGATGAATAATTTAGAAAAATAATTACTTTATTAGAATGCCAATGTGGGAGGAAACTTCACATGCAAGCTGAAAATTACTCTAATAATGCGCACCCTTCCACTCACAAAGTTAAATAAATGAATTTAGTTCAGTCGGTAGAGTCTGAATTAGTAAAAATTAAATTTCGAAAAGTTAAATTATGACATATGTAGCATGAAAACTCTTATTTACGGGGATGCGCAGTTGTAACAACCATCCTGAGTGTAAAATTACCCACTGTTAGCATGAAACACGCTCATCGTATTCACGACTCATACATAATCCCGGCATCTGGCCTGAAAAGCAAACATATAGACAGGAAATGGTAACACATACCTGGCAGCCAAACTGATGGAAGAAAAGGAGAATCCCAAATTTTCTGATGGAATCTTTTTAATATGCAGATCCAACATTCCAAGCACGTAAATATATTATGATACAAAATCACTCGCGCGCAGTCTCACAATGAGACACGAAAAAAAAATTAATTTTAATTTTGAATCACACTTATTGCAAAGCGGAGCTCTCGCTTAATTGTTCGTGCACTTCATTAAGTCAATTTCCCGTTATCTTCTTTCTTGAAGTGTTCATGTATGTTTAAACTCCTTATACTGCACTACGATGTTGCTTCCGAAGTTGACGGCCAAGGTTGTCTGCATTTACCATTCTCCTTCCTCTTCTGGGTCGCTGCTACTCTCCTTCCACAGGTGTTTGTCCATCCAGCACCTGAGTTACACTCCGTCAGTGGCGATTGAGAGGGTTGTCCTCTGGGTCATGGTACTTCTCTTATACGCGTGTCTTAATTACTTAAAACAAGCTGCGAAGTAATGCAACATTGGTCACTGCCTAACATGACAGGCATTAAGTTTGTTTTGACCAATAATTTAGCAAATTTTTAGTACTCACTGCGAATAGACAATGAACATGTTTTACGGCGCTTGAAATACTATTCTAATGTCTAGTATGGGCTAAGCTCTTCACAAGTTAATATGAAGAAATGTCACTTCAAACCCGAATTTGCCGTACATGCTCTCTACGTAACAAAACTATTAACGAACTGACATTTCGGAAAACCGAACTTTCGTAAATACTATGTGTGCTTCCAACACTATCATTCCACTAACACTTCAGAAACTGAGTTTGTAGTAAATGCTGTTTATGCTTCGAAAACTAAAATTTAACTGCTATTTAGAAAAATCACTTTTGACACGACCGATGCGTATACTTCGAAAACCAAGAGTTAACTGTCCCTCGTGTTCTGTACACTACGGTTTTATTTCAACCGAAGTTCATTGTCTGTTTGAACTCCGCGTCGGGTCAAACCACTATCCAACGCTTCTCCCAAAATAGGTGAGGTAGGTTCCTCCCTCACCGGAAGCTTTCCAGTGACCTACTTAACTCTTACATTCAACAGGTTTGTTTACTTTTATGCGTTTTCTAGCTCACGTCTATTAAACTGTTAAACGCCACTATATGTGCGTGCTAGCTTATTTAATAAGCTTTAATATGGTGTATAACACCCACAATTACTATGCCGTGTTAATTGGCAATGTTTAATTAAACACACAAAAAAATTATTAACTTGTCACTCGACATGTTCGCGGACTTGTCTTGACAAGTGGAGCCATCTCGTAACGAAGAAACTAACTTTCTGTCCAAGTGACATTGAGAATGGCATAAACCTGGAATGTTTACATTGAAAGATTTTGACTTTAACATGATTTCTCAGCATAAATACAACAATTTAAATAAACTACACATATGATATTATATTATAACAGTCCCAAACCGGGCTGTCCTGATCTGACACCTGAAAACGAGTATTATAACATGGTTTGAGGGTTCTTATCTCTAACATTCAGCCTTGGAGTCTCGTCGATGTTTAAAAAAATAAAAACTAAGGTTTGTGTTTGTCTGTAGATCACCTCTCAAAACCATCAATCAGGCTTATAATTACTATTAGTACAAGCCATTAATATAATGCAAACTAACTATCGATTTAAATATATCTAATTAATACGGATACATTCAGAAAGTTTATTTACATATTACAAAACATACTCTTGTAGCAAATCATGCACGGGAAAGCAGACGGAAATGATCACCCACCAGAGACATCTGACGGATGTTTCTGAACTATTACAACCAGGACTAAAATGGACTCGTCCAAAATTTCAAATTTGTCAAACTTCTCCTCTCCGATAGAAGCTCGTTGTCCAAGCGACGCATCCTGTAACTAGGACGCGAAAAAGGGGTGTGTCTTGCAAACCTCACACTCCATTGTATCGACAATTTGTCACGGATACGCTATAATTTTGCTTGCTTCGAAACTATTGTGCAGACCGACTTGCTGTCTCCATAGTGTCAGTGTATGTCCCTAACTAATATTAGACTAGAAAGTGAGACTAGCTCTGCTGATGGACGAAGTTTGGAGCTCATGGTTACTTTATCAGAATAAAGGTAGCTACAGTGGCTAACTGTTGATTCCCACGCTCCTGTAGAACAAGGCTCCTTCAGAAAAGCAAGCTTTCTTAAGTTTTTTTTCTCTGAGGACTTCTCTGCCTCTACGAAAAGCAAACTAGCGTATGTGAAACTCAAATTGTTCTATCTTCTCCATTATAGTTTTTAAATTATATTAAAATATCTCTGTCCCAGTATCACGTCCAGTCCTGTTGTTAATCTATATTTATTAAAATACATTAAACCAACAATATATATACATGAAATGCAAATGAGTCATCTGCTCCCGCTGCTACGTATGCAAATCCAATAAAATAAATATGTAAATTCCCCTAATTAAACGATTAAATATTCTCAAAATCAAGCAAAAATTTGATATGCAAATATTATATAAAAACACAGTTCATGTGCTGTTCACATTATTCCCCTCCTAAGGAAATGCAACCGTTAATTGCTTAATCGTTGCATTTTCTCAGAAGTGGTGACAATACACTTTATGCAAATATCATACATGATCCGTATATACTGAAAGTTAAACAAAATATCTCTAACATACATTAATATATTTTCATAATAATCAAAAGAAAACTAATTATTAATACGGCATAACCAATACACAAAATATCTATCTGCAATATAACACTCAGCGCAACAACTCTCTTTTTGTGCCAGTGGTAGCGAGGTGCGACTGTGAGTGATTGCACCATCAGCCTTCCTTCCTGTATGACGCGTTGTGTTTACTTTCCTCTCCTACGACGTCATCAGGTCAGCTGGTTCCTGCGGAGGTGCGACTTCACGCATTATGTACTTCTTCAAATGAAACAAATTTCGTTTCATAATTACTTCTCTCGTCACAGGATCACCGAGTGTGCACACATTATTATTCGATGCGGAAAGGATGGTGTAAGGTCCCGTGTAAAGGAGGAGCATCTTTTTTGTTATTCCCGAGAAAACGTCAGACTTGGGAAAAGCTCTGACCAGTACTAATTCTCCAACCTCGAAACGCGCTGGCTCGCGACGTTTATCGAAGGCCTTTTCTCTCCTCTGTGCAGACTTCTTCAAATTTCGTGCAGCTAACTCTGCGTAGTATCGCAATGACTTGTGTCTCTCTACTTCTGGGATCTCAAATATTTTCGCCAATTCTCGTGATGGTGATTCTCCCAGGTGTACTTGATATGGACTCAAACCAGTCGACAGATGTATACTTGAATTGAGACACTTTTCTATTTTCTCAAGATGTTTGGGCCATTCTTTCTGCTTGTCATGGCACAGTTTTCTTAACATTCTCACTGTCGATTTCACACCCACCTCGGCCATGTTTCCTTGTGGATAGTACGGTGTACTATAGATGGGCTTTAGGTTTAAGTCCGAGAGTTCCTTCTTCCACTTCGCACTTGAGAACTGTGTCCCATTGTCTGTCAAGATGATCTCGGCGGACGGGCACAGTTTCAGGAACTCCTTCAGCTACTTCAACGCTGTATCTGTGGTGGCCCTTCTACAAGCGTATAATCCTATCAATTTTGAGAAAGCATCCACGCATACAAGAATGTAACTCACGTTGCCTACCCCCACAGGGAGAGGCCCCAACCAGTCCAGGCAGATCATATACCCAGGACGACGAACTAAAACTGAGTTCAGTGGTCCCGAACGATACATGTGAGGGGGGGATGCTTTCTGGCACAAACCACAGGAAGCTGAGAATTTCTTAATGGCACTTCTCATCTTCGGCCATACAAAGTACTCTGTTAACATCGGCACGAGTTTACTAGCAGACAGATGTCCTCGCTCATTGTGGTAATATTCCAACAATGGCTGCACAAGTACTTCCGGTATGCAAATCCGTAGACCAGACCGGTCACGTTTACATAGCCGTCCATTTGAGAGTAAGTACTGGTGAATTCTCACTGGCGGTTTTTCCAGAGTTTTCCTGACTCTGCAGCTTTCTCTTGACGTCGCCAAATACAGGGTCAGATGTTTGCAGTTCTGGCAACACTGCAATCAGTTCTCTCATCTGACTAGGAATGTGTGTCAGAATGGTCATGAGAGATTCGTTCAAAACAAGTTTCTTTGCCTTGTCAAATTGAACACCTGTATTTGGTGGGTACCTAGAATGATAATCACTCAAGTTGTCCTTTGACTTCACATACTGAAACTCGAATGATAACATACTCAAAGTAAGCACCCAACGCATGAGACGCTGAGAAGTTAATCTACATAACAGCAAGAAACGAATCGATTGATGGTCGCTGCGAATTTTCAAATGATTTCCTACTAAATAGTGTTTAAACTTGCTGACCCCATCTATTACTCCTGCCATTTCCTTCTCAGAAATTCCATAGTTCCTTTCTGCTGCATTGAAGATGCGTGACGTCATCCCAATTACACTGACCTCGCCATTATCATCAAGTTGATAAAGATGTGACGAACAGCTTACGTCGGATGCATCGCATTCCAAAATAAGCTGTCTGTCAGGGAGTGGCTTCTTTAGCACTACTTTTTCTCTAAAGACTTCACGTATCCTTTGAAACGCTTCGTCATGACAGGGAAGCCATTTAAATTTCACTCCCTTCTTTAGCAACTGAAATAAAGGATACAATATCTCTGAATACTGCGTACTGAATATTCTGTAAAATTGACAGTACCCAATAAAACTCCTTAATTCCTTGACATTTCTGGGTTTTCTGAACTCCATGACCTTCTCTAGTTTCTCCTGCGACTTCTCAATTCCAGCAGGCGAGAGGTCATAACCTAGAATTGAAATTCTACGGCGGGCAAATTGACACTTTTTAAGTCTTAGTGTGAGACCTCCTAATTTCAACTTTCCTAAGACAACATCTAGATGGCGCATGTGTTCTTCAAAAGAAAATGACGATATTGTCACATCATCGACATAATGGCCGCAGAAATCACGACACTCATCCCCGAGAATGGAATTGATTGCACGCACACATGAAACCAAGCTCTGCTTCGTCCCAAATAGCAGCTTCTTAAAAACATACGTTATTCCATCGTGAAGGAAACCTAAATATTTCTGGCTATTTTCTTCAACGAGGATTTGTTGAAAAGAATCCACTGCATCTAAGCTGCTGAACCAGCGCCTTTCACATAAATCCTGAAGAGTACTAAGTGCAGGGATTGGCTGGTCGAATTCACAGCGCGTAATGACTCCGAGCTTGTGCGCATACAGGTATATACGGAGTGACCCATTCTTCTTCGGTACAATGACCAGCGGACTTAGATAAGAAGTGGGATGCTTCTTTATGATTCCCCACGCCAACCAACGATTAATAGTATTCGTGACAGCAGTTCTGTGCCTTAGTGGGTACGGATACATCCGGGTCTTCATTGGTCGGTCATCGGTCACTTCTATAGTGTGGTGGTAGTCCCTTACCGTACCGGGCTTCTCATCAAAGATCTCACTATGTCTGTAGAGCACGGCGTACATTTGTTTCTCATCCCCACTCAAATCCGTATACTTTTCGACATGGTCTCTAATATCATTGGGTGTAGCCTGGGTTCGAACCTTCGACCACTCCTGTGGCGAGTACACAACATTCGCAAGTTCGGCTGCAGTTGGGAATTTCCCATCGTCCAACTGGCTGCGCAGAGTAGCCAATTCTTGCTGGTGGCATCCATCTGCTGACGCTCGCGCGAACTGCGGCGTAGTAAGCGGTCCTATCCTTGACGCGCACATACTACTAACAGTGGGATTATATAAATCAACCACATCATCTTCGAACTCCCAGGATAATTTTCTTATAAATAGATCTTCTTCCTCGACCTCTATGTCTCGAAAAGAAACTTCTATGTGGTGGGGGTGATTCAACAAAAGGACGTTTCTCTCGTAATCCAAAATTGCTCTACTCTCTACAAAAAACTGTGAACCCAAAATGAGTTCACGGTTGAGCCCTTTCACAATTATTGCCGAAGTATAGAACTCCTTACCCGCAATAATTAGTTCTAATAATACTTGACCGATGATCGACGCGACGGAACGACCGAACGCCGAACTGACACGTATATTGGATGACTTGATAAACGCTGGTGGGGGTTACGCTGACGTATAATTTCCCAACATTGGAGCGAGATCGCGAAGATACTAGCTCCGCTATCTAGTAATGCCAGAATTTTGTTTTCAAACAAACCTACTTCTACTTCTGGAAGTGTCACTAAATTATTCGTAGGTAGTTTCTCAGTTGAAGTTTCTAAAAGATTCCTAAAAGTCGCATTCGTCTCATCGAACAAATTCTTATCTATTTTAATTTTGTCCCCATTTCTTTTCAAAAACATTATTTCCGAATGACGAATGTCGTTATTTCCTTCACGATTGAAATGTGTGGTGCCTATAATTCGTTTACAAGTATCGCAGTCCTCATTCTCTAGTGTCTCAATAATTTTCACTTGTGTCTCACAACTATCTTCTTCTTTTCCTTCTAATTCATTACTATGTTCCACTACACTATTACGCACATTCTCAGTTTGAAAATTCGCCGGTCGTCCATGAATATTCAGCACGCAAGTATCCAAGGTACCCTTCTGAGAACATGCGGACAGTTCTCAGTTGCGCTGATTGTTCCCTGGGCTATTCGCACGAGAATTGCCTCGAGACGAGACTTGTCTCGTGGACTGTCTAGCCCTCTGGTCGTGAACACGGAGCTGGTTCACCTCTGCAGCATAGTCATTATTGCGATTGTTGTCTCGTTGCTGCATGTTACCACGACCCCTGTTCCTACCACGTCTTTGCCCCCTGTTACTATGGTTCCCAGTTCGAGATCCTCCATCGTCACGAGACTGACCATTGGAGTTTCTCGAACGCCAATTGCCGTTTTGATTGTTCTCTCTATTACCATAGCCTCTTCTGTTACCCCTATTCTGATAAGGTCCAGTGTCCCTATGGAACCTCCTGCTTCTCGTGGGGCTACTCGGCCTACTGTTCCTTGGTGGGGGGGAAGATCGCCCTGTTTCTTCTTCTTCTTCTTCAACTGTAAGAGCATTGATTCCCCTCCTGTTATTTGTACTCGGTGGCTGGTAGGTGAACTGCAGCTCACCTACTATACTTAGCAACTCGTCTATAGAGCGCGGTTTCGAAGAAACTATGCACCTATAGATCGAGAACGGCAATTGTCGCGGTAATACCCTCAACAATACTTGGGGAGGCAAAGGGGGGTCGAGAATACTGTTAGTGTGTAGCAACTCCAACAAGTATTCTGTGGGTTTCTTACTGCCCCGTGTCTCGAATCTCGATGCAAGAATAGAGGCACGGAGGTTAGCGAGCTTTTCTTCACTTAGATAGGCCTCTTTGAAGTGCTTTATGAGGTCCTGATAGCTGCGGCACTTCTTTAATGTGACCTGCACCCATTGCCGTGAGATACCACGAAAACAGTGGGATGAACATGCAAGCCGTCTCTCTTCTGACACACCAGTCAAATCAAAATAGTTTTCTAACTCGACTAAAAAGTTGTGGGCCTGGACTTCTGATTCAGGACCAGAAAATGTAGGAAGAGATAGATCCCTATGTAGTAGCCCTAGCGCTGATGCTACTTGACAGGTAGAAACACTACCACTACTGCTGCTGGTGTTATTGTTGTTGGTGGTGGGAGGGGCAGCCTGCTCATCTGAACTCTGACGTCTTGAGAGCTCAGGGGACTGTCTCGCATGGCTCGGTCCAGCGACCGGTGTGTCAACTCCATCATGCGAAACAGAGGCTGTGTTTTGACAACTGGAACTGCTTTCTCGCACCGACTCCCTTAACAGTTCCAACTGTTCCTCCCATCTCATTTCTGCACGTCGTAATTTTGACTGTAGATGTCCTACAGAACTGTCAACGGTGGCCTTTACTCTATCTACCTCACTTGACACAGCTGCTACATTCTCACCCACTCTCTCCATGTCACCACGTAAATGGTTGACATCACGAGAGACCTGAGCCAGATCCGAACCAAGGACCTCTGAAATCTCGCCTATCCTACTCTCTGTGTTTATTTCTAGCTGGTTAACTCTTTCTTCAGTTGCCTCTACAGAAGTTTTCAACTCCTGGCAGGATGCTGTGATCTTAGACTCAAGAACTTCCGCTGAGGAATCTATCCTTGCTTCCAGCTCTGATACATTTTGAAGCATTTCCTGTCTGAAACTGGCAGTAATTTGCTTCTCAACAGCCTCTAACCTCTCTAGCATAACTCTACTAGAGTTCTCCTGCCTATTCGCTATTTCCTCCAATGTCCTTTCCTGTACCCTTTCTTGCCTCTCAAGTTTTTTCTCATGTTTTTCTAATTTCTCTGCTATTTCCGAAAGTGATCTCTCATGTTTCCCAGAAAATTCTAATAAAGACCGTTCCTGTGCTTTCTCTTGCTTTTCTAGCTTATCTGAAATTTCTAGCAACTTCTTTTCTTGTATCTTCTCTTGCGATTCTAGTTTTCCTGAAATCTCCCTTAGCATATTAAACAGCGACGCGAGACACGGGTCAGTACCTGTAACTGTGACTTGCGCTGAGGTGGAAGGAATCGGTTCCCTAATCTCAACGGTTCGTTTGCCCTTTCAGTGCTTACATTACTTTCTCCAGGCGGAACTACTTCATGGAGAGAAGTGTTTACATCGCCTATAGCATCACTAACGGTGTCCTGAGACTCCGACGGGAACTCAATAACCTGCGCAAATTGTTCTTGAACTAGGTTGTTGTCTGCAGAGCCCTCCATTTCTTTGGCTTTACTACGAGTTATTACCATAAATGTGTTTTACGTGATACTAATAAACAAATTTGTTCTCTAATGTGCCTAACTGATTCTCTAATAAAGTATTCCCCTCCAAAAGGCTTTAAAATTTCAACACACTTCAAAAGATATACACATATAACACCAAATAAAACACAAATAAAATATAAACTTTCTGGATGGCGCGACAACCTGAAAGAAAAACATTTACTGACACGCGTCTGGCTTGTGCTAATTGTCGTGAATCCGTTGGGTAATTTTCTTTTCTTGTTGTGGCATCATATTTCAAATAAAACAAACAAATGAAATCTTTAAACTTAACTCTCTTGCCACAACATTAACTATTTAAAACAAAATTTTGCAAGGGACATTGATACAAAAATTGCACTCAAGATGGTGTGTGCCGTGCCCCACGCGAACGGCAGCCAAGTTCTTTGTGAACGGGGGGAAGAATTAATGCATGTGATGAATAATTTAGAAAAATAATTACTTTATTAGAATGCCAATGTGGGAGGAAACTTCACATGCAAGCTGAAAATTACTCTAATAATGCGCACCCTTCCACTCACAAAGTTAAATAAATGAATTTAGTTCAGTCGGTAGAGTCTGAATTAGTAAAAATTAAATTTCGAAAAGTTAAATTATGACATATGTAGCATGAAAACTCTTATTTACGGGGATGCGCAGTTGTAACAACCATCCTGAGTGTAAAATTACCCACTGTTAGCATGAAACACGCTCATCGTATTCACGACTCATACATAATCCCGGCATCTGGCCTGAAAAGCAAACATATAGACAGGAAATGGTAACACATACCTGGCAGCCAAACTGATGGAAGAAAAGGAGAATCCCAAATTTTCTGATGGAATCTTTTTAATATGCAGATCCAACATTCCAAGCACGTAAATATATTATGATACAAAATCACTCGCGCGCAGTCTCACAATGAGACACGAAAAAAAAATTAATTTTAATTTTGAATCACACTTATTGCAAAGCGGAGCTCTCGCTTAATTGTTCGTGCACTTCATTAAGTCAATTTCCCGTTATCTTCTTTCTTGAAGTGTCCATGTATGTTTAAACTCCTTATACTGCACTACGATGTTGCTTCCGAAGTTGACGGCCAAGGTTGTCTGCATTTACCATTCTCCTTCCTCTTCTGGGTCGCTGCTACTCTCCTTCCACAGGTGTTTGTCCATCCAGCACCTGAGTTACACTCCGTCAGTGGCGATTGAGAGGGTTGTCCTCTGGGTCATGGTACTTCTCTTATACGCGTGTCTTAATTACTTAAAACAAGCTGCGAAGTAATGCAACATTGGTCACTGCCTAACATGACAGGCATTAAGTTTGTTTTGACCAATAATTTAGCAAATTTTTAGTACTCACTGCGAATAGACAATGAACATGTTTTACGGCGCTTGAAATACTATTCTAATGTCTAGTATGGGCTAAGCTCTTCACAAGTTAATATGAAGAAATGTCACTTCAAACCCGAATTTGCCGTACATGCTCTCTACGTAACAAAACTATTAACGAACTGACATTTCGGAAAACCGAACTTTCGTAAATACTATGTGTGCTTCCAACACTATCATTCCACTAACACTTCAGAAACTGAGTTTGTAGTAAATGCTGTTTATGCTTCGAAAACTAAAATTTAACTGCTATTTAGAAAAATCACTTTTGACACGACCGATGCGTATACTTCGAAAACCAAGAGTTAACTGTCCCTCGTGTTCTGTACACTACGGTTTTATTTCAACCGAAGTTCATTGTCTGTTTGAACTCCGCGTCGGGTCAAACCACTATCCAACGCTTCTCCCAAAATAGGTGAGGTAGGTTCCTCCCTCACCGGAAGCTTTCCAGTGACCTACTTAACTCTTACATTCAACAGGTTTGTTTACTTTTATGCGTTTTCTAGCTCACGTCTATTAAACTGTTAAACGCCACTATATGTGCGTGCTAGCTTATTTAATAAGCTTTAATATGGTGTATAACACCCACAATTACTATGCCGTGTTAATTGGCAATGTTTAATTAAACACACAAAAAAATTATTAACTTGTCACTCGACATGTTCGCGAACTTGTCTTGACAAGTGGAGCCATCTCGTAACGAAGAAACTAACTTTCTGTCCAAGTGACATTGAGAATGGCATAAACCTGGAATGTTTACATTGAAAGATTTTGACTTTAACATGATTTCTCAGCATAAATACAACAATTTAAATAAACTACACATATGATATTATATTATAACAGTCCCAAACCGGGCTGTCCTGATCTGACACCTGAAAACGAGTATTATAACATGGTTTGAGGGTTCCTATCTCTAACATTCAGCCTTGGAGTCTCGTCGATGTTTAGAAAAATTAAAAACTAAGGTTTGTGTTTGTCTGTAGATCACCTCTCAAAACCATCAACCAGGCTTATAATTACTATTAGTACAAGCCATTAATATAATGCAAACTAACTATCGATTTAAATATATCTAATTAATACGGATACATTCAGAAAGTTTATTTACATATTACAAAACATACTCTTGTAGCAAATCATGCACGGGAAAGCAGACGGAAATGATCACCCACCAGAGACATCTGACGGATGTTTCTGAACTATTACAACCAGGACTAAAATGGACTCGTCCAAAATTTCAAATTTGTCAAACTTCTCCTCTCCGATAGAAGCTCGTTGTCCAAGCGACGCATCCTGTAACTAGGACGCGAAAAAGGGGTGTGTCTTGCAAACCTCACACTCCATTGTATCGACAATTTGTCACGGATACGCTATAATTTTGCTTGCTTCGAAACTATTGTGCAGACCGACTTGCTGTCTCCATAGTGTCAGTGTATGTCCCTAACTAATATTAGACTAGAAAGTGAGACTAGCTCTGCTGATGGACGAAGTTTGGAGCTCATGGTTACTTTATCAGAATAAAGGTAGCTACAGTGGCTAACTGTTGATTCCCACGCTCCTGTAGAACAAGGCTCCTTCAGAAAAGCAAGCTTTCTTAAGTATTTTTTTCTCTGAGGACTTCTCTGCCTCTACGAAAAGCAAACTAGCGTATGTGAAACTCAAATTGTTCTATCTTCTCCATTATAGTTTTTAAATTATATTAAAATATCTCTGTCCCAGTATCACGACCAGTCCTGTTGTTAATCTATATTTATTAAAATACATTAAACCAACAATATATATATACATGAAATGCAAATGAGTCATCTGCTCCCGCTGCTACGTATGAAATCCAATAAAATAAATGTGTCAATTCCCCTAATTAAACGATTAAATATTCTCAAAATCAAGCAAAAATTTGATATGCAAATATTATATAAAAACACAGTTCATGTGCTGTTCACAAGTGTTGGGTACCTTGGCCCCAAAATGGTTTTTCAGTCAATGTAGTGCTTCGGCATTTAACATTTTCTGGTGTTCTGCGTCAATTGTAAGACCACTCTTCGTCATATCGAAATCTCCATGCACCTCCATGCTCCATGCTCACCACCAGAGATGGTCATCCTCCCTCATTTTGCCCTCATGAGGGCCGCCCTCACCCTCATTTTAGTAGTTGAGGGTAAGGGCGTTGGAGGGTGAGGGCGATAAAGTAATTGAGGGTGAGTGTGAGGGCGTCAATGGAGGGTGAGTGTGAGGGAGGATGAGGGGAGACCGTCAATGGATGGTGAGTGTGAGGGAGGGTGAGGGGAGGGAGTCAATGGAGGGTGATGTGTGAGGGAGGGTGAGTGTGAGGACGTCAATGGAGGGTGAGCGTGAGGGAGGGTGAGGGGAGGGCGTCAATGGAGGGTAGTGTGATCGAGGGTGATGGGCGTCAATTGAGGGTGAGCGTGAGGGAGGGTTAGGAAAAATGACCATCTCTGGTCCAGACCATTCTAACCACTGAGAAGTGAGAATCGCAACGTGATTTTTCTGGTAAGAGCGTCCTTTAAAAGCAGCTAACAAGCAAACAGATGGTCAGCCCTCTCCCCTCTGCAGCATACTTTTTATTCTCTGTTGCCAAACTTACTGAAGAATATATTGCAATTAATCTAACGCATGTAACGTAAATTGGAGACCATGGTTGGATTTATATGTGTCTTGTGTATTTGTATTAAAAATTTCAAGTCATTACCTGCAATACTTTGTTAGAAATTACCATATTAAATTTTACATGTTATCAAATGGAGAGTTAGAAACCTAAGCGAAGACGTATCAGATCCCCTTAACACGCAAAAGTGATAGTCAGCTGGTATCTCGTATGTGACCATTTTGTAATTGAAAGTCGCCTGTACTACAAGCACAATCGTTAGTGGACTCGCCGCCCGGTTTCATGAAAAATGAATCAGCTGGTTGCATAACATCTTCAACTACAGAATGCAACTTAGATAATTTTTTGCGTTTAAATCCCTCCCTCTGAAAAGGGCCGTTGCCATAGAAACCACCGTTTCCATAACAACGAATCCTGTTAGGGTTCGTTAATCTAAAACTGTAAAGGAAAAAAAATAAAGAAGAAAGTCTAAGCTCGCTCCGTAACAAATGTGTTGCATGGAATAAGTCGTGAGTGAGAACCCTTCACCCCTGGTGGGGATATTCATGAATCTATAATCTTATGTCCAATTATATTGGAATATATTATCCATTTCTTAATTTCGAACATACTAGGTTCGATCGAAATGAGAAACTTTTATATCGGACTTCTGAAGAAAATAAAATAAAATAAATAAATACATGACCGTGTTTATTATACATAGAATTCGCAGTCACGACCCCCTTTTCAGTTTTATTAAAAATAGAAGAAGATAATGAAGAAAGGAATAGGGAGATAGAATAGAAGGGAAAAGAGAAAAAGTAAGAAGGTGAGAAAGAGGGAAACTGTTACTGGATAGTTTGAGAAATATGGTAAAGAAAAGTGAATAATTATTAAATTGGAATCATTTCCAATAGCTATTGGGTGAATATTTAATATTAAAGTGATCAAAGGTAGACACATGTTAACCCATACCTCCCAGACCTAGATCCATTTAACGCCAACTACCGAATTATCCTAATCTAGATCTGAGATAGATGAGAAAGTTTAATTTAACAGTATATTCAATATTTACAAAAGTTCTCAACTAGTATCCAACATTTGAAAAATAAACAACGAAGTTGATGGCATGTTAGAATCGACCACAAAAAAAATCAAAGTAACACATCTATTTGTTGAAAATTTTGACTCTCGAAGTTCTCTCATGATGATCGTTCGTCAGGCTATTTCCGTCCCTTTTTCTTCCTTTATAGAGCCAACTTAAATTAAGTTAGTATTGACTTTAATTGCCAACTACCATTAATTATAATAAGTCACACATATATGTCAAAGAATTGGTGCACTTAATACTAAACCTACTTTTCACTCACACTCACATTCATACAGGACAATGTATACTTCAGGTTGGATTTAGTTGAATTAAACTAACCTAACTACATTTCTATAGACATTTATTACATTTCAATAAAAGAAAACTTAGTTTGACATAACAGGAAAAGTTTAGTACATGAATTTAAAAAAAAATGTTTCATAAGCATGCACAGAAATCTGCTACTTTCAACAATATCAAATAACACACTTCTCTTTGTAGAGATATTAAAAGTAGGATTACATTTTTAAAAATTCGACAAAGAAGAAAGACAAAAGAGGGAGAAAAAAATCAAAGGTCAACATTAAACATATTTAAGATTCAGTACAATGAATACATATCATCGTGAAGAAGGAAAGAAAAAAATAATTGGTTAATCATTCCTTAAAAAAAAGCACTTTGGTAGCATTTCTATTGAGTCTCTATCCCAAGAGGAGAAATTTCGACAATTTTATGAGTCCTTGTTCTCACGTCGATAATAACTCCTTTTTCAACTCTCTTTATTCACTATGATTGGTGTCCATGAGAGTAGTTATTCGTTTTTTTTTTTGTTCTAACTACAGACAAAATAGTTGCTTCATATTATATATAATATTTTCATTTCCTCACTTGACGCACTGGGTATAAAATTTCAAAATTTATTAAGATTAAAAAAAAATATTATCGGACCCAGTCACAGACATTGGGAACATATTTCCGTAATACTTTATGATATCTCAATGGAGTTAGGTCTTTGGACCTATCTAGGTCCTGTATTCACATTACTAAATTATTAACCAAAATCAGTCCAAATTAAGATCACTGAATTTTTATCTCTAGTACAGATCGTGGAGTCAAGAGATTTTAGTCATTGAACTGACGAACGACAAATAGTTAAGATTCCGATCGTAGGGGAGGATTTGCTTCATTGTTTACTGATAGAAGGATTTGTTGGTGGGGCGCACTGTTTCGTAGTTTACTGATTTCACTATGATCTCAAAAAATAACTTTGGATAAGGATTAAGGTTATTTTTACTTTTCTTACGACCTGCTACTTGTTCTATTTACATGCAATATTTAACATGGTATTAAAAATTTAATAGTTACTAACATTACTAACAAATCAGTAAGGTGTCATTTGTTCTAAGTTACGCGGTAATACTTTACCATCAGAACTAATTAGTCAATATCGGGTGTCAAAAATCTATGGCAACCTAAAACAACCAGGGTAAATACCGAGCCCTCTACGTACATACTCGCATATATATATATATATATATATATATATATATATATATATATATATATATATATATATATATATATATATATATATATATATATATATATATATATATTCATCCTCAGGGCATTGTCAAGGCTCTATATTTGTATTTTACATTTATTATTGCAACCGGGTGTTACTGACTTCCGTATACGGTAGCCCGATCATAACCCTTGTTCTTCGCGCGCACAGTCATTCGAAGAACTGAAAACGTACTCTGTACACAAACAGTTTATGGTTGTGAACTCGGAAAGCCTGGTACTTCTGCTTGTCAAGGTCAAAAAGTGGGAGAAAAAAGGATGTGTAGAATGTAAAGAGGGTGCAACAGTGACTGATGCTTGTAAGGGAACATATTCATTTGTAGTTCGTGCACATTCCGCCTGTAGCGCTACTGTGGCACGACGTATATTGTAACTGTATAACTCTTGTACACCGCTAGTAGGTCTATTCGCGTTAGTGACGACCGAAACTATGTTGTCAGCTCTGACTGCGATAAGGCACTGCCGTGCTGCTTTTCCTTCTCTTTTTTCCCCCTTTTCCATTTGTGAGACGCCAAACATGTTGTTTTTGCTTGTTGCACGCGCTGAACGGGTTTCGGCGAGCGAAGTATTTAAGAAGTTGACTACATATTCTTGTTTGCGATAGTTTTAAATTGGTTAACTGTTGAAAAATATACGAAAATAAAGCTGTACTTGTTAAGGTATATTAGTCGAGGACGTAGCTACTGACAGTGTTGATTACAGATTTTCTCGAGGAAGAATTTAATTACAGTAGAGGTGAAAAGGAGACGTCCATTTAGACAGCCCCCCCCCCTTATCAGACTCAATCGGCAATGGTCTCAATCGTTTGCACACAAATGTGCAGGCGAAATTTTCGTTTGTACACAATTAAGGGCGCCGTCAGAACGAAAACAAAGTGGGGGCTGTCTAAATGGTAGCCCCCCAACAACATGCCCTATTCAAGCACAAATTGTCGCAATCATTTGTACATCGTTTCTACAGAAATGTGAAGGCGAAATTTTCGTTTGTACACAATTAGGGGCGCCGTCAGAACGAAAACAAAGTGGGGGCTGTCTAAATGGTAGCCCCCCTCCCATCATGTCCAGTTGAATCACAAATTGTCGCAATCGTGTGTACTTCGTTTGTACAGAAATGTGCAGGCGAAATTTTCGTTTGTACACAATTAGGGGCGCCGCCAGAACAGAAAAAATGGGGGCTGTCTAAGTGGTAGCCCCCGACCATGTCCTATTCAATCACAAATTGTCGCAATAGTTTGTACTTCGTTTGTACAGAAATGTGCAGGCGAAATGTATGTTCGCACGCAATTAGGGGCGCCGCCAGAACGAAAAAAATTGGGGGCTGTCTAAGTGGTAGCCCCCGACCATGTCCTATTCAATCACAAATTGTCGCAATAGTTTGTACTTCGTTTGTACAGAAATGTGCAGGCGAAATGTATGTTCGCACGCAATTAGGGGCGCCGCCAGAACGAAAAAAATTGGGGGCTGTCTAAGTGGTAGCCCCCGACCATGTCCTATTCAATCACAAATTGTCGCAATAGTTTGTACTTCGTTTGTACAGAAATGTGCACGCGAAATTTTCGTTTGTACATAATTAAGGGCGCCGCCAGAACAGAAAAAAATGGGGGCTCTCTAAGTGGTAGCCCCCCACCATGTCCAATTCAATCACAAGTTGTCGCATTCGTTTGTGCATCGTTTGTACAGAAATGTGCAGGCGAAATGTTTGTTTGAACTAACATAAGGACGCCGCCAGAACGAAAACAAAGTGGGGAGCTGTCTGAGTGGTAGCTCCCCACACGATGTCCAATTGAATCACAAAGTATCGCAATCGTTTGTACATTGTTTGTACAGAAATGTGCAGGCCACATTTTCGTTTGTACACTATTAGGGGCGCCGCCAGGGCGAAAAAAAGTGGGGGGCTTTCTAAGTGATAGCCCAATCACCATGTTCAATTCAATCACAAATTGTCGCAATCGTTTGTACATCGTTTGTACAGAAATATGCAGGCAAAATTTTCGTTTGTATACAATTAGGGGCGAGCTCAGAACGAAAACAAAGGGGGGCTGTCTAAGTGGTAGCCAACCACCATGTCCAATTCAATCACAAATTGTCACAATCGTTTCTATATCGTTTGTACAGAAATGTGCAGGCTAAATTATTGTTTGTACATAATTAAGGGCGCCGCCAGAACGAAAACAAAGTGGGGGCTGTTTAAGTGATAGCCCCCCACCATGTCCAATTCAGTCACAAATTGTCGCAATCGTTTCTACATCGTTTGTACAGAAATGTGCATGCAAAAGTTTCGTTTGTACATAATTAGGGGCGCCGCCAGGGCGAAAACAATGTGGGGGGCTTTCTAAGTGATAGCCCAATCACCATGTTCAATTCAATTACAAATTGTCGCAATCGTTTGTACATCGTTTGTACAGAAATATGCAGGCAAAATTTTCGTTTGTACACAATTAGGGGCGACCTCAGAACGAAAACAAAGGGGGGGTCTGTCTAAATGGTAGCCCTCCCACCATGTGCAATTGAATCACAAATTGTCGCAATCGTTTGAATATAGTTATAAAGAAATGTGCAGGCGAGATTTTCGTTTGTACACAATTAGGGGCGCCGCCAGAACGAAAACAAAGTGGGGGGCTGTCTAAATGTTAGCCCTCCCACCATGTTCAATTCAACCACAAACTGTCGCACTTGTTTGTACGCCTTTGTACATAAATGTGCAGCTGAAATTTTCGTTTGCACATAAATGTGGCCCCGCCAAAACGATAACAAACTATGGGCTCTCTAATTGATAGGCCTCCCACCATGTCGAATTCAACCACAAACTGTCGCACTTGTTTGTTACGGTTTTGTACAGAAATTTGCAGGCGAAATTTTCGTTTGTACACAATTGTGGGCGCGCCAAAACGATAACAAAGTATAGGCTACCTAATTGGTAGCACCCCCTACGTCCCATTCAAAAGAAAATCATCTCAATTGTTTGCACATCGTTTGAGCAGTAATGCGCAGGCGAAAATTTTTTTCTAAGCTATCAGATGCGTGGACGGAACGAAAAAAAAGGGGAGTTGTCTAAGTGCTAGCCCCACCAGTTGTGTTCGATTGAACCACAAATTGTCGCGATCGTTTATACATCGTTTGTGCAGAAATGTGCAGGTAAAATTTTCGTTTGTATTAATGAATATACGGATGTGAGTATTTTTAATATCTGCGATCAACATTAACCGGTTTGGATAACGGTTGATGAGTTTGAAAATGGTTCCTATTGCACTAGTTGAAAAAAAAATTCTTTTTCTCTGGCACACGGAAGAAAATGCCTGATTCTAATAGAACTTTTCACGTAGAATTCGAATCTGCAATCAGTTTTTCTCCATCACCCTCAGTTTTCCCGTGACAGAGGTGTTTTCGGAAAATTTCCCCTCAAATTTCTGTTCTTTTTCTTTTTTTCTTTTTTTAAAACCATTTTCACACTTGTAGCTTGGGTACCTTAGGTATATAAACGCACAAATTATATTGTATGTTAGCCTGATTTATACTTAGTAAGCCCTCTAAGTTTCATAAGAATAGCATTATTCTATCTAGAGAAATAAACATATTTATATAAAAAATATGCTATGTGTACTGTTCATTTTACAGTATTCATTAGTGCAGATAAAATCACATATAACTTCCACGAAAATTACAATATAAGCACGGTTTATATCTTATTGGATTTGAAATAAAACATATTTTCAATGATGTATACACCGTGTCACCATTTTATATCTACTTAATAAATAATACAAAAGAAGTGAGTGGTATCTTCTTAATAAATGGACACTTACTTACCTCAACTAATATGTTTTAGTTGTCGACTTTCTTCTGTGTTTGGTTTCTGGAACATCTCTTAAGTGTCCAACAGTAATCAGCTAGCATTTTTGAACTACACTGTCACTGGTACCTCTTCTCCATGGAGGAAACGTCCTGATGAAAATGTTCCCCATACTCATCACTAACAGCACCAAGCTTTTCAGGAAAGAAATGCAGGTGGGAGTCTAGAAAGTGAACTTTAAGGGACATGTTGCAACCCATTTCATTGAATGATTGCTTAAATCACTCACAATTTCACGGTAATTTGGGGCTTTCTTGTTTCCTAAAAAAATCTCTGTTAAACATTTAAATGGACACCAAGCTGCTTTCTCAACCAGAGTTAAGAGATCCTCAAATTTTTGGTCACGAATCAAACATCTTATTTGGGGGTCTACAAAAATCCCTAGCGTCACTAACCCGAGGAATTTTTTCCTTGAGGTAACAAGATCCTGCATTACTTTTGTCCATTGTCCTAACAAAGTTTTTGAAGAGCCCCAACTTTATGTGAAGAGGAGGTAGAATTATCTAATCAGGGCTCACCAGTGAGGAATAAACAGCATTCTACTGTCCAGGAGTTAATACATGCGTTGGCCATTCCTTCTTGATGTAATGTTCCGCTTTGTTCCTGCTGTCCCATTCGCAGAGGAAACAACAATATTTCGTATAACCAAGCTGCAAACCCATTAACAAAGAAATGACTTGTAAATCACAGCAAACGGTCCACTTGTATTTCTCATACTGAATTTTTTCTAACACTATTTCGATGTTTTCATAGGTTTCCTTCATATTAGTTGCATAAGCCAAAGGCACTGAAGGAAATTTGTTGCTATTGTGCAAAAGGACAGCCTTAAAACTAGTTTTCAAAGAGTCAATAAGCAATCTCCACTCTGTACTTATATGTGCATGTCCAAGTCTATCCATCACAGCACAGACATTATTACAATACACTAAATCATTTTCTTGAGAATAGTAGTTTTGAAACTCTGTATGAAGGTTTCGAAAAATACACACTTTAGTGTCACGATGGAGCAGATTCCAGCCTTAAGTTTAGAATCAAGAAGTTCTGTCTGTGTATTGGAGAGTTTTAAATCCAGTATGAGGTCATTTAGTTCACCCGGAGTTATCAGATCGGAATCCAATGTAGATGTGCTTCCTACATAAGTAGGATCATCATCTTCATTTGGAACTTCAATAGTTGCCTCAAGTACGTAATCCTCATTTACCGTAAGATGAGGAGGAGGTACCGGTACAGGTAATTCTGCACTGTGTGGAACTGGCCTAATTGCTGATGCAAATTAGGGTACTGTACTGTGTGGTTAGATTTACTGCTTATTTCTTTTATCTGTGTCATACAAAAGTAGCAGTCTGAAGAATGATCTTTTGGTTCCCTCCAGATCATCGGTACTGCGAAGTTCATGTTTCGTCCACCATTTGCCCACCCAGTCAGACGTTTCACGGAAGTACAACAAATGTAGTGAGGAACCCAGTTCTTATCCTGGTCTCCTACACAGCAACCAAAATATAACTGATAACACTTCCTCACAAGTGGAGTAAAACATCGACGTTGTGATTTAAATATCAGCTCCCCACATACATAACAGAAATTGTCCGGTTTATTTACACACTTCCCTGACATCTTGTATCCTGTAAGGTATCACACACACACATACATACATACATACACACACACACACACACACACACACACACACACACACACACACACAGGAATCTACACTCCATCAAATTCCCACAAAATCCCTCTAGACATTCCCTCATACAAAAATGGTGACATGGTGTACACATCATTGAAAACGTTTTATTGGAAGTCCAATGAGGTATAAACCGTGGTATATTGTAATTTTCGTGGAAATTATATGTGTTGAAGACCGACCCGACCCCACCCGTGACCCAAATTGACTGACCCGACCCGACAACCCGACCCGATCTGACCCGATTGGCCCTACCCAAAGTGACCCGAGTGAACCAACCCGAGGTGACTTAACCCGACAACCGACCCGAGTGACTTGAACTTACAATCTAACCAGTTTGAGAGAGCTAGAACTTTACAAAACTGCCACCAGAAAAAAAAATGCTGACCAATTCTTATGCATAAACCATTGTTTCGGCTTTTTTTTACTTGTAGTATAATTATCCTCCTCCTCCTCCTCAGTGTTCTCCCATTAATAAACAGGCCAGTTTCCGTAAATTAGGTAAGAAGCTTCCATTTTTGCGATT
Organism: Thermobia domestica; assembly: GCF_964235325.1. Classification (NCBI taxonomy): domain Eukaryota; kingdom Metazoa; phylum Arthropoda; class Insecta; order Zygentoma; family Lepismatidae; genus Thermobia; species Thermobia domestica. Next base: position 43,709,112 of record NC_137458.1, read on the forward strand.
TCCCGCTAATATCTGCCTCGCAACCCAACATAAAGTACCACCCTCCTTATTACAATCTATCAATTCCAACCTTCTTACACACTCTCGCTCTCCTGATATCACCCCCTTTGCTACATCCCTCAGAATGCAATCCCTTAGCAAGATCAAAACTTGTGATCCGTCCATTTTTCGCTTCCTTATATCGTCTAATATTGCTCTCGTCTCTTGCATTTTTTCAGCATTTCCTTATTTGTTTTCCTCTCTACCCTGCTAACCTTCTTTATTTTACTCCACATCCAAATTTCCAAGGTTAAAATTTAGTCAATCAAGTTCAAAATCAAAATAAAATTTGACTGAGTTCTGAAGACAAGTTCTGAAGGCTAAAAGAATAAAAGTTCTGAAGACAACATTATTTTCTAGTAAGGAATGTATATAGAACTTCTTTTAATATTTTTTGCTGTGTAACAAACAACAATTTCATCACGTTAACATTCCGATTTTTCTATTTAAAAACAGCGTTGCTGTCTGATGGAATCATAAGGAACTAATTGCACTGAAATATCATTCTGTAGGGAATTACCTTTTATTTTTTCTTGGTTAATTTATCTAGAAGATATTTGCAACGTTATATAAAATTAGCAAGTATTTTATTGCGGAGAAAGTCAAATCACTACTCCAGCAATAATAATAATAATAATCTGAAGGTGACCAAGAAAGTTCTGTCTCTTTGTGGAGGTCTGTGTTCAATTGGCCCTCACACCCTGAGTTGAATGCGAATGGATATAAGGTGAAGGTCAGTTGTTGGACGAGACGAGACGAGACAGAATTTTCATGAAAGGGTACGAGATGAGACAGAGCTCTTTCAATAGAAACATATGCACTTTTCCAGACGAGACTACCTTCACGACACGAATGCCCCAAACCAGGTCTCGTGAGCAACACTAGTGAGTATATCCAACATACTACTTGGTTGTGGCTGTTCAGATGCACCGTGAACGTGCGTAAGGACTGAGTGAACATGGGGCCTTCACAGAGCGTCATAAGGGCTTGTTTGGTGTACGAGTTCAAATTGCTGCTCCGCGGAGCGGAAGATATGACAGGCCTTTGGTGAGGGTGTCGTGACTACGCGGAGAGTGCAGTGGTATGACGGTTTAAGGACGGTGACGAAACACTCGAAGACGCACCACGTGCCGGAAGACAAACAGATGTTCAAAATAAAGATCTTCGGGCAGCAATTGAGGCGAAGACAGACATGTGAGGAACTGGTGCTACCTTTCAGTGTAAGTGGAGAAACCATTCTGCACCACCACCACCATCAACTTGGGAAGCACTGCAAGTTGGGTTGATAGGTCCTACATGATTTGACTTGGAGCCAGAAAGCAACGCGAGCAGACACCTGTTTCTTTGGTGTCTCGTCTGAGGAAGGAGCAATTTCTGAACAGGGTGTTGACATGTGATGGGAAGTGGGTCCTGTACGAAGCTCCACGGCGCCGTCATTGTTGGTTAGCATCCCATGAACCGGTTCAAAAACTGCCCAAGCCAGCACCACGCCAGAATAAGGTTCTCCTGTGCATTTTGTGGACTGCTCGAGGTATCGTCCATCGGGAACTGCTACCAGCTGGTCAGATCATCAATGCAACTGTGTACTGTCACTGTGTACTGTCTGGATCCAGCAGTTCTGAATCGCAAAGGGGTCCTCTTGTTACAAGGCAACGCTAGGCCCCACGTGGCTAAAATGACCCAGTACATCATTCTACGCCTTGGATGGAAAACACTATTGGATCCGCCATACTCCACGGACATTGTACCGTCCGATTACCACCTGTTCCATTCCTTGGACAATCACCTTAGAGAACGCCAATTCAAACAGCTAGTAGAGGTTCAATATGCACTTGATATCTTCTTCACTTCACGTCCCACCAAGTTCGACTGCGATGGAATCCATGGCCTTCCGGAACGTTTTCAGAAGGTCGTCGAGGCTGATGGAGACGATTTTTGATATTCCAGGTACGTCTTAGGTTACATACCAATGTTCGAAGGTGTTGGTGAAAAGGCGGCGGAACTTTCTTGGGCACTCTTGAAGTTATAATAATAATAATAATAATAATAATAATAATAATAATAATAATAATAATAATAATAATAATAATAATAATAATAATGTGTCCTGCCCAAAGGCAGATGTTTTGATCCGAAGGTCCATGGGTATTGATTCCTGGTGGACAAACCCCATGTGCATGGGTTTTCTCGGTGTTCTCCCATTTCCTCCCACTTTCTTCATTCAACCACTTCAATTATTTCTCATCATCACTGTCTCTCTTAGCGTTGGTGCATAACGTGGGACGTTAACTAGATATTTCCTTTCAATTTCACTTAATGTGACATTTAACTTGACATAGAAACGCAGAAAGGAAAAAAGTCAGTAGTAATATTAATTACAATTACAATACCAATTAGTTAATATAGGGTAAAATTAAAATTTTATTACTATTTCACCTTCAATTAGTCACATTTATCATTCATTCACCAACTTCGAATTGAATTCCACAACAAAGCTCTTTATAGTATTCTGTATAGAAAATAAGTGAAGAATGTGACGACCCGACCCGAGTGACCCGACACGAGCTAACCCGACTGACCCGACCCGACCCGACAACCCGACCCGTAACCCGACCCGTTTGAGAGCACTATCAGAGGGGTACTATTTACAGTACAATTTATTTTGTATGGTTTAGCATACTTTAAGGCTACCATACTTTTTGAAAACAGAAAAAACGGGACATCTTACAAATTAGTAATAAATATTGCATTTTGTATTAATTTTATCTTTCGAATTTTACTACAGTATCGCACTAGTTATACAACTTAAAATAATGTATTAATATAGTCCATACTCAGTGGCGTATTTAGGGGGAGGGCTTCCGGGCTCAAGCCCCCCACCGAAATCTTACTTACTATAGTAAAGTATATGAAATATCTTGCAGAATTTTCATATTTTCAGGCAAAGCACCCCCGGAAGTTAGCAAAGCCCCTCCCGAAACAAAATCGTAAATACGCCACTGTCCATACTTAATCAACAGTGCTAAAAATTATTATAGAAGCTAGAAGCTGTTATACAATATAAACGCAATCAGTGAACATACAATATTTAGGCAAAAATTATATTTTCAATATTATTACGCATACCACCTTTACATGCTCTACATGTCTATAAAGAAAAATATCCAGATTTATGAAGTTGTTTCAAAATTTCAATAGGCTAATTTATTGTTGTTAACCTAAAATGCGAACTAAAAGAAAGCAATTTGCATAATTGTTTTTCTGAAGCAGAAAAAATGTGTTTTCGGGGCTGGTCTGCAACGTCACAAGAATTTGTTGCCACCTCGGGGTATACATTCTTACTTTTAGTGATAAGAGTGCTACTTAGGAGGATTTAAACATTGCATGTTATATCCGGGGAAGCAGCGATTGCAATAATAATAAAGATTAGAATGAAATTGTTCCTATAGTATTGTCGGAATTGAAAGCAAAAGGAATAAGTCGATTTTATTATCTTTTCAGAAATTTTGATATGTAATTAATAATAATAATAAAGAAAAAAACAGGACAAGAAGGAAAATTTCTGCACACCGGGACAAATTTTAAGAAACCGGGGCGTATGGTAGCCTTACATACCTATTTGCATGCGGAGTGTCAGTACGGAGCCACTACGTAGCAGAGTTGAAACAAAACCTCGTAAATAGGTTGCCAACTCAGGAAAACAAAATTACCGGCACATCCTCAAAATTCTCTGTACAAATGAGAAACTGAAGACTGTATTGATCGTTATTATATTTACCAGCAATTGCCACTTGTTTAAAATTATCGAAACAGATGAATAATACTGGATATTAATCTTTATGTAACAATAGTTGATTCATAAAATGAAATTTATTCTATAAACTTCACTTCAAACAAAGGAAATTGCTTTAAAAAGTCATTTTCTACTCTCAATAAATGAATAAAATTCTTTTACAATAAAATATAAGTGTTATCAAATTTGTTATGTTAAATAAATAAAAAAAACTGCCATACGTTAAAAAAATATCGATAATGTATAATACAACGGAAATTTGTGTTTGTAAAGGCACTGTTGAAAAATTTCGATGTTCAATGTTATATTCTGGATTGCAGATTCCAAAATACCGGTCAGAAGGGGTCTAATAAGAAGTTTGTACCGGTCACCGGCCTTAATCAAAATTACAGCAAATACCGGCCAGTTAGCAACTCTACTCGTAAATCAGAATGCTGAATGCACCAAAATACTTCACCATGCATTCTATAGTTTCTGCAAAATGAGTTTAATAAAGATGATCATATAAAACAAAATACTGTGTTATAATTTTCCCTTTAACAGTCTACTTTGTGCATTTGTTATATCTTCCACTTATCAATTTCCTGTACGAGATGAGAATAACGGTTTCTGCGCAAGATAGAAAGAAAAAAATACATTTTTCTCATAAGGATTCAGTTCACGTAAGAAATAATGAATAAGTTTAATAATAAGAGCCGAGGAGTGAAAAACTAACTCAGCAATAATGATTGTAAGTATAAATATAAATATAAAAAAACAAAAAAAAAACATTTAATTCCATCATCGTTAGGATAAGATCAATATAGTGAATCACACGATAGTGTGAACAAACCAAACCACACAATAGTGTGAACAAAGTCCTGTTAGAAAAATACTCCATAAATGTGACACATTTTTTGAATGCTTCTACCATTTATACAACCCCTCACATTGTTTTCGTTCTGGCGGCGCCCCTAATAGAGTACAAACGAAAATTTCGCCTGCACATTTCTGTGCAAATGATGTACAAGCGATTGATATAATTTGTGATTGAATTGGATATGGTGGGGGCTACCATTTAGACAGACCCCCCTTTGTTTTCGTTCTGAGGTCGCCCCTAATTGTGTACAAACGAAAATTTTGCCTGCATATTTCTGTACAAACGATGTACAAACGATTGCGACAATTTGTAATTCAATTGAACATGGTGATTGGGCTATCACTTAGAAAGCCCCCCACATTGTTTTCGCCCTGGCGGCGCCCCTAATTATGTACAAACGAAACTTTTGCGTGCACATTTCTGTACAAACGATGTAGAAACGATTGCGACAATTTGTGATTGAATTGGACATGGTCGGGGGCTACCACTTAGACAGCCCCACTTAGTTTTCGTTCTGGCGGCGCCCCTAATTGTGTACAAACAAACATTTTGCCTGCTCGTTTCTGTACAAACGAAGTACAAACGATTCCGACAATTTGTGATTCAATTGGACATGGTGGGGAGGTATTACTTAGAACGCACCCCACTTAGTTTTCGTTCTGGCGGCGCCCCTAATTGTGAGCAAACAAACATTTCGCCTGCCCGTTTCTGTACAAACGAAGTACAAACGATTGCGATTATTTGCGATTGAATTGGACATGGTGGGGGGCTACCACTTAGACAGCCCCCTTTTTTCTGTTCTGTCGGCGCCCCTAATTGTGTACAAACGAAACTTTTGCCTGCACATTTCTGTACACACGAAGTAGAAACGATTGCGATAATTTGTGATAGAATAGAACATGTTGGTGGGGGGCTACCAGTTAGACAGACCTCCACTTTGTTTTCGTTCTAGCGGCGCCCCTAATTGTGTACGAACATACATTTTGCCTGCACATTTCTGTACAAACGAAGTACAAACGATTGTGACAATTTGTGATTCAATTGGACATGGTGGGGGGGCTACAACTTAGACAGCCCCCATTTTTTTTCTGTTCTGGCGGCGCCCTTAATTATGTACAAACGAAAATTTCGCGTGCACATTTCTGTACAAACGAAGTACAAACGATTGCGACAATTTGTGATTGAATAGGACATGGTCGGTTGCTACCACTTAGACAGCCCCCAATTTTTTTCGTTCTGGCGGCGCCCCTAATTGCGTGCGAACATACATTTCGCCTGCACATTTCTGTACAAAATGAAGTACAAACAATTGCGACAATTTGTGATTCAATTGGACATGGTGGGGGGGGGGGCTACCACTTAGACAGACCCCATTTTTTTCTGTTCTGGCGGCGCCCCTAATTGTGTACAAACAAAAATTTCGCCTGCACGTTTCTGTACAAACGAAGTACAAACGATTGCTATAATTTGTGATTCAATAGGACATGTTGGTGGGGGGCTACCAGCTAGACAGCCCCCAATTTGTTTTCGTTCTGGCGTCGCCCCTAATAGTGTACAAACGAAAATTTGGCCTGCACATTTCTGTACAAACAATGTACAAACGATTGCGATACTTTGTGATTCAATTGGACATCGTGGGGGGAGCTACCACTCAGACAGCTCCCCACTTTGTTTTCGTTCTGGCGACGCCTCTAAGTTTGTTCAAACAAACATTTCGCCTGCACATTTCTGTACAAACGATGCACAAACGAATGCGACAACTTGTGATTGATTTGGTTTTGGGGGGGGGGGGCTACAACTTAGACAGCCCCCATTTTTTCTGTTCTGGCGGCGCCCTTAATTATGTACAAACGAAAATTTCGCCTGCACATTTCTGTAGAAACGAAGTACAAACGATTGCGATAATTAGTGATTGAATAGAACATGTTGGTGGGGGGGGGGGGTACCAGTTAAACAGCCCCAATTTGTTTTCGTTCTGGCGGCGCCCCTAATAGTGTACAAACGAAAATTTGGCCTGTACATTTCTGTACAAACAATGTACAAACGATTGCGGCAATTTGTGATTTAATTGGACATGGTAGGGGCTACCATTTAGGGGAACTCCCTCGAGAGGAATCACTCTACTTATTTATTGCAAAAAGCAGAATTTAAAAATTCGCATTCGTCCAAAGTTATCGTGTGAAGTAACAGCCGTTTGTATGTACGTACTAATATTGATAAGTTCCACTACGCGATCCCAATTAATAGTTCATATACCCGCGCCACACACACACACACTAGCATTTGTACACACGAAAGTATACCTGGTAGTATCCACACGCTTACGCCGGAAACTAGAAACAAACAAACAAACACACACACACACACACACACACACACACACAGTGACAGAGAGAGAGAAAGAGAATATCTTGTTGTACCTTTATACTGAATGCACCATTACTCACAAAATCAGTTAAAAATGAAAAAAGAAAAAAGTTGTAAATGAAACTTTCAAAGATTGGTACCACTGCTGCGTGTCACACATGAGATTGTTCCATAATGATTGATTCGTAATATGATGTATATGGGTTTCTTAATGGTAGTATAACAAAATGCCTTCAAATTGACCACTAAATAAAAAGTGAAATTTATTTCTCAAATTTTGTAAAATCGAAGTCGGTGGGCATTATGGGAACAGTCTACAATAACAATATATGCAAATAAATATTAATATACTTCACGTTTTCCAGTGGGTGCAAGAAAGCTTCGAATAGTATTTGTTGCCAGAAGCATTAGCTGATGTAAATATATATATATATATATAGGGTGTTTCAAAACAACACCGACAAGATTTGGGAGGTGATTCCTGACACCAAGATAAGACAAAAAGTAGAGACGAACCTGGGTGCACAAATGCTTCCCTTCGGACTTATAGGTTGCCGAAAACGTGAGAAAATGAATTTTAAAGTTCCATAGCTCCAACGTTATGGGACCTACCGTAGTGGGGTCAATACTCTACTAAGGAACTAGTATGTGCTCTATCCAAAAATACATGCTTCAGAATCCTGAAGTACTTCCGCAACATTTTTTATAGAGTTAGTTAGTGAGTACTTCAGATTATATGCTCGTAACAAAACTGCCTGTACAAAAATGGTTGAGTGAGTAGCCTAGGATTCTGAAACATGTATTTTTGGATAGATCACATATTAGTTTCTAAGTATAATCTTGATCCGACTATGGTAGGTCCCATAGTTTTGGAGCTATGGACCTTTAAAGTTCACTTTTTCATGTTTTCGGCAGCCTATAACTCCGAAAGGAATCATTTGTGCACCTAGGTTAGTCTATACTTTTCGTCTTATTTTGGTGTCAGGAATCACCTCCCAAACGTTGTCGGTGTTGTTTTGAAACACCCTATATATATATATATATATATATATATATATATATATATATATATATATATACAGGGTGGCCCAAAATAGGTATACACTACCATACTGATCAGCTCATCGCATTTTATATCATTTCTTATTGTTATCCATCAGGTAGACTTAGTTTCTTTATTATTTGTTCTAAATGTGTTTTTACTTACATCTTAAGCTCCAAAGAGCCGAAGCAAATAAACCCATAAACTAGAATGTTATACTTGATCAATGCAGGGTGTATACTACTTTTGGGCCACCCTGTATATATATGGCACTCACGGACAACAGAGCAGTATTATTCAGATCAAGATAAAGCGAACATGTTATATAATGATATATCCTCTTGGATCTTCTCCAGCCACTTTGGGGAATCAAAATTTCATTATGTGGCACGCTTTATAATCCGTGGGCATCATTTTTTAGAACCTGCTATACATACATTTTCAGGAAGAAAATTGAAGAAAGAATACGTGTGTAAACGTTGTAATATCTCAATAATTTTGTATTGCAGTACATTTTACGTACTGTTACAGTATTTCAGTACTTTATATGGAAATTGTTGACTTGACATAGTGCCTGGTTTTATTTTGGCATCTTGTTTATCAACGTATAGCAAAAGTTCTTTATTTCTGGATCATGGTGCCTTATATTATTCACCACTTCTATGATCTGGTTTCTTGAAGTTAGATGCTGCTCCGTATTTTTTTCTTCAGGAAGGCCTACAGAGACTCTATGGATTTGTATATTAATGTTATAGGAGGAGGAGGACTTATCAATGCACAATAACTTCCTTCCTCGAGACGGAGATATAACAATATGTGCATCTCCAAAGTGAACAATTGGAGCATCTTAAGAATACTCGAGCAAGAATGCTCCTATCAATACCATACCTTATTGTTGTAATCGCATATGTGTATTTTTTTTTTTTTTTTTTTTTTTTTTTACTCGGCATTTCCACACATTAGACCTCGTTAGAGAAGGAGAAGTTCCTTCATATCTCGCCTACATTGCTCTCATTTTAATTGTGTCCTTGGCTCTGGAAGATAGTTATTGATTAGAATACATAATCATAATATAGATATGACACTATACCAGAAATCGTATCATTCGGGATAGCTTAATTTAGCGAACCCAATCACTCATTTGGTGGATGAAGAAGGGGTTTAGTATATTTCCTACTTCACTAATGTTAAACAACATTGCTTACTTTTATGCTTAGTTTTCTTTTGGTTTCTTCTTTTTTTATAGTTTTCCCTTAGTGGCTGTTTTTATTTTTTTGTATATACATTCATTTTAGTTTCTGATAAGTGGTGGTAGTAGGATGTACGTGAGCTTCGCCCGGGACTCGACCCCGGGTGTACTCCGTAATTTTTAATAGTATGACTGCGTGATGGCCCTGTACTACCTGAAGGATTGTTTGGTGCGTGTTATTATTAATATTGATACATGTCTCTGGTGATTGCATGACAGTTGGTCTAATATTGAATTAAGATGAGGATTTTCGCTTAAGATTAATTCACTGTACAAGGAAAGCATTTTTGATAAGTGGGTAGCATTGTGCGGATAGGTATATTGGTTAAATACTAGATTGCACATCTGTTTGATGAAATTAATATGTAGAGAGGTGAATATAGATAATAAATATGCATGGTAAAAAGAATAGTTGTACTGATGCTAGGTCTAAGCTAAGGAACCCTCTTCAGTATCGGCGCTTTTGGTGGTTAGTGGACTTCTGGTCCTGGCTCTCTTTTCACAAGGGGACTTTGTGTGAGTGTATTTGAAATCTCATATTTGGCCTCTTGCGATTATAGCCTGTGGCATGCAGTATGGATTTTGTGAATGCAGTTTCAATCACGCCCACAAAGAACGAGCACAAGGAGTTTTGGCGTTTTTGTATCCTTTATAATGGTGTTATTCACTTTATTATTATTATTATTTTTTGTTAATTTCTTTGATCTATTTGAGCCACTTCTAGTATTATGATGTTTTAAGGAGTGTACCAAAGAAAAACTGAGCATATTGCATTTTGCAACAGCATTTATATATATATATATATATATATATATATATATATATATATATATATACATATATTCATCCTCACGGCATTGTCAAGGCTCTATATTTGTATTTTACATTTATTATTGCAACCGGGTGTTATTGACTTCCGTATACGGTAGCCCGATCATAACCCTTGTTCTTCGCGCGCACAGTCATTCGAAGAACTGAAAACGTACTCTGTACACAAACAGTTTATGGTTGTGAACTCGGAAAGCCTGGTACTTCTGCTTGTCAAGGTCAAAAAGTGGGAGAAAAAAGGATGTGTAGAATGTAAAGAGGGTGCAACAGTGACTGATGCTTGTAAGGGAACATATTCATTTGTAGTTCGTGCACATTCCGCCTGTAGCGCTACTGTGGCACGACGTATATTGTAACTGTATAACTCTTGTACACCGCTAGTAGGTCTATTCGCGTTAGTGACGACCGAAACTATGTTGTCAGCTCTGACTGCGATAAGGCACTGCCGTGCTGCTTTTCCTTCTCTTTTTTCCCCCTTTTCCATTTGTGAGACGCCAAACATGTTGTTTTTGCTTGTTGCACGCGCTGAACGGGTTTCGGCGAGCGAAGTATTTAAGAAGTTGACTACATATTCTTGTTTGCGATAGTTTTAAATTGGTTAACTGTTGAAAAATATACGAAAATAAAGCTGTACTTGTTAAGGTATATTAGTCGAGGACGTAGCTACTGACAGTGTTGATTACAGATTTTCTCGAGGAAGAATTTAATTACAGTAGAGGTGAAAAGGAGACGTCCATTTAGAAAGCTCCTCCCTTATCAGACTCAATCGGAAATGGTCTCAATCGTTTGTACACAAATGTGCAGGCGAAATTTTCGTTTGTACACAATTAAGGGCGCCGTCAGAACGAAAACAAAGTGGGGGCTGTCTATATGGTAGCCCCCCAACAACATGTCCTATTCAAGCACAAATTGTCGCAATCATTTGTACATCGTTTCTACAGAAATGTGAAGGCGAAATTTTCGTTTGTACACAATTAGGGGCGCCGTCAGAACGAAAACAAAGTGGGGGCTGTCTAAATGGTAGCCCCCCACCAATAAGTCCTATTCAAGCACAAATTGTCGCAATCATTTGTACATCGTTTCTACAGAAATGTGAAGGCGAAATTTTCGTTTGTACACAATTAGGGGCGCCGTCAGAACGAAACCAAAGTGGGGGCTGTCCAAATGGTAGCCCCCCCCACCATGTCCACTTCAATCACAAATTGTCGCAATCGTTTTGTACATCGTTTGTACAGAAATGTGCAGACGAAATTTTTGTTTTACACAATTAGGGGCGCCGCCAGAACGAAAACAAAGTGGGGCTGTCTAAGTGATACCCCCCACCATGTCCAATTCAATGACAAATTGTCGCAATCGTTCCTACATCGTTTCTACAGAAATGTGAAGGCTAAATTTTCGTTTGTACACAATTAGAGGCGCCGCCAGAACGAAAACAAAGTCGGGGATGCCTAAGTGGTAGCCCCTCCCACCATGTCCAGTTGAATCACAAATTGTCGCAATCGTGTGTACTTCGTTTGTACAGAAATGTGCAGGCGAAATTTTCGTTTGTACACAATTAGGGGCGCCGCCAGAACAGAAAAAAATGGGGGCTGTCTAAGTGGTAGCTCCCCACCATGTCCAATTGAATCACAAATTGTCGCAATTGTTTGTACTTCGTTTGTACAGAAATGTGCAGGCGAAATGTATGTTCGCACGCAATTAGGGGCGCCGCCAGAACGAAAAAATTGGGGGCTGTCTAAGTGGTAGCCCCCGACCATGTCCTATTCAATCACAAATTGTCGCAATAGTTTGTACTTCGTTTGTACAGAAATGTGCACACGAAATGTTTGTTTGAACAAACTTAGGGGCGCCGCCAGAACGAAAACAAAGTGGGGAGCTGTCTGAGTGGTAGCTCCCCCCACGATGTCCAATTGAATCACAAAGTATCGCAATCGTTTTTACATTGTTTGTACAGAAATGTGCAGGCCAAATTTTCGTTTGTACACTATTAGGGGCGCCGCCAGGGCGAAAACAAAGTGGGGGGCTTTCTAAGTGATAGCCCAATCACCATGTTCAATTCAATCACAAATTGTCGTAATCGTTTGTACATCGTTTGTACAGAAATATGCAGGCAAAATTTTCGTTTGTACACAATTGGGGGCGAGCTCAGAACGAAAACAAAGGGCCCCCCACCATGTCCAATTCAATCACAAATTGCCACAATCGTTTCTATATCGTTTGTACAGAAATGTGCAGGCTAAATTATTGTTTGTACATAATTAAGGGCGCCGCCAGAACGAAAACAAAGTGGGAGCTGTTTAAGTGATAGCCCCCCACCATGTCCAATTCAATCACAAATTGTCGCAATCGTTTCTACATCGTTTGTACAGAAATGTGCATGCAAAATTTTCGTTTGTACATAATTAGGGGCGGCGCCAGGGCGAAAACAAAGTGTGGGGCTTTCTAAGTGATAGCCCAATCACCATGTGCAATTGAATCACAAATTGTCGCAATAGTTTGAATATAGTTATAAAGAAATGTGCAGGCGAGATTTTCGTTTGTACACAATTAGGGGCGCCGCCAGAACGAAAACAAAGTGGGGGGCTGTCTAAATGTTAGCCCTCCCACCATGTTCAATTCAACCACAAACTGTCGCACTTGTTTGTACGCCTTTGTACATAAATGTGCAGCTGAAATTTTCGTTTGCACATAAATGTGGCCCCACCAAAACGATAACAAACTATGGGCTCTCTAATTGATAGGCCTCCCACCATGTCGAATTCAACCACAAACTGTCGCACTTGTTTGTTACGGTTTTGTACAGAAATTTGCAGGCGAAATTTTCGTTTGTACACAATTGCGGGCGCGCCAAAACGATAACAAAGTATAGGCTACCTAATTGGTAGCACCCCCTACGTCCGATTCAAAAGAAAATCATTTCAATTGTTTGCACATCGTTTGAGCAGTAATGCGCAGGCGAAAATTTTTTTCTAAGCTATCAGATGCGTGGACAGAACGAAAAAAAAGGGGAGTTATCTAAGTGCTAGCCCCACCATGTTCGATTGAACCACGAATTGTCGCGATCGTTTATACATCGTTTGTGCAGAAATGTGCAGGTAAAATTTTCGTTTGTATTAAAGAATATACGGATGTGAGTATTTTTAATATCTGCGATCAACATTAACCGGTTTGAATAACGGTTGATGAGTTTGAAAATGGTTCCTATTGCACTAGTTGAAAAAAAATTCTTTTTCTCTGGCACACGGAAGAAAATGCCTGATTCTAATAGAACTTTTCACGTAGAATTCGAATCTGCAATCAGTTTTTCTCCATCACCCTCAGTTTTCCCGTGACAGAGGTGTTTTCGGAAAATTTCCCCTCAAATTTCTGTTCTTTTTCTTTTTTTCTTTTTTTAAAACCATTTTCATACTTGTAGCTTGGGTACCTTAGGTATATAAACGCACAAATTATATTGTATGTTAGCCTGATTTATACTTAGTAAGCCCTCTAAGTTTCATAAGAATAGCATTATTCTATCTAGAGAAATAAACATATTTATATAAAAAATATGCTATGTGTACTGTTCATTTTACAGTATTCATTAGTGCAGATAAAATCACATATAACTTCCACGAAAATTACAATATAAGCACGGTTTATATCTTATTGGATTTGAAATAAAACATATTTTCAATGATGTATACACCGTGTCACCATTTTATATCTACTTAATAAATAATACAAAAGAAGTGAGTGGTAGGGATGCGCTCGAGTCGAGACATGTCTCGAATCTCGACTCGACTCGACTCGAATTCGAGTCGAGATTCGAGTCGAGACACTCTTTGTAAAATTCGAGACGAGTCGAGACAAACGTATTTCTCGTCTCGAATTTTCGAGTCGAGACTCGAGTCGAGTCGAGACAGCTGGTAAAAATCTCGACTCGACTCGAATGTCTCGAAAATCTTTCTATAATTTTTAATATTATTTTGAAGAAAGTACTCGTTTAGAAACACTCGGCACGAGAATTTCGGAAACTGCAGGACTTGTCAGGTGTTCGAAGAGTGCTGTGGTGATTGTCTTCAACAAGTGGCGAAACCAAGAGGAAAAGACGTCCAAATGTCGAGGGGTTGGGCGCCCGCTACTTCATTAAAGATGTGGAGAATAAGAACGAGGACAGAAAAAGAGAAAGAGAACACTGACCGTTGGGAATTATCCCTTGTTGAAGCGATGGTTGGAGTAATAAAACCACTTAGTATTTCCGCTGTTGTATTGTTGATTTCACAGAAATGTTCAAAAATAAGCAAAACGTGACTCTGCACAAGATGTTTACTGTTTTTTTTTTTTTTTGTTTTTATACCCATAGTTTTATTATTGTCAACTGAACCCTGAGTGTCTGGGATGTTTCTGTCCCTTCTCACTTTACAATTTGAGAGGGGAGGGGGTATTATCATCAGGGTACCACTAGTAGTACACCGCTAAAAGAAATGCTTTAGTGCTGCGTCGGAAGCGGCATGTTTTGTATATATTTCTTAAAATGTTATCCATTCATTAAGTATAAATTCCCCCACCCTCCCCTCATCCTGTTTCCAATACAGAGAACCGACTCTTTAAATGAAGAACGAACCCTGAACCTTCCCGAAAATGCTAAAATGATTGATGCGTACAAATAACAAGTCTGTGGATGAATCAGAAAATGCAGATACATGAGAAGATACTTGATGCAGTGCAGTCCAACACATGTAAATAGATTTGAAGTGTTCATATTTGTGTATGTGTACGTGTGTATGTGCTTGTTTCTGAGTATTTATATGCGCGTGTGTCTCGTAATTGTTATATTAATATCCACTGGATTAAGTGAAAGTATAAAATGGATTTGATGACTGCCAAATTGACGTCACATTGATAAGTCATTATTTTTTAAATATTAATAATATTAAATTAGATTATAGTTTAGCGTCGTTTTTAGGAGCAAAGCTCTACAAGACGTGAACGTACAGTTTAATGTCGGATTTGAAACACATGAGCTCCTACCATGAATCAAACCTCGTTCGAGAAAGGCGCATCGCTAACAACATAGCAATGGGGAGCTAAACATTTAGTAATATGTATATTAAGTTGTAAAATTATATTCGTTTAATTTTCACTAATATAATCTTCACAATGTAAAGCATTCGCTAGACACGTTATCTTGTTTAAAAACTGCCTATCTCTTATGTTTCCGTCTCGGGGTTGGACTGCGGGATGATAGAAATCCGAAAGAGATGTTTTTATTATATTTTGTACAGTAGATCTGCTCCTTCATAATCTCCGTGTTTGATAAGAATGAACTTCCCTGGCTCACGAAAATGTATACGTAATATAACAAACCATGCACATTAAATGCCAGACTAATATAGCAAACATTGAAGATGTTCTCCTAGAAAATTTTCTCCGGCCGTCCATGTCTGGAGGTACACAGTTTTGCAACTCAGTGGATACGATGTGGATGTATTCAAAGTCCACTGATTTACCCATCAAATTTAAATTTTATAAAAATATTATCAGTGAATACTAACCTGAGGAGAACTATTTTTTTAAAATTCGAACGCAAAAGCAGTTTTTTTTTCCACCAGGTCTCGGTAATCATCCGGTACGAAAACTGAAGTTTGTACAAGTGTTTCCCCAGCAATTTCTTTGAGAAAGGGGTTCTCCAGGAGCGTTATTTATGACGTAATTCCTGCGTTTGTTATATACATATATAGATATAAGTATAGATATACTGTATACATATAAAGATATGTAGGAGCGGGTCTTTAAAATTAGTTCGGAAAGATAATATGAAAATCTGGTATAATTTCCAAGAATCTATCTAATCTAATATAAATAAAATAAACAGTTTGTTTGTGTGTTTGTCTGTCTGTATGCGGCCTGGGGACCAGACGAGTGGACCGAGAGTTACCAAATTTTGGTCAGGGGTACCTTGGCCTAGGCCCGAGATCAAGACGAAAAGTTGTTTTCAAATTTCGAACCAGGGGAGTCTCATGGGGAGGCGTTTACGGGAACCGGCTTGGGAACCAGACAAATTGACCAAGAGTTACCAAATTTTAGTCACGAATACCTTAGTCCAGGCTCCAGACCAGAGTTAAACGATTTTGTCAAAATTCGAACCAGGGGGGTCTCAGGGGTTGTTTACCGGGACATGTAAAACTAGTATAAAATAACAGATATTAGTGTTGAATTCATAGTTTTCGCGGTCGCTGAAATGAATGGTGAAACTCCGATCACATTAAGGGGGGCGCGGTGGCTCAGTGGTAGAGCGTTCACCTCTGGTGCTAGGGGTCCCGGGTTCGATCCCAGCCCCCGCCAAGTGAACTTTGTGGTGGACAAACACCGTGCTCGTGGGTTTTCTCGGGGTACTCCCGTTTCCTCCCACTTTCTTCATTCCACCATTTCACTCATCTCTCATCATCACCGTCTCCTTTAGCCTAACCGGCATAACCGAGGGACGTAAAACTCACATATTTCATTTCATTTCATTTTTCCGATCACATTAACTTCCAAATTCATGCTATGCGGCACCGGGTCGGGGGTCAACGGGAAGGGGGAGTTGAGATATCGAGACATATAAAAGTAATCCACAATGACCGATATTAGTGTCAAATCCATAGTTTTCGCGGTCTCTGAGATCAATAGTGACACTTCCATTAGCGATGATTTGCAAATTCAGCTACAATCGCATGTGGGCCGGGAGTCAGCGGGGAGGGGGGGAAACCGAGACAAGTAAAAGTAATCCAAAATGACCGATATTAGTGTCAAATCCATACTTTTCGCGGTTGCTGAGATGAATGGTGACACTTTCATTAGTGATCACTTGCAAATTCAGCTACCATTGTATGCGGGCCGGGAGTAAGCGGGGGCGGGGATACCGAAACATGTACAAGTAATACAAAATGACCAATATTAGTGTCAAATCCATAGTTTTCGTGATCGCTGAGAACAATGGTGACACTTCCATTAGCGATGATTTGCAAATTCAGATACCATTGTATGCGGGCCGAAAATCAGCGCGGGGGGGGGGGGGGGGGAATATACCGAGAGATGTAAAAGTAATCCAAAATGATCGATTTAGTCTCAGATCCATAGTTTTCGCGGTCGCGGAAATGAGGGTAATACTTCCACAGGCCTTGACTTCCATGCGAAGAATGGGTATATTTATCTATTTATCTAATATATATTGATCAAAAAAATTAGGGAATCAGATGAAAACACATGTAAAACTTCTTACGAATAATGTGATAACACTGTATCTTGTCCAGTTCAGATTAAAATCCTGAAGGCCCAACGTGCAAACGAACCGTTTGAAACATCTGTGCACGTGATCAGTGACGTGGCGCTAACAGATATCATTTTGTAGTGTGGCGCTGCCAACACATTCCAGCTCCAGGATACCTTTGTTCTCATTGTGTTTAGTGCGTCACAAATCTACGTAGTGAAATTGCGCAACAACGTGATTTGCCAGAATCGTTGACATGGCGAGCTGTCGGCAGGTTGGAAGCTGGTCAGTTACAGCGGGAGGTGTCACATGCCATAGGAGTGGCACAAAGTGTGATTTCCCGATTGTGGAATCGATTACAAACAACTTGAAGTGTTCGAAGAAGACAAGGACAGAGCCGTCCACTAGCAACCAAAGCCAGAGACGATCGTTATCTCTTGTTAACAGCCCGTCGAAACCGGCGTCAGAATACAACTCTGCTCCCGCAAGCCTTCCGAACAATAACAGGACGCACAATATCCACTCAAACGGTCCGCAATCGCCTTCGAGAAGGTGGTCTCTACGCACGTAGGCCTATGGTGTGTGTCCCATTAACTGCACGACACCGTTTTGATCGAAGAGCGAAGGCAGAGGAACATCGTGGGTTGGGACGCAATGAATGGGGCAATGTTTTGTTCTCTGACGAGTCTCGATTCAGTGTGGAGCCTGATAATCGACGTGTTTTCATCTGGAGAGATTGTGGAACACGACAGAATCCCATGTTTGTGCGAGAAAGATTCCAGTATCATGGTGGTGGACTGATGGTGTGGGTAGGAATCAGCATTGGTGAGCGTACTGAGCTCCACATCATCCGAAATGGCTCTTTGACGGCTCTCAGATATAGGGATGAGATCATGAAAACTCTTGTTCTTCCCTATGCTGGTGCCATTGGTGATTCGTTCCTTTTCATGGATGACAATACTCGTCCTCACAGAGCTCGGTTAGTGGATGAGATGCTGGATGCTGAGGGTATCGCTCGGATGAAGTGGCCAGCATGCTCTCCGGATCTCATTCCAATTGAGCATGTCTGGGATATGCATGGCAGACGAATTGCCGCTAGGCCAGTAAATCCATTAACCATTGCAGAGCTGGAAGTCGCTCTTCTGGATGAGTGACACAACATTCCCCAAGAACTCATCGATAATCTGATTGAATCCATGCCACGCAGGTGCGAGGTTCTGTTGGCTATTCGAAGTGATCATATGACATATTAAGGAACAATCAGTGTTGTTGCCTTGCCTGTTTGTGGGCAGTTCGAGAGGTACACACATAACCGTCTTGTGTCATGAGCCATGTGAACAAGGTTTTCCGTGCCCCAACACCAGTATGTGCCCCATTTTTCTAGTGTATCTTAAAGCATTCCTTCTTGTATGATATATATGAGTCAAACACAAGCTTATTCATACACTATCTTAAGGTCTTGTGTGATGTTTCAGCTGAACCCCTAATTTTTTTGAGCATTATATACAGTATAGTGCCGTATCCAGGATATGATCAAGGGAGGGGCTAAACCATAGTTTGCAGTTTTATCCAGTGTAAAGCAGGATTGAAGCCCATTTTATACAGTGTATACTTGAGTGTGAAGAGAGGGGGGGGGCGATAGCCCCCTTGGATCCGCCTCTGTATATATATATATATATATATATATATATATATATATATATATATATATATATATATATGATCGAAAATGGCCTCGAATCCATACTCGCTGAGATGAGCAGAAGATGCCGTTTAAATCCACAAATTCAGCCCCATTAGTACTCTAAGGGGGATGGTGACATGTAAAGATAATTGAAAATTATTGGTATTAATGTCAAATTCATAGTTTTGGGGCTCCACAACTTCATTGGGGACAGTTTTGGTGCCCTTTGCGTCCAAAATGAAACGTATTCTCCCCGTGCGAAGAACGGATATTCTGCTAGTCTGTAATAATAATTAACGGAAGTTTCACTTAATATATTTCTCGCTGCTCAAATTTACTCACTTGTGCGGTATATGTGTATAAAGTAGAATTAAAACCTGTTGCTTTAAGTATGTTTCCGTTAGCGAAATACATTGCATATATAGTAGGACGTCGATAATCCTAACGTCAAAAATTCGAACGAGGTCCCTAGAAGCTTTTTACATTTTGTCTTAACGCTAGCGAGAAACAAACAATAGCGTGTCCATCGACGTTATGTGAAGTCAGTTTTTTTACAAAAGTTCATTTATATGTAATTGTTCGTCATGTATTTTTATTTTTATTTTTTCTTAGGCCTATAAATTTTAAGTGTGACTTACAAGAACAGTGTTATTTAGAGTACAAGCAGGTTCTTCAGAAACACTAAATGTAAGTAGCCTTACGTACGGTATTGTAATTACTGTATGTACTGAATAACCACTGTATCGATAGAAGAACATACCGTACAGTATATGTAAGCCTAAATGTCATTTTCTTCGTCATTTTCGAAAATCCGAACTACCTGTGGTCCCAATTAGTTCGAATTTTCGACTTCCCACTGTATATGTTGCAGACATGTTACAGCAAGTAAGATTACTAGTATCAGGCCAACAAATAGTTTTTAAACTATATTTTCCTGTTTTTGCCAATATTTCCGAACAAATGATTTTTTTCTAATGGTTTCAAAATTTCCGGAATTTTACATAGAACAATGAAGATATCTGTATGAAATATGTTTGATTTAACATATTAACTAAAATGATTCTGTGATTAGCAAAAGTGATGATTCTGATAATACCCAAATTTTCCCTTTTTTCCCCAGCTCGGGAAAACCGTAAAAAAACTTTTTTTCACAGACCTTCACAACACTAGTCTGAACACACAGTGCACCGAACACTCCTACCGATGGCGAATGTTAACACCTCGACATCGGCAACTACAACTGAAATGAATACGTTACCATCGCCACTAGAGCTTGGCACAATGGCAGAGCGTTGTATTATCTGATGAATCCCGATATCATCTTCATCATGACGATGTGAGGGTGCGAATCCGTCGTGTTCCAAGGGAACAGCTCCTTGACAACTGTACTGGGGGGCGGAGACAAACTGGCTGCGGTTTGATTATTATCTGGGGAACATTCAGGTGAGCATCCATGTGTCTATTGGAGCTCGATGAAGGCACCATGACGGCCGAGGCGTCACACGCTTCTTGCAGACTACGTACATCCCTTCATGACGGCCATGTTTCTCATCGGTAGTGGCATTTTTCGACAAGATAATGCACCATGTCACAAGTCCAGGAGTGTGATGGAGTGCTTCGAGGAACACAGGAGCGAGTTCTAAGTGATGTGCTGGTCCCCAAACTCTCCGGAGCTGAACCCAATCGATCACATCTGGGATGTGATTGAACGTGACCTGAGGGCGCATCACCCCCTCCCCGGAATTTACGGGAAATAGTTGACCTGTGTGTGCATATGTGGTGCCAACTCTCTCCAGCGACCCACCGAGGAACATTGCGACCACGCCAAGACGCGTTGCCGTTGTTATTCGGGCCAAAAGGTGGACATACTAACAATTAGGTAGGTAGTCATAATGGTCTGGGTGATGTGTGTGTATATTTTAACTCGTATATTTTGTCTCGACTCGAATTTCGAGACATCTCGACTCGAATTCGAGTCGAGTCGAGACAGAGACTGTCGAGTCGAGACACGAGTCGAGACAGCAACATATTTTCGAGTCGAGACACGAGTCGAGACAACATTTTCTCGAGTCGAGTCGAGACAGGCTTAAATCTCGACTCGACTCGACTCGAATGCATCCCTAGTGAGTGGTATCTTCTTAATAAATGGACACTTACTTACCTCAACTAATATGTTTTAGTTGTCGACTTTCTTCTGTGTTTGGTTTCTGGAACATCTCTTTTAAGTGTCCAACAGTAATCAGCCAGCATTTTTGAACTACACTGTCACTGGTACCTCTTCTGCATGAAGGAAATGTCCTGATGAAAATGTTCCCCATACTCATCACTAACAGCACCAAGCTTTTCAGGAAAGAAATGCAGGTGGGAGTCTAGAAAGTGAACTTTAAGGGACATGTTGCAACCCATTTCATTGAATGATTGCCAGAAATCACTCACAATTTCACGGTAATTTGGGGCTTTCTTGTTTCCTAAAAAAATCTCTGTTAAACATTTAAATGGACACAAGCTGCTTTCTCAACCAGAGTTAAGAGATCCTCAAATTTTTGGTCACGAATCAAACATCTTATTTGGGGGTCTACAAAAATCCCTAGCGTCACTAACCCGAGGAATTTTTTCCTTGAGGTAACAAGATCCTGCATTACTTTTGTCCATTGTCCTAACAAAGTTTTTGAAGAGCCCCAACTTTATGTGAAGAGGAGGAAGAATTATCTAATCAGGGCTCACCAGTGAGGAATAAACAGCATTCTTCTGTCCAGGAGTTAATACATGCGTTGGCCATTCCTTCTTGATGTAATGTTCCGCTTTGTTCCTGCTGTCCCATTCGCAGAGGAAACAACAATATTTCGTATAACCAAGCTGCAAACCCATTAACAAAGAAATGACTTGTAAATCACAGCAAACGGTCCACTTGTATTTCTCATACTGAA
The DNA here is from genome assembly GCF_964235325.1 of Thermobia domestica. NCBI lineage: Eukaryota > Metazoa > Arthropoda > Insecta > Zygentoma > Lepismatidae > Thermobia > Thermobia domestica. The sequence continues at coordinate 43,731,131 of NC_137458.1, forward strand.
TTTTTTCTAACACTATTTCGATGTTTTCATAGGTTTCCTTCATATTAGTTGCATAAGCCAAAGGCACTGAAGGAAATTTGTTGCTATTGTGCAAAAGGACAGCCTTAAAACTAGTTTTCAAAGAGTCAATAAGCAATCTCCACTCTGTACTTATATGTGCATGTCCAAGTCTATCCATCACAGCACAGACATTATTACAATACACTAAATCATTTTCTTGAGAATAGTAGTTTTGAAACTCTGTATGAAGGTTTCGAAAAACACACACTTTAGTGTCACGATGGAGCAGATTCCAGCCTTAAGTTTAGAATCAAGAAGTTCTGTCTGTGTATTGGAGAGTTTTAAATCCCGTATGAGGTCATTTAGTTCACCCGGAGTTATCAGATGGGAATCCAATGTAGATGTGCTTCTTACATAAGTAGGATCATCATCTTCATTTGGAACTTCAATAGTTGCCTCAAGTACGTAATCCTCATTTACCGTAAGATGAGGAGGAGGTACCGGTACAGGTAATTCTGCACTGTGTGGAACTGGCCTAATTGCTGATGCAAATTAGGGTACTGCACTGTGTGGTTAGATTTACTGCTTATTTCTTTTATCTGTGTCATACAAAAGTAGCAGTCTGAAGAATGATCTTTTGGTTCACTCCAGACCATCGGTACTGCGAAGTTCATGTTTCGTCCACCATTTGCCCACCCAGTCAGACGTTTCACGCAAGTACAACAAATGTAGTGAGGAACCCAGTTCTTATCCTGGTCTCCTACACAGCAACCAAAATATAACTGATAACACTTCCTCACAAGTGGAGTAAAACATCGACGTTGTGATTTAAATATCAGCTCCCCACATACATAACAGAAATTGTCCGGTTTATTTACACACTTCCTCGACATCTTGTATCCTGTAAGGTATCACACACATACATACATACATACATACACACACACACACACACACACACACACACACACACACACACACACACACACACACACACACACACACACACACAGGAATCTACACTCCATCAAATTCCCACAAAATCCCTCTAGACATTCCCTCATACAAAAATGGTGACATGGTGTACACATCATTGAAAACGTTTTATTGGAAGTCCAATGAGGTATAAACCGTGGTATATTGTAATTTTCGTGGAAATTATATGTGTTGAAGACCGACCCGACCCCACCCGTGACCCAAATTGACTGACCCGACCCGACAACCCGACCCGATCTGACCCGATTGGCCCGACCCAAAGTGACCCGAGTGAACCAACCCGAGGTGACTTAACCCGACAACCGACCCGAGTGACTTGACCTTACAATCTAACCAGTTTGAGAGAGCTAGAACTTTACAAAACTGCCACCAGAAAAAAAATGCTGACCAATTCTTATGCATAAACCATTGTTTCGGCTTTTTTTACTTGTAGTATAATTATCCTCCTCCTCCTCCTCAGTGTTCTCCCATTAATAAACAGGCCAGTTTCCGTAAATTAGGTAAGAAGCTTCCATTTTTGCGATTTCCCGCTAATATCTGCCTCGCAACCCAACATAAAGTACCACCCTCCTTATTACAAACTATCAATTCCAACCTTCTTACACACTCTCGCTCTCCTGATATCACCCCCTTTACTACATCCCTCAGAATGCAATCCCTTAGCAAGATCAAAACTTGTGATCCGTCCATTTTTCGCTTCCTTATATCGTCTAATATTGCTCTCGTCTCTTGCATTTTTTCAGCATTTCCTAATTCGTTTTCCTTTCTACCCTGCTAACCTTCTTTATTTTACTCCACATCCAAATTTCCAAGGTTAAAATTTAGTCAATCAAGTTCAAAAATCAAAATAAAATTTGACTGACTTCTGAAGACAAGTTCTGAAGGCTAAAAGAATAAAAGTTCTGAAGACAACATTATTTTCTAGTAAGGAATGTATATAGAACTTCTTTTAATATTTTTTGCTGTGTAACAAACAACAATTTCATCAGGTTAACATTCCGATTTTTCTATTTAAAAACAGCGTTGCTGTCTGATAGAATCATAAGGAACTAATTGCACTGAAATATCATTCTGTAGGGAATTACCTTTTATTTTTTCTTGATTAATTTATCTAGAAGATATTTGCAACGTTATATAAAATTAGCAAGTATTTTATTGCGGAGAAAGTCAAATCACTACCCCAGCAATAATAATAATAATAATAATAATAATAATAATAATAATAATAATAATAATAATAATAATAATAATAATAATAATCTGAAGGTGACCAAGAAAGTTCTGTCTCTTTGTGGAGGTCTGTGTTCAATTGGCCCTCACACCGTGAGTTGAATGCGAATGGATATAAGGTGAAGGTCAGTTGTTGGACGAGACGAGACGAGACAGAATTTTCATGAAAGGGTACGAGATGAGACAGAGCTCTTTCAATAGAAACATATGCACTTTTCCAGACGAGACTACCTTCACGACACATTTTCGAAACGAGAATGCCCCAAACCAGGTCTCGTGAGCAACACTAGTAAGTATATCCAACATACTACTTGGTTGTGGCTGTTCAGATACACCGTGAACGTGCGTAAGGACTGAGTGAACATGGGGCCTTCACAGAGCGTCATAAGGGCTTGTTTGCTGTACGAGTTCAAATTGCTGCTCCGCGGAGCGGAAGATATGGCAGGCCTTTGGTGAGGGTGTCGTGACTACGCGGAGAGTGCAGTGCTATGACGGTTTAAGGACAGTGACGAAACACTCGAAGACGCACCACGTGCCGGAAGACAAACAGATGTTCAAAATAAAGATCTTCGGGCAGCAATTGAGGCGAAGACAGACATGTGAGGAACTGGTGCTACCTTTCAGTGTAAGTGGAGAAACCATTCTGCACCACCACCACCATCAACTTGGGAAGCACTGCAAGTTGGGTTGATAGGTCCTACATGATTTGACTTGGAGCCAGAAAGCAACGCGAGCAGACACCTGTGTTTCTTTGGTGTCTCGTCTGAGGAAGGAGCAATTTCTGAACAGGGTGTTGAAATGTGATGGGAAGTGGGTCCTGTACGAAGCTCCACGGCGCCGTCATTGTTGGTTAGCATCCCATGAACCGGTTCAAAAACAGCCCAAGCCAGCACTACGCCAGAATAAGGTTCTCCTGTGCATTTTGTGGACTGCTCGAGGCATAGTCCATCGGGAACTGCTACCAGCTGGTCAGATCATCAATGCAACTGTGTACTGTCACTGTGTACTGTCTGGATCCAGCAGTTCTGAGTCGCAAAGGGGTCCTCTTGTTACAAGGCAACGCTAAGCCCCACGTGGCTAAAATGACCCAGTACATCATTCTATGCCTTGGATGGAAAACACTATTGGATCCGCCATACTCCACGGACATTGTGCCGTCCGATTATCACCTGTTCCATTCCTTGGACAATCACCTTAGAGAACGCCAATTCAAACAGCTAGTAGAGGTTCAATATGCACTTGATACCTTCTTCACTTCACGTCCCACCAAGTTCGACTGCGATGGAATCCATGGCCTTCCAGAACGTTTTCAGAAGGTCGTCGAGGCTGATGGAGACGATTTTTGATATTCCAGGTACGTCTTAGGTTACATACCAATGTTCGAAGGTGTTGGTGAAAAGGCGGCGGAACTTTCTTGGGCACTCTTGAAGTTATAATAATAATAATAATAATAATAATAATAATAATAATAATAATAATAATAATAATAATAATAATAATAATAATAATAATAATAATGTGTCCTGCCCAAAGGCAGATGTTTTGATCCGAAGGTCCATGGGTATTGATTCCTGGTGGACAAACCCCATGTGCATGGGTTTTCTCGGTGTTCTCCCATTTCCTCCCACTTTCTTCATTCAACCACTTCAATTATTTCTCATCATCACTGTCTCTCTTAGCGTTGGTGCATAACGTGGGACGTTAACTAGATATTTCCTTTCAATTTCACTTAATGTGACATTTAACTTGACATAGAAACGCAGAAAGGAAAAAAGTCAGTAGTAATATTAATTACAATTACAATACCAATTAGTTAATATAGGGTAAAATTAAAATTTTATTACTATTTCACCTTCAATTAGTCACATTTATCATTCATTCACCAACTTCGAATTGAATTCCACAACAAAGCTCTTTATAGTATTCTGTATAGAAAATAAGTGAAGAATGTGACGACCCGACCCGAGTGACCCGACACGAGCTAACCCGACTGACCCGACCCGACCCGACAACCCGACCCGTTTGAGAGCACTATCAGAGGGGTACTATTTACAGTACAATTTATTTTGTATGGTTTAGCATACTTTAAGGCTACCATACTTTTTGAAAACAGAAAAAACGGGACATCTTACAAATTAGTAGTAAATATTGCATTTTGTATTAATTTTATCTTTCGAATTTTACTACAGTATCGCACTAGTTATACAACTTAAAATAATGTATTAATATAGTCCATACTCAGTGGCGTATTTAGGGGGAGGGCATCCGGGCTCAAGCCCCCCACCGAAATCTTACTTACTATAGTAAAGTATATGAAATATCTTGCAGAATTTTCATATTTTCAGGCAAAGCACCCCCGGAAGTTAGCAAAGCCCCTCCCGAAACAAAATCGTAAATACGCCACTGTCCATACTTAATCAACAGTGCTAAAAATTATTATAGAAGCTAGAAGCTGTTATACAATATAAACGCAATCAGTGAACATACAATATTTAGGCAAAAATTATATTTTCAATATTATTACGCATACCACCTTTACATGCTCTACATGTCTATAAAGAAAAATATCCAGATTTATGAAGTTGTTTCAAAATTTCAATAGGCTGATTTATTTTTGTTAACCTAAAATGCGAACTAAAAGAAAGCAATTTGCATAATTGTTTTTCTGAAGCAGAAAAAAATGTGTTTTCGGGGCTGGTCTGCAACGTCACAAGAATTTGTTGCCACCTCGGGGTATACATTCTTACTTTTAGTGATAAGAGTGCTACTTAGGAGGATTTGAACATTGCATGTTATATCCGGGGAAGCAGCGATTGCAATAATAATAAAGATTAGAATGAAATTGTTCCTATAGTATTGTCGGAATTGAAAGCAAAAGGAATAAGTCGATTTTATTATCTTTTCAGAAATTTTGATATGTAATTAATAATAATAATAAAGAAAAAAACAGGACAAGAAGGAAAATTTCTGCACACCGGGACAAATTTTAAGAAACCGGGGCGTATGGTAGCCTTACATACTTATTTGCATGCGGAGTGTCAGTACGGAGCCACTACGTAGCAGAGTTGAAACAAAACCTCGTAAATAGGTTGCCAACTCAGGGAAACAAAATTACCGGCACACCCTCAAAATTCTCTGTACAAATGAGAAACTGAAGACTGTATTGATCGTTATTATATTTACCAGCAATTGCCACTTGTTTAAAATTATCGAAACAGATGAATAATACTGGATATTAATCTTTATGTAACAATAGTTGATTCATAAAATGAAATTTATTCTATAAACTTCACTTCAAACAAAGGAAATTGCTTTAAAAAGTCATTTTCTACTCTCAATAAATGAATAAAATTCTTTTACAATAAAATATAAGTGTTATCAAATTTGTTATGTTAAATAAATAAAAAAAACTGCCATACGTTAAAAAAATATCGATAATGTATAATACAACGGAAATTTGTTTTTGTAAAGGCACTGTTGAAAAATTTCGATGTTCAATGTTATATTCTGGATTGCAGATTCCAAAATACCGGTCAGAAGGGGTCTAATAAGAAGTTTGTACCGGTCACCGGCCTTAATCAAAATTACAGCAAATACCGGCCAGTTAGCAACTCTACTCGTAAATCAGAATGCTGAATGCACCAAAATACTTCACCATGCATTTTATAGTTTCTGCAAAATGTGTTTAATGAAGATGATCAAATAAAACAAAATACTGTGTTATAATTTTCCCTTTAACAGTCTACTTTGTGCATTTGTTATATCTTCCACTTATCAATTTCCTGTACGAGATGAGAATAACGGTTTCTGCGCAAGATAGAAAGAAAAAAATACATTTTTCTCATAAGGATTCAGTTCACGTAAGAAATAATGAATAAGTTTAATAATAAGAGCCGAGGAGTGAAAAACTAACTCAGCAATAATGATTGTAAGTATAAATATAAATATAAAAAAACAAAAAAAACATTTAATTCCATCATCGTTAGGATAAGATCAATATAGTGAATCACACGATAGTGTGAACAAACCAAACCACACAATAGTGTGAACAAAGTCCTGTTAGAAAAATACTCCATAAATGTGACACATTTTTTTAATGCTTCTACCATTTATACAAACCCTCACATTGTTTTCGTTCTGGCGGCGCCCCTAATAGAGTACAAACGAAAATTTCGCCTGCACATTTCTGTGCAAATGATGTACAAGCGATTGATATAATTTGTGATTGAATTGGATATGGTGGGGGCTACCATTTAGACAGCCCCACTTTGTTTTCGTTCTGGCGGCGCCATTAATTGTGTACAAACGAAAATTACGCATGCATATTTCTGTACAAACGATGTACAAACGATTACGAAAATTTGTGATTCAATTGGACATGTTGGAGGGAAGCTACCACTTAGAGAGCCCCCAGTTTGTTTTCGTTCTGGCGGCGCCCCTAATTGTGTACAAACGAAAATTTTGCCTGAACATTTCTGTAAAAACGACGTACAAACGATAGCGACAATTTGTGATTGAATTGGACATGGTCGGGGGCTACCACTTAGACAGCCCCACTTAGTTTTCGTTCTGACGGCGCCCCTAATTGTGTACAAACAAACATTTCGCCTGCTCGTTTCTGTACAAACGAAGTACAAACGATTCCGACAATTTGTGATTCAATTGGACATGGTGGGGAGGTATTACTTAGAAAGCACCCTACTTTGTTTTCGTTCTGGCGGCGTCCCTAATTGTGTACAAACAAACATTTCGCCTGCACATTTATGTACAAACGACGTACAATATTTCTGAATATTTCTGATTGAATTGGACATGGTCGGGGGCTACCACTTAGAGCCACCACTTTGTTTTCGTTCTGGCGGCGCCCCTAATTGTGAACAAACAAACATTTCGCCTGCCCGTTTCTGTACAAACGAAGTACAAACGATTGGGATAATTTGTGATTGAATTGGACATGATGGGGGTTCTACCACTTAAACAGCCCCCACTTTGTTTTCGTTCTGGCGGCGCCCCTAAGTTTGTTCAAACACACATTTCGCCTGCACATTTCTGTACAAACTATGCACAAACGAATGCGACAACTTGTGATTGAATTGGACATGGTGGGGGGGCTACCACTTAGACAGCCCCCATTTTATTCTGTTCTGGCGGCGCCCTTAATTATGTTCAAACGAAAATTTCGCGTGCACGTTTCTGTACAAACGAAGTACAAACGATTGCGACAATTTGTGATTGAATAGGACATGGTCGGGGGCTACCACTTAGACAGCCCCCAATTTTTTTCGTTCTTGCGGCGCCCCTAATTGCGTGCGAACATACATTTCGCCTGCACATTTCTGTACAAATGAAGTACAAACAATTGCAACAATTTTTGATTCAATTGGACATGGTGGGGGGGGGCTACCACTTAGACAGCCCCCATTTTTTTCTGTTCTGGCGGCGCCCCTAATTGTTTACAAACAAAAATTTCGCCTGCACTTTTCTGTACAAACGAAGTACAAACGATTGCTATAATTTGTGATTGAATAGGACATGTTGGTGGGGGGCTACCAGCTAGACAGCCCCCAATTTGTTTTCGTTCTAGCGTCGCCCCTAATAGTGTACAAACGAAAATTTGGCCTGCACATTTCTGTACAAACAATGTACAAACGATTGCGATACTTTGTGATTCAATTGGACATCGTGGGGGAAGCTACCACTCAGACAGCTCCCCACTTTGTTTTCGTTCTGGCGGCGCCTCTAAGTTTGTTCAAACAAACATTTCGCCTGCACATTTCTGTACAAACGATGCACAAACGAATGCGACAACTTGTGATTGAATTGGTTTTGGGGGGGGCTACCACTTAGACAGCCCCCATTTTTTCTGTTCTGGCGGCGCCCCTAATTGTGTACAAACGAAAATTTCGCCTGCACATTTCTGTACAAACGAAGTACAAACGGTTGCGATAATTAGTGATTGAATAGAACATGTTGGTGGGGGGGTACCTGTTAAACAGCCCCAATTTGTTTTCGTTCTGGCGGCGCCCCTAATAGTGTACAAACGAAAATTTGGCCTGTACATTTCTATACAAACAATGTACAAACGATTGCGGCAATTTGTGATTTAATTGGACATGGTAGGGGCTACCATTTAGGGGAACTCCCTCGAGAGGAATCACTCTACTTATTTATTGCAAAAAGCAGAATTTAAAAATTCGCATTCGTCCAAAGTTATCGTGTGAAGTAACAGCCGTTTGTATGTACGTACTAATATTGATAAGTTCCACTACGCGATCCCAATTAATAGTTCATATACCCGCGCCACACACACACACACTAGCATTTGTACACACGAAAGTATACCTGGTAGTATCCACACGCTTACGCCGGAAACTAGAAACAAACAAACAAACAAACACACACACACACACACACAGTGACAGAGAGAGAGAAAGAGAATATCTTGTTGTACCTTTATACTGAATGCACCATTACTCACAAAATCAGTTAAAAATGAAAAAAGAAAAAAGTTGTAAATGAAACTTTCAAAGATTGGTACCACTGCTGCGTGTCACACATGAGATTGTTCCATAATGATTGATTCGTAATATGATGTATATGGGTTTCTTAATGGTAGTATAACAAAATGCCTTCAAATTGACCACTAAATAAAAAGTGAAATTTATTTCTCAAATCTTGTAAAATCGAAGTCGGTGGGCATTATGGGAACAGTCTACAATAACAATATATGCAAATAAATATTAATATACTTCACGTTTTCCAGTGGGTGCAAGAAAGCTTCGAATAGTATTTGTTGCCAGAAGCATTAGCTGATGTAAATATATATATATATATATATATATATATATATATATATATATATATATATATATATATATATATATATATGTATATATATTCATATTACTCAATATGAATATATTCATATTACTTATTACTCGTATTTTGTCGACGTTTAAATTCTACATAACCTTTTTATATTCAATAAGTATTCACACTTTCTTGGCTCAAAGCAAAACAAAAACCCTGACTAACAAAAATTATATTCTCTTCTCATAAGGTTGCAACATTGAACTTTATATATATAAACCCGATAATCGACAAAGATTCAGTTCACTAAGATCCGCGTATAAAGAATTGGTTGATATTATTTAATAAGTTGACACAAGAGGTGGAAATACAACAAATAGAGCAGGCACGTAACTTTTCAGACTATATAAGTACATATATATATATAGACGTATATACAGAGAAAGAAAAAAATCAAGATTATTTGAAACTAGTGGGCCCAAACTACTAATACATGCACTATATAACTAATCAATAGAAAGAAAACCAGAAATCAGTAATCAATACGTATAATCAATGGGTATAATTTGTACGATCGATGAATAACAAGTAAGTTTCTGGGAATCTGAAACCATAGTATACCTTCTCGTCAGCCCCTCCCATGGTGGATTGAATATCGCAAAAATGGTTCTGAGTTGTGCTGAAATACCTCCACGAATTGTATCCCTCGATGTCTCAGTTAGTACATACGATCAAAATAATTAATATGAACATTGTATGTTTTCATGAGTTCCAAAACCGGGGGAGGAGGTTGAAATTAATAAAAAAAATCTCGAAGTAAGAAGGAAGAAAGAGACAAGAGGGAGAAAGCGGCGCCAACGAAAGGAGAAAGATTAAAGTGCTACTCACTACACATACGAGCGATCGAATTTAAATATATAACAATTCACAGCCAAAAATATTCACATATGCCGAAAGAGGGTGGCTTACTTAAATATGTAAACTCAAAAGTTATCTCCAAAAAACACAACGAGTCCGTGACCTCAAGGGAATTTTGAGAAGGGTGAAAGCTTTAAGGAAATTCCCGTCCTTGCTGTATCCGGTTGAGTCCTTTGAAACCCCGGCAATACCGGAAGGTAGTGTAGATTATTCATTTGGAATTTCAGGAAAAAAATCATCCGACCTCTCAGAAACTAAGAGAGTCCAGAATAGTAATGAAACTAGAGTAAAATAATAGCTAAGATATCCCTAACTAGTAATTTGCCAAAATAATAAAAAAAAATTAAATAAACTGAATTTTGGATCGGTGATTTCAGTGACCAAACATCACCGATGGCTACCCTGCGCAGACATGCCAAAGTCTGGGTCGTCGTTAACTTCCTTCATCTAATTAAACTAAGAAAAGAAACGAAAATACTTAAGAGGGTCATGGGTCGACGTCCGGGTACGCAATGGGCCTAAATATTAATTTAGTAGCGGTTGATTTAATCGGATAATCCGATCTAAGCTGCCAGCTACATGAACAGTGCACGGTAAATAAGGGAAACAGAAAAAAAAATCTCGGAGAGTCAATGAATGTTAAAGGTACAAATGACCGAACCTGCACTTTTCGATGATCACAGGATATAGCAGTTAGTTTTCTTAATTATCATTTATGTAAACCTTTAAAAGTAATTCCCACATGATGCTACCCTATCTGATGAAAGGCTTAAGATCCGGGGCTGTTAATATGAGGTCCTTAAATGTGAAGTAACATACAATTTCCAACTACACACTACTATCCAATAGCAAACTCGGTTGGATGAATGTATTGGTGTAGAAGTCAAAACGCGAGAGAGTTTTAGTAAACATATTCATATTTTCACTATATAATACACACTAGGCCTATCCATTTAAATATAGGTGTCATGTCATCTCGTTCATTTCATATTATAATCATATCATTATTATATCGTTACATTTATTTATTATTTACTCATTTCCACACGAAGTAATATTTTACAGACACCCTATTTCATACATTTTACACGCAGGCCATACACATATTTATATTACGCACTAATAAATATATAATTATCACAATCTATCACGCTCAAACTACTACACGATAACATTCATCGAACCACGGACTCTTTGTTTCGAAGCACCCAAATTATATTTACTTCGCAGTTAAAAAAATCATACGTGTATTCACTGAGAGTTAAATTGTCAACGATGATTTTATTTCTGATTTGCTGATAAAACTAAAACAACAATGGAATTTTTCTACAGCCACGGGAAAAGCGAATTTAAAACTACATTTCGAAACAAACAGTAGCAGCATATGGGCTTTACTTCTATTAAGAAAATAGGCATTCTTGATTTCATTGGATATTTTGATTGCTAATTGACATAGCAAGCTGTAATTTTCAAAACAGTAAGATCTCATGCTATTTCATCTCAATGTATACTCATCTGAACCGAAAACCATGTCCACGGGGTGTAATTTAGAAATAAATAGAAATATAACATCCAGCCCTGAATAAGATCTATTTAAACAGATTTATGAGTATTCCCAGTGGAGTAACCAGGGTGGTTTCGGGGTCTGGATATCCAAAATTCATAAAAATTGTTAAAGTAAAAGCTAAAATTTCATTTTCAGTCAATGTCAAATCCCCCCTAATCCCGAAAGTAAGTTCTGGCTAACGGCCCCTCGAAAATTAAGTCCTGGCTACTCCCTGGCATTAGCGGCAGCTGTGATCATAAGCCCGTCACGTATGGCGGATGACGTCCCACAGCGAGCACACAATCCGGGGAAGGAGGAAGAAATAAAGGATGTGTGAGGGAAGAAATCGACCTGGGACCTGTAGGTTAGGTATCATCTCAGCATTTCTCTGATGTGAGTGATGAAAACTCAGGAAAAATCTCTCAAAATGGCTGCCCTGAAAAAGCTATTACACCTTTTCGACCAAGTGACCCCACCGATAATCGAACCAGGGATTGTTCACACCAAAGGCAAGAGCGGTAGCAACTATACACTGTCAAGTTGTAGATCTACGCCTGCTGCTGGAAAGGCCGTTAAAACTAAACATTCGAAAGTTCAATTATTCGTTATTGATTGATAATTTATTATGGGCATTACCGGCAGCAACGGCCTTAAACCCGTAACGTCTAAGGGATGACGTCACTCGGCGAGCCCATCACCCGGAGAAACGGAAGGAAGAAAGAAATGAGAAGGGAAGGAAGTGGCACGCTGAGCCTATATGTTAAGTACCATCCCGGCATTTGCCTGGAGTTAGTGAGGAAAACCCAGGAAAAACCTTACTCAGGATGGCTGACCTGAGAAAGCTGTTACATTTTTTCGACCAAGTGCCCCACTGCTCGCACCGAAGGCGAAATCAATTATTCGTGTCGTTCTCTATCTTGAGAATATATATAGTGTCTATATATATAAGAATGAAGAACATTTTCCAATAAGGAACTTTAAATAATGTTATGTAATTCAACACGAGCTGCTTTCAATTCTCTTTGCCGCGTGTAGGTCCTTTTTTTAACATTTTTAACAAAATGCTTATTGAAAGTAGGGATGCACGCGAGACACGAGAAGTCTCGTCTCGTCTCGCATTTGCGAGACGATACATTAGACGAGACAAAATTTTATGCGAGACGCGAGACGAGACTAAACCATGCGAGACGAGACGTGAGACGAGACTCGGTTAAGTCTCGCACGAGAAGTCTCGCAAGACTTCTCGCAGTCTCGCAACATTTATAAATTACATTTAATTGTATATTTAGTGATTTTACATTTATTGAGTTTTCTAAGTTGAGCGTTAATGCCTCCAGGAACAAAAACGTGATTGGGGCAATAGACATTTTATGAGATTTATTATTATTCAAGGTTGATTTTCAGAATTAAAGCCTCCTTTAGTTTCTAAAAAAAGCAAAGCTTCGTAAATTGGAAATTTATTACAGCATCGATTTAGGACTTTATCTTGCGACACAAACACATACACGCGGTCGCGCACGAATACATGAACTTCTGTTTTTGGTCTGAAAAGCGAATAAGACTCTTTATTGCTGCGAAATATGATATTTCTGTTGTTTCTGTCTTTTTCACATTACTACTAGCGATTAATGTTGGGGGATGGCGGGGAAACCCCCTCTCGTCAAAGGTTATCCCCGGCCCGGCTCGCAGAAATAACATGATATTTTTACATGGAATAAGTATTTTCTTTCTATATATTTATCAAAAACATCTCCCTTTAGTTGGGAAGTTTAATTCAAACATTGGTTTGGTAGGATGGCCCTATAAGTTTGGTGGGAGATGGTAGGAATGGCCCTATGTCTATCAGTAATTTTATTTTTTAGATCTGGCAACACTATATAAGTTGAAAGCGAAAATTGATAAAATGCGATAATGCAACATTGCTACAAGCGCGAATGAACCGAAAGAATTGGGTCGTATTGTGTTGTGAGGAATTCTTTTGTTGTCTACAAGCGCTTTTGGTGGTATAAAAACATCTTTATAATGGAAAATCACCCTTCAAGGAAACGACCAAATGACCAAATATTTGATAGTGTATATTTCAATTTTGGGGCACCACAAATTTATAGAATTATAAGCTCATTTGTCCAGTGCTACCCGGACATTTATTTCTCCCAATCTTCTATTACATAGAAAAAAATAATTTATATTGATTTGAACTCTTTAATCAACGATGGATTCGACACTCCAGTAGTATCGGTCGTTTTCGATTATTTTCACATGTCATCTTTTCCCATATATTGTATGTAACAAGTTTGGTTAAAATTACTCCAGGTGCACTGGGCTAGAACATAACCACATACACAAACACACTCTACACACACACACATATATATATACTGTATATACGTAAAACACAAGCATCCATATTGTCGCAGCCACTCTCTACTCTTTCCTGGCAACACTTGCTTTCTCCCCCAACACCCATCCGGCAGTTTGCCGCGTTGTGAAGAGCTTCATTGGTTTTAATGTCCCGCTTGGCTATACACGGCGATCTGCCGCGCCGGATTCTAGCAGGGAGATCCGGCTGTTTTTGCTCGCCGGATAAATGTCCGACGACCGCCTCATATATGTGAAGAACTTAATTGCTTGCAATGTCTTTCTACTTTGTCCGGCAATTCGCCGGAAACGGATCCGGCAAATCGCCGGATAATGTGAAAGGGCGGTAAGACTTCTTTCACATTATCCGGCGATTTGTCGGATTCGTTTCCGGCAGTTTGCCGGATGAAAAGTGTACCCTTTCATATTATCCGGAGTTTTGCCGTGGATGAAAAATATACGAGCAGTGTTGCTGTGCAACTGAAGAAACAAAACTTTGTGACTCGTGCCGTATTGTCGTGGTTGCAATTCACAGATGCAAAAAGTATCTTCTATCGCCTTGTTAAGATAGACAGAAAAAAAGTCAGAGACACATATGGGTTCACTTTTTTAGAGAAGTGGTAACTTGAAGGATATATTTCTATTCTATTTCCAGAATCGATAGACTTGAGCAAAATAGCGTCCAGGTTCTGGATATTTAAAATACGATCCCGATATTCACCTGTTGTGACTGGGAAAACCGGGGTAAAGTCCTTTCAGGATAGTCGGTGGTTGAGATCTATTCCAGAATCCAGTGGCGGATCCACGATGTAAAAACTGGGGGGGTGCCAGACCCCAGACTATGAGAAGTATATCATGAGTTTACTATAAAGTTTCAAAAATATATAAATAATAGCTTAAATTATTTTCGTCACCCTGAAAATTGGTGGGGCCTAGGCCCTCCGGGCCCGGGTTAAATCCACCACTGCCAGAATCCCAAGTCAATACAACCACTGAGCCCAAGGGTAATCTATAGGCATTATTATTATTATTATTATTATTATTATTATTATTATTATTATTATTATTATTATTATTATTATTATTATTATTATTATTATTATTCTAGCAGGGGAACTATTATTATTATTATTATAGTATTTCGGGTTTATTCTTTTATTTTAAGCGTTCCGCCTATTGACTCAAGTCTCTTTAAAGCACTGCCTGCAGTCCCTGCATTCAAAGGAATATTCAAGAAATAACAACCATAGAAGTGTTAAAGATAATTATAAAATATATAAAGTACGGTATATTTATCAAATATCACATCATGAATTCTCTCTTGCTTTTGCGAAAGTATATAAAGGTATTATTACTAAATATATAATATTGCTGAAATATTTGATAGTGTATATTTTAATTTTGGGGCACCACAAATTTATAGAATTACAAGCTCATTTGTCCAGTGCTACCCGGACATTTATTTCTCCCAATCTTCTATTGCATAGAAAAAAAAATTATATTGATTTGGACTCTTTAATCGACGGATTCGACACTCCGGTAGTATCGGTTGTTTTGGATTATTTCACAAATCATCTTTTCCCATATATTGTATGTAATAAGTTTGGTTAAAATTACTCCAGGTGCACTGGGCTAGAACATAACCACATACACAAACACACTTCACACACACACACACACACACACACACAAGTATATATAAATATATATACTGTATATACGTAAAACACACGCATCCATATTATCGCAGCCCACCCTCTACTCTTTCTTGGCAACACTTGCTTCCTCCCCCAACACCCATCCGGCAGTTTGCCGCCTATATGTGAAGAGCTTCATTGCTTGTAATGTCCCGCTTGGCTATACACGGCGATCTGCCGTGCTGGATTCTAGCAGGGAGATCCGGCTATTTTTGCTCGCCGGATAAATGTCCGGCGACCGCCTCACATATGTGAAGAGCTTAATTGCTTGCAATGTCTTTCTACTTTGTCCGGCAATTCGCCGGAAACGGATCCGGCAAATCGCCGGATAATGTGAAAAGGCGGTTAATGTTGATAGTGGCGACGATATTTTAGAAAAGCCAAATATTGCTGTAGACCTCTAACCTGGAAAACAATGTTGGATCCAGTAACAATTTATGCTGGTTTTGCTGTCAATTATGCTATTAATTTGACGAAAATTAATGGTCCAACAATCAAATTCCAGCACAACTTTTCTTTTAATTTGGAGGGGAGGGTTCACAAGTTCGGATACCATGTTGAACTCTAGGTTCCGTCTCCTTAGGATGTTATGAACATTCATCCCATGGAAAGCAATGGCAAACCACCATGGATTCACCTTGCCAAGGGAGTTTTCGGTCAAATACCTGCCTTCGGACAGAATATCACTTCATCATTCATTAACATCCATAGAGTAACACATTGCAAAATTTTGACCCAGAATATATGCGAGACTGCGAGACCATGCGAGAAAGTCTCGCGCGATACGCGAGATGAGACTCAAAATTTTATGCGAGACGCGAGACGAGACTTCACATTTGCGAGACGAGACGAGACCAACATCTGAGGCTGCGAGACGAAACGAGACTTTTACATTTCTCGTCTCGTCTCGTCTCGCGTGCATCCCTAATTGAAAGAAAGAAAGAAACAAATGCTTTTCTTTCCAATCTGATTATATCTACCATATACATTAAATAAAGACACCTGTTCCACAACACTTGCTATAATCTATATTGGTGTGCCATGAACGAAATGTTGATAATCGCGAAAACCTGTTTTTGTGCAAGGAATGATAACAAAATTGGTCTTCGACTGTTTGGAATTGGCGCGAGCCAATAGAAGCGAAGTACGAATATTCAGGTTGAAACCTGCTCCTGCTCGCTAATACAGACAATTGCAGACGATTTCCCTTAGCGAATGCAACAATCGAGAGGAACAATTCGATTGTACAAATCTCTCGCTAAGCAATCGAAACAATCTATAAGCGGAACCTCTCGATAAGGAACCTTTCGATTGTTAGAACCTCTCGCAATCGCGCATCACTACAAGAACAACAGAATTCGTATTTTACAAACTAACCATGAGCAACAGTGTTTCAGTATTGCCAACTAGTGGCTTCAGAAAGTAGTTAAATAGCACATTGAATCTAGCCAAAAATGGCTAACTCTTCTAAAATTATACCCAAATTTATTGCTAACAGATTTTAATAATAAAGTAAGCAAAATATGTCCAGTGGCGGCTCTTGGGGAAATTTTGTCAGTAGGAATTAAACTTTTATCACTAAGAGCTAAAAAAAAAAAAGTAAGTTTAGCTGATGTCCTAATATATACATAGTTATTCAGAAACCAATAGATAAGGGAAGTTTTCTTTCCATAGTTTGCAGTGATAAAATTTTAACATTTACCAATGTGACTTCCCTCAAAAGACACGACTTAATATAGCTATGAATATTATAACTACGGCATACTGTAATATTCTTCCTGCAGTAGCATAACTGGATGCATCATGCATGCCGCCCCTTCGCAAATATGTCAAAATGGTACTTTCTTTCCACCTTTATGAAGACACGTAATTTATACAGCAATAGAGATGATATTTTTGACTTTGGATGTTCCATCTACTCAGTCACTACTTGCTCATATTATTTTAAAAAATCACATATTATTATTATTATTATTATTATTATTATTATTATTATTATTATTATTATTATTATTATTATTATTATTATTATTATTATTAAGCTATTTTATGAATAAACAAAAAAATCCTTAACAGGAACAGCTCCTTCTAAATAAATATATGAAAATTCACCAAAACTTCTGAATCCTACTCACAACTTTCCAGGTGAACCTTTTAGAAAAGGAATTCGTTGACTACTTCGTCAATATAAGCATGGTGACTTTCTTGCTATTCAATGAGAATTGAGCAAGACATGAACCGTTCGCGACATTATGCTACGAATATATGCTGATCAGCCACAATATTATGACAATCTATCTAATATTTTATAATATCCACCTTTGGTTCGCAGGGTAGCAACTGCAGTTCGGTATGGAAGCAATGAGACCCTTGTAGGTGGCTGGGGGCATAGCTTACATCTGCAAAGGCAAGTAACTTAGTTACCGCAAGTTCCGCGAAAGATGTTGATAAGCTCGGATCAGACGCTAATTGATATCCCAATAGTGGTCAATTGGGTCAAGATCAGGTGAGTTTGGGAACCACTGAGCAACTGAAGTTCACTACTGTGCTCCTCGAATCACTGCAGCATAACATTGACCTTGTGACAAGGAGTTATGCTTTGCTGAAAGAACTCATTATAAGCTGGAAATATGACTGACACTAATGGGTGAACGTAATGACCTGCCAATAGCTAGGAGCCATCATGGTGCAGACATAACTAGGCCCATGAATGACCATCTAAAGATTTTCCAAATAATCATAAGACCACCACCGGCATGTCATCATTCTATTGTGGACATCTCGAGCAGTCGTTCTTCTGAAAGAGAAAGGATTCTGACCTGGCAACGATGTGATGTCAGTATCACGAGTCATCGGACCATGCATCATTGCGCTATTACTCTCGGTTCAATGACGATGGACACGTGCTCATTCGATTCATTATCGATGATGTGCGTTTAACACAGGTATACATGTGGGACGTCGGGTGTGCAGAGGCCCATATCTAGTGTGTACGGTGAAATGTGTGCTCAGACGCACTCGTGTTTCATCTTTTATTAATATGGATATCTTCTAAATACAGAATCATGTATTGATTCTTGCGTAGGATAAATGTAATTTTTATTCTTGCGTGCAAAGTCAATATTACAACCCAAAGGATGAATAACTAGAGTTATCTTCTGTTGTTCAAGATGAAATTGTTTTTCTAGTGGAGACAGGGGTAAAAGTGTATCTGAAAAGGTAGGGGGACGCATGATCTCACGACGTCTCCCGTGCCTATCTTTGCTCATTGTCAGTGGCGGCGATTGGACGTTAAAAGTGGGGGGGGGGGCAAGGCATGAATTGAATATTTGTATATCAATCTTAGTTTATCTGGTTGTTTCTAACACTGTTTGACGAAAGATTGTATAACTAATAGGATACTATCTTCTTCGGTTAAAATACCATATATCGTATTTCATATTTTATTAAATAAATTGACAAGAACAACGGAAGTAGATACTAGCCCTTTGTACTCTTAAACAACGAAGGTGTAAGAAGAGATTTAATTTTTGCTCATGAACACCTTAAAATTCTGTCTGGAAAATTGTGTGATCAGAATATTTAATTAAAAAAATTTACAAAACAACTAAATAGAAAGGATAATATTAATTATAGTAATGAATAATAAGGCTTGTTTTGCAAAAGTTATGTTCAAACTGGAGATTAATGAACAACTTAATTTATAATTCCACACATGACATTGCATATATGTTATTACTCTTACAAGGTACATTCGCGAAGTGTCCCCTCAAGATTCGTGTAAAATTGATTCAAATATAAAGTTCTCCTCGCCACAATGTGTATTGTACTAATTTTAGCGGCCCATACTGGTAATTTGCGTATTTATGAGCCTTCATATATCCGGAATTCAATCATACACTAGTATAACGCTCGGACACAATATTGCTTTTAGTTTCTTAGATGTAACTGAACATGAACATGGGCACGTGCAAAACAAATTTGATCAAGTACTGCTTCTCTGACACATGTTACCAGCCCGAGCTGCAATCTTGGATTCAATTTTCGGTTTTTCAAAGTGGAATAGGTGCAAGTGATACATCAAATTCATGTACAATTTCTCGGAAATTCACTAATGTAGTGAGTTTCATCGTAGCTATTGCATGTTAAATGTCAGGCACTTCATGAATATTGAATCAAATAGAAAGTTGTGCAGGGACCTCTGTGTATATGTAATGTTTTACGTGATTTATCGTTGACGAAATATACTCTGAACGTACATAATACAGAAACACAGACGTCAATACGGAAATGATCTTCACCTAAATATGGTCTTATCTGAATTTACATTAAGCATTTTGACCGTTGTACAATACTTCTTTGTTGTAGTATATCATGGAACGATGGAACTAATACAATTACTCACAGAAATGTAATAAGATTATGACACGAATGTTGTAAGGAGTTTGTTAATACCTACAATATTTTTTCCAGTTAGAAATTGTTTTGATTTGTCAACATCAAAAATATATATGTAACTGATATTACTCTGCAATGTCTATTCGCGAAATGCCTGGAAGGATTTAACATGCAATACCTTGCAAACGGTACAAGCTACAGTAAAATCCTGTGTATCAGTGAGTTTCCGAGAAAATTATACATGCATTTGATGTCTCACTTGCACCTATTCCCTTTTGAAAAACCGAAAGTTGAATCCAAGATGGCAGCTCGGGTTGGTAGCATGTGTCAGAGAAGCAGTACTTGATCAAATTTGTTTTGCACATGCCCACATTCATGTCCATTTACATCTAAATAAACTAAAAGCAATCTAATGTCTGAGCGTTATACTAGTATATTATTGAGTTGAGTTGATTTTGAGTTTAACGTCCCGTTCAGCAGCGAGGCTATATGAGACGTGGACCTACTGATTAACGTGGAATCCGAACCACATGAGCTCCCGCCGGGTAGTATATTATTGAATTCGGGATATATGAAGGTACATAAATACCAGTATGGGCCGCTAAAATTCGTACAATATACATCGTGACGAGGAGAACTTTGCATTTGAATCAATTTTACACGAATCCCGAGGGTACACTTCGCGAATGTACCTTGTTAGAAAATGAAAGACAGTAAATACTACAAGCATATGCTATGAAATTTAAGGAAATACGCAATTGCAATATTAATTGCATTGAATTGCAATTAAAACGCAATTCCTGTAGCTTGCTTAACTCCACGAGAAGACAACCAATATGTACTCACGCAACGGGAAATATTATAGGGCACCATTTTTTATGAACCAGTAATACATACAAAACTTAACATTTTCGAATGAAGCTATATACATTAATGGGTTACTTCAAAAAAGTGGGGGGCAACTGCCACCCTTTGCCCCCCCTAATCGCCGCCCATGCTCATTGTAATATTTTTAGAATGTGGAGTGACCCCATAGATATTTACTGGAAGTGGGGGGACGTCTCCCCGCGTTCCCCCTCACTTTTACCCCTGAGTGGAGAAATGCACACAATTTGACTACTAGTCATTTTACACTGAAAGTAACCTACCTTCTACAATGTTTTGCTTTCGTATAACTTTTATATAGGTGAATATACCGTTAACTTGCGCAGAAACTTGAGTGTAAAATTGTAAATGTGTAGTGAAGGAGCAAAAATACTTTATGTTTAAAATAACTGTAGTGTACTAATATTAAAGTATATTTTATAAATTATTAAATATGAATGTCTCTTTATATTCTAATATAAAACAAACATTTCATTAATGAATACAATTGAATAAATGCTGTGACTACGAAACTTCCACGGAGTGAACAAGCGTTTATTTATGACGTCACAGAGCACTTGCCTGCTGAGTACTGATTGACAGAAATACTACAAGAATCTGTTGCCCATGAAGTGCAAGGCCACGGGACTCACTAATACACGGACGACCCGCTCGGGAGAGTAATACTCCCGGAAGTACGTTTTTCCGCGCGCTACTCTAGCCAGCTGTTTTACGCGCTATCCTAGCCAGTTGTTTTAAGTTGGTCACAAAATTTATATCATGAAGTACAAGTGGAACGAAACGAGCCCTATATCATGGAGTACAAGGGCATAAGTACTACAACTACTTATCTGCACAAAAGTAAATAAATCACTTTTTTAAGTATTATTTTAATTTAATAAGTGTTATAAAAATGTTTAAAAAAACCTCGGGCCGGGTTTGAACTCGCGCCAATAGAGACTTTTATTACTAGCATATAGTTCTAGCCCACTCGGCCACGAAGACCGACAGCAGCAAGCGTTTGATTTCTGCTATTTTAATACAACGTGGCAAGAAGTGGATAACGCCAACCAATCATAACTGTGTTTCTCGTTTCTACTTCCGGGAGCATTACTCTCCCGAGCTAGTCCTATACACGGAACATATGGAGGGAATAATAAGAATATTTTTATTCATGGTGCAAGAGTTGGTGTTCTGCAATTGGGCTGCTTATAGAACTGAAATCGGTTTGACTATTTTGTATTTTCTAAGCTTCAGAATTTTATTAGATGTCACATAATCTGTTGCCCATAAATGCTTTTTTTTTTAAAAAAAAAAAAAGTCAAGAATGTTACTCTGAAGCACGGAGCCCTTGAATGCGCGATGTCCCGATCGGATGCCCCGTTAGTCCTATATAAAGGCCGCCAGTGATTGCTAATTTCGAATAAACAATCCTTACAAGCTTCATATTCAATTATCCTTACGAGCTGTCAAAAGCTGCGTAAATCGAATTATTTAACTTTAGAACTTACATATTAAAATTGATAGAAGTGCATATTTTCAGCTGCACTTTTCTTAATTTTCGTAGTATTATATGTGTTATATCCATGTTATACATAATAATATATTTGAAATAATTTTATGTCTATTCGTATAGTATCAGGTAACCAAGTAAGTTCATGCGGTTTTCTTCATTCATCAAACACGTCCCACAGAAATCTTAAATATCCATTTTGTTCTTCGAAATAATCAACATTGGCTTCAATGACATGTTCCCAACGAGACAAAAGCTTATAAATGCCCTTTTTGGAAAAAAAAAAAGTCATTTTTTCTGGAGTCCAAAAATTGTGATACTGCCTTTGTGACATATTTAGGTTTTCGGAACTGCTGTTATCGCATATGGTTATCCATGTCCAAAGACAGGTAATAGTCCGATGGGACGATTTCCAGGGAATAAGGTGAATGTGGCAGAACTTCCCAGCCTGATGTTTTGGCTGGTTACACCACCTCTTTGGTCGCTTTTGCAGTATGAAGTCTGGCAAGATCATGTAGGAAAAGAACTTTTCTTCTGTTCATCAGCGCTGGCTGCTTCTGGAGCAGTGCAGCTGAAACTTCTAGACATATTTAAAAACGCGCCCCGACACATTTTTCAGGAAGAAAAATAGGACATAGCTATCTGGGGAAAACGGAACGTTTGGTAATCTTTTATACGAATGACCAAGACAGCGGTGGATAGGCATCATCAGGGGGCGCGGGTTCTTTTTGCCCACAAGAGCAATTAGCTTCTCAGTGATACAAATCAAGTTGCGCAGTTTTCTTCTGCAGTAAGTCAATAGTGTTAATGATTAACAATTAGAACCTTATATTATTTTATCAGTTATCATTCTGAATTGCTCAAAGTATTACACAAAGTTCAAGGAATACGTATGCTATATTATAAAATTGGCAGATCTTTTAGTATACTACGTTTTGATGTTGAGTACCTTTTCATTGTAAACATTATCTAACAAGTCCTTATCAATAGACATCAACATAAATGTTTCTAAATGTTCCTGAGACATGACACTCCTTAACCTATTTTTAATATATGTTAGTTTTGAGAAATTTCTTTCACATGTTATCTGGTTTAGGGCCAAAGTCGACAGAAATGTGTGTGCTAGTAGCAAACCTGAATAAGCATTACTGTTCACATCATACTTCTGCAAACTTGACAAAAGCACGTTGGATAATTTTTGCAACATGTTTTGCATTCCCATTTTTTGTGTATCTTTTTTTCTAATCCTGAAGCACTTGCGCTATCAGCATAATCAGTTGTTTCTTCTCGGCTTTACTCGTAAGACTGACTTTCAAAGATTCCCATTTCCTTGACAGGTCAAATAGTTCTTTTATAGAATCCTTGGGAACTTTACTGAATTATTTCAGAAGGTGCGTAAGTTTATCGAAAGCCGTGTCCGGAAGTTTTGTTACTTATAGTTGAAGTTTCTAGGGTCCACACACGACAAATCAGCCTATGAACTATATATTTTGGTTCTTGAATCTTGAAGATATACTCGAAATTACCGTATCCAATATTTTGTTGAATGCTTTTATGCAGTACCTGGTCATTGGTTCAGAAGCAGCTTCATCTTCACATTCGTAGGGAAACATTTTTCCACCTGTCCAGGTGAGTTGTCGGCAGGTCAGTAGAAACAAAGAAATCACACTCTAATTCTTCAAATCTCTTATGGGCTCATTCTGCAAATATTAATGTTGCATTTTTAACGGATTCAAAATCAGAAGAATAGGTTAAGGAGTGTCATGTCTCAGGATCATCAATATCCTACCGTGTAAAGTAGCAAATGTTAAAACATTTTCCATGCCATGGCATATCCTATGGCATTTCTTGTCGATAGAACCTGCTCTATTTCGTAGCATTTTCCCCCAGCATTTCGGCTCCGATTGCAGCGCCGTGGTGTGTTAAAAGGAAGCGAAAGATTTTGTGTCAAATATCCAAGCTCTTTGTTTTGTGTGGGAAATTGAATTGTAGTAAAGAAAAATGAGTTGGAGTAGGGATACTATTATTATGTTGATAAAAACATCCTTGTTTGTACAAAGTTAAAAGCCTGCAGTTTCACTATACGGATCCACACAGAAATTCACTTAAAAAAAATTAAAAAAACTTTCTCGTTTCATTTATTGTACCTTTAGCAATCATTTCTGAGGTGTGCTCGTGCATTCTCCGGTGCAGGTTCACTTTAACAGGTGGCAACGTGTAGTTTTACTATACGGATCCATAGTATAAGTAGTAGTAGTAGTAGTAGTAGTAGTAGGAGGAGGAGGAGGAGGAGGAGGAGTAAGTAGTAGTAGGAATAGCAGCAGCAGTAGTAGTAGTAGTAGTAGTAGTAGTAGTAGTAGTAGTAGTAGTAGTAGTAGTAGTAGTAGTAGTAAGAGTAATTGTGGTAGCAGGCCCGTAGCTAGGAGGGGGCGAGGGGGGCTGAGCCCCCCCTTTGGCTACCTTCAGCTCCCCCTGAAACTTTCACCAGTGTTTAAATGCTTCTATATAAAGAAACGAGCAATGCATGGAAACATTGTTTTTGTTTTATCGTATTCAGACTGGCCACAAACTAAAGTTATGAGAAATACTTTGTCGGAAGCAACATTTCATTTATTTTGCCAACTACACTCCTTCAGTATTTTTATAAAAATAAACCAGAATAAACCAGATGGTTTTGTCTTCTTATTCTGTTTCAACCCGATTGCAGTTGGTATAAAAAGAACGCTGTTGTCAGGCCTGATGGCTTGTGCCATAAATAAGTCATCTTCGAATTCAAGGAGGAAGGTTAGGGATGGAGAGTTGCTGTTGTAAAATGAGTTGGGGGGAAAAGCCACCAAACGAAAAGAGAATGAGAGGAAATGTTTTGTCTTTTTCCCCATCTCGCCAATTTTCATCGGCGTACAACAGAGGTTTGAAAATATAGATTTTTCATGGCAGTACAGTAAATCTTCTTCTACGATCCACAAGTACTTTCGTATGTAGGGTCAGTATAGTAGGCGGAGTGGCTGTTTTATTGCCCCTTCTACTGCCTCTCTTGGTGCCAGTCGGTAGCCATCAGATTTTCTTCGACATCAATAGATAAAATTTGTTCATACGCGTAGTTCGTGTCCGTGCGTTAGAGAAGTCAATGTTCCGCAGTGGTGGGTGTTTGTGCTTTAGTACCGCTTGGAGATACGCATAAGTTTGTGTCTTGGTGGAAGCTGTTTGAGTTTTCAGTGCATTAATGACTAATGACTTTTATAGTAATTAAGCGTCTGTTTTAACTGATTGCGTGCGCATCGTGATGTGTTTTGCGTTCTTTCTGCAAGCACAGTGAGTTTTTTTTTTTAAATTAAGATTTCAGTGTAAAAGTGGATAAATTTATAATACGTACGAAAGTCACTAGTGACCCCGTTGTTTCCGTTCCATCATCAGCGAATGACAAAAACAAGAATATCAGTACTATACCACAATATATTTCAAAACCGGGGGGAAATATTAAACAAATAAAACTGGAATCTTATCCTCGGAATAAAGACGGACGATGCTTTCAAACGGAATGGTTTCAGAGATTTACGTGGTTGGAATATTCGCAATCCCGGGATGCTGTGTTTTGTTACGCATGCAGACAGTTTCAATCTTATGGATGTAAAGAAGTAGCCTTTACATCTAAAGGTTTTAGCAACTGGAAGGCCGCTCTTGACAAATCAAAAGCAGGTTAAATAAAGCATGCCGCAACAACCACACATATCGTTGCGATGAATATGTGGGCAGAGAAACAAAAGCGCACAGCTGTAGGGAAACCAGTGTCACTTTTAGTAAATCAAAGTGTACTTGAAAAAAACCAGTATTATGTAAAGAGCATCGCGGAAATTATTCAGTTCCTAGCTGTGAATGAATTACCAATGAGAGGGACTTATAATGTTGAAGAACACGAGGAACAGAGCCTCTTCCGAAATATGTTTGAATATACACTAAGAAAGGACGAGAAACTGGCCGATTGTTACAAACAAATTCCTCAAAATGCTTCCTATTTATCTCCGGAAATCCAGAATGATATAATTCAAGTGATGACAGATACTGTTAGAGAAAATATTGTTGATGACATTAACAGTGCAGATGTGCCATGGTTCACTCTATTGGAGGATGGAACACGTGACAAAAACAATCAAGAAAATGTGGCTATCGGTATTCGATATGTGAAGGACGGAAAAGTTCGTGAGTCTATTTGAAGCATAGAAACTCTGCGATCTTTTAGTGCCGATTCTTTGCCGATCTCACACTTAATGTTCTCCGGGACTATGCATTGCACAAGACTGTTGAGCCAGTGTTACGATGGGGCTTCTGTGATGAGCGGGAAGAAGGGTGGAGTGCAAGCAATAATACAGCAACGACTAGGACGTAATATTCCTTACATACATTGTTTCAATCACAGATTGCATTTAGTAGTAATTAAATGTGTGAACGATATTCCTCTTGTCAAACAACATTTTGATCAGTGTGTCATGCTTTATACTTTCCTTAAAAGAATTAAAATTGCTACTTTGTATGAAGGTCGGGATCTTGCTCGTCTTTTAGAACACCGTTGGTCAGGACATTTACGGGTAATACAAATAATTCGCGAGAATTATATGGAAATATTGGAGGTGCTAAAGTTGGTTAAGAACGGGAATTTTAATGGGGATGAATTAGTAGAAAGTACTGGACTTATTCTGACTGTTGGGAAATTGCAGTTCCGATTTTGTTTATTATTGATGAAAAAAATACTTGAAATTCTTCATCCTGTTGATAAAATTCTCCAGTCGCATGAAGCAAGTTTAATACCGCACGAAATCTGGTTGATGCTGCTGTGGAAACATTGAACAATATTCGAAATGATGAAACGTTTTGAGATATTGTAGGTAAAGCAAATCGCATGATAGAAGATACCCACATTGAAGAAGCTTGTCAACGCCCTTCAAGGAAAAGAAAAATAAGTACGTCACTACAGGATTTTGTTGTAGCAGAAACAACTGGTGTAGGGAGTACAGAAGTTGAGTGTTTGCGACAGGTGTTCTACGAGTCGACTGATTTAGTTCTTATAACAATTCCACAGTAACAATGCTTTGTTGGACGCAGTTACTTCAGCAGAAAATCTCGAGCTTCCGAAAACAGAGTACTTATCTTCATTAGGAATTACCATACCGTCTAAAGAAGAACTTGCTGTTGCAAAGGCGTATGTTAGCAAATGTAATTCTTCTGACGCCTTCAGTGAAATATATAAGGTTAAAATGGCTTATGAAGATACTTGCTTCTATCCGAACATTTGCATGCAGTACCGCGTTATGTGAATCTTCGTTTTCTGTGTTGACCCGCATAAATAGCCCAGAATGACTTTCCATGAGTCAGGAACGATTGGCCAACCTGGTGTTTCTTGCGTTTGAAAAGAAACGAACTGCAAACATAGACATCATGAAAGTTCTGCAGAAGTTCAACGCAATGAAGAATAGGCGATTGCAGCTTTTTTAAGTCAAGTAAGTAGACTCCTTTTCTTTCCTTTCCTTTTTTTTAAAGAATCTTTGAGTTTTACGGGCCACGGTTATGCCGAATAGGCTAAAGGGGACGGTGAAGATGAGAATAAATGAATGAGCTAGTGGAATGAAGAAAGTGGAAGGAAACGGGAGAACCCGAGAAAACCACGCACACGGTGTTTGTCCACCACAAACTTCACTTGGCGTGAGCAGTACCATCATTTCAGATTTTGCTTTGGGGGGGGGAACCTCTTGATATATGTAAAATGTCGCGTTTTTCATTGATTACTACTAATCCATTGATAAAATCTATATAAATCTCAAACTCAGGGGAAGGGCAATTGCCCCTCCCTGCCCTCCCCAAATAACGCCCCTGGGCGTGAGCTGGGATCGAACCAGCGTGAACGCTCTAACACTGAGCCACTGTTGTCTCCCTCCCTATTGTTTTATTCACAAGAAAAATAAATTGATGCATCAGCTATACATTCATTATTTGTTATTGGCTTTGATCATTTAACTAAAATTTTAAACCTTTACACACAGTACAGAATTATTGAGGAGTACAGATTGTCCAAATTGTAACTACAGTATAGCTTATTCATCTATTTTATTTCTGTATTAATTCCTTCATATGAATGCTTTATATCTTACTTCAAACAATTACATATCATTGTTTATTCAGTTTTCAACGTAATTCAATTTATACAAACTCTTAGAGTTACTTTTTTTCCAAATTTGTCTTAGAAAAAAAATGCATTGAATATGTAGTGAAAAGATTCTGGAATACGTAGTGTGCAAATTACTAGGGAAATGATGCAGAAATTCCTATCTGTTAAGCTGGATGTCTCATATAAATTTTGAATTTCCCCATGATAATTTTCAAATGTTCACTTTATTCCCCTTGTAAAATGTTCTTTAATTCACACATTCGAAATAAATGTAAAATAGATGGGAGTATGGGGATATTTTTAAATAGCAAGCTGGTCATCTGATATACAGTACATAATGCATTATACAGTATGTTTCACATTACTGACCTTTAATTATTTTCTGTGTAGTTTTCGATTATTTCTACTCTGAATTCTTGTTTGGGAATACAATGATCGTAAGTTAACCTTTAAACGCCAAAGGACGCATCTGCTGCGTTGGACTTTAAACCTTAATAACTCAGCTCCTAATTAAGCTAAGAAGATAATTTTGGTATCAAAGTCTTCGTGAAAGATGAAGCTTGTCGCCGATATGCATTTTATGTATGTGGGGAGTACCACGGCGGAGACGAGAAAGGTAAATTTTGTTGTTTTTTTTTTCGTTAATTTTTGGGGGGCATTCTCCATTGGGGGTACAGTCATAAAAATTGCACGCTAATACCCTGCAAAAGTAGTTGTTACTTATATGAGGGAAGTAGGAAAGGGACAAGGTTGGCCAAGTTTTTAAGTATCATTTTTTTTTTTTTTTTTTTTTGGACTTCCATATAAGACGAGATATTTTTCACTGAATTGGTCTAGAAGCATAACTCTTGTTGCCTCGTTGCAATCTGTGTTCCATAACATATCCAACGGTGTTTCAATCATGATTAGAGGGGTCACCAGGGCCGCCAAAGCGGAATTTCTGTAACAGCCCTTCGAAAATTATATACAGGCCGCTTTATAGATTTTTTTCTGAATTTTTCTCTCGCTTTGCATTGCAGCAATTGCTACCATTTTTTAAAGTACTATTATAACAAGTGTATTGCATATACATTATCATCGTTTTGTCAGCATTGGGTGTCTGTATGGGTTGCAAGGGCCCCCCAAGTTCTAATTTTTTCGTATTTTAAAAAAGTTTAATGACCTTTCTTCTTCTACGATTAGGGTGGGAAATCCACAAGTGATACCTCGTTGGAATCAGTGTTACGTGAGCTTTCCAACGAGCTATACATAAGGGGGAATTTGTAATTAGGGGGTCCCCTAGGTCCCCAGCGTGAGAGCCTACGATTTCGTTCAAATTCTTGCCAAGTGTATAAAGGTTAAATAGCAACAATAGATATGAAAACGTGGAGTCAGGTTGGGTCCCCCCCAGAAGTGCTCTCGGCCCCCCTGCTTTCGAGTTCTGGCTACGGGCCTGTGTGGTAGAAGTAAGTAGTAGTAGTAGGAGGAGGAGGAGTAAGTAATAGTAAGAGTAGAAGTAGGAGTACTTAGTAATAGTAACAGTAGCAGTAGGTGTAGTAATAGTAAGAGAAGTAGTAGTAGTGGGAACGGGTTAGAAGCCCCGAAGGGGTTGGTTGGGTTCTGTTCTCGATACAAAATGAGGAAATTACAGACTTGCCAAAATTTTATGGCAGTTTATGAAGATTACGTGCATTTCAGGTTCGACTTTATTTTCATATTTCCACGTAAATACGCATTTCAGATGTAAGTGCACACCATATTTCCATTACTTATACACTACTCTATTAAAATATTAGAAATTTCTTCTGTAAATTTTAAAATCTATGGATCTGTATAGTATAACTGCACCGTTAAAAGTCCTTTGTATCATAATAAGCATATGCGAAAAAAGGGTTTAGAAGAAATAAGTGACTGAAATATCTGTTTTTAGTTTTGCAGCCATAATTGTTCTCTTCTCCAGTGATTTGTTTCCTACGTCATGACAAAATGCTTATCAAAATGCTACCGTGTAAAAGCACAATATACTTTTGATGCCATAGAATATTATACGAGATTTTTGGCAGCACATCTGCTACGAGAAATGCTACGAAAAATGTTTTCGTCTAAAACTGGCCTTAGTTCGGACGGAGTAGTCTGCATCATTTGATATGACTGCAATACATCAGCACTCTGTGTTAGGAGATAGTTTAACAGAGGGCCTTCACTTGAAATATTCTGAGAAACACTTTTGCTTTCAGAATTGCTGCGAACTTTAGAAGACCTTCTATATATCCTTTCATTTTACACGTAACATCAGGTTTGATATTTTCTGTAGAAGCAATCTCCTTCATTGTTATGATAAAAACTCTATGTATGCATTTTCTGCGTTCGAAAAATGACCAAATACTTTTTTTTTTTTTTTTTTTTTTTTTTTTTTTTTTTTGCAAAACAGAGTGTTTGGGCCAACATCTTATTTCCGCACTAACTATAAAACGCCTTTGTTGACATTTGATAAAAATATATTCCAAATATCCATTCGCAGATAAAACACATATAAATACCGCACACCACAGGCATTCAGCAGAACAAATAATGACACAGATTCAATGCATTTTTTTTATCGTACCGCACATGACAAAATTGAGTATGTGAATATAACATCACACATGGTACTTAGACTAAGTATTTGGAAAACCACGAATATTGTCCTTTCATGTTACTTGGCTATCGGGTTAATTTCTAATACACTTTTTTAATATCAAGGTTCAACTTCTGCAGAATTTCCAGCAGATATACTGGCCTGTGGTAGATATGCATTTTAGAATGGCAACAAATTGTTCTTTAACAACAGTTTTAACATACCAAAGTTGGGTTACTTTGTTTTTGGTTACCTTTAATATATACATGGTCGGTTGAATAGTTTTTCAGACAGTACACACCAGGCCCCTAATCAGTTTAAAGCCTCGGAGGAGGCGGCCATGTTTACGGAAATATAAGCAGCCCTTCAACAAAATATACATCGCAAGAAAATAGAAGGAAAGTAGGAAGAAATGCCTCACAGAACACGGTATCACACAATATGAAAGAGAATGCACAACAGCGTGCAGAAAAAACAAACTCCAATCATGGGATACATGAACAGGAAGTACCTATAGAAGCGATTAAGACATTGGTTCATTGTCTCTCTCTAATATCAAAAAATTAAGATCACTGGAATAATTTTCAAAATAATGTAACCCTAATTCCAAGTGGAAAATAATATATAACAAGTGATGCTTACACAGAGACGTGGGAAGTGTTTGTGTTTACGGTCGGGATGGGGTAGCGTGATTAAGCTTTCAGAAACACGGAAATTCAACCGGTTTTTTACGTATGTGCCTCACTTAAAACAAAATATATTCCTTGGTTTCCACTCCACCGATTTTCTGGGTTTAATGCTTGTTCCATTCAGTTCGAAATTTTCTTTTATAGCTACATTTAGGGGGCGCATCGGGCACTGCCCGGTGGCCCTATCCACTCCTTTCCCAAGACCAAGGGTGGGAGGCTTTCTTGGTTTAAAGGCCGCATTGGTAATGCTCATTTTTCAAGAAGACTGCATATGATACTTTTTAATAGACCTAATTTTTGTGGTTATCTTAGTTATTTGTTACATTAGCAACATACATGAAAATGAATAAAACTATAGAGTAAGAGTGGGTGAAACGCCCAATTTTTATATTTTATTTATTTGCAACTATGAATCGAAATGCACAGGAAAGCAAACTATAGAAAATGGAAGGTACACCCTTCGGTATTTCTACCTGGAGACTACATTATGTAATGTTTGATGCTGAAGGAGATACACTGATGTTTGTAAAGTAAGAGCAAAATTGGCATCGTACCCCATCGTCCGGGTAAAACGCCCACACACGTGAGGTAATGTGCCCACCCACCTAACACCAAACTATATAAGGATAATATTCATAGTATTTGAAAATCACGTTAGCATAGGTATTCTTACACTACAAGAAATTATATTACGGTATAAAAGCATTTAGTTACGGATATAATTCCTAAGCTTTGAAAATACAGAATAGAAAAACATATTAATTGAAAATTCGATATGGAAAAGGTTATTTAGATCCATTCTAATTGTGAAATATAAGTATCTTGATATAAGTAAAACATAAGTTTTGCACAACACAATATTAATAACATAAAGCAGTCTTAAGGGAGTACTACGCTAACTTAAAATAAAAAAATATGATAAAAGCAAAAAAAAAAAAAAAACTCAGTGAAGGAAATGAACAGAATTTACATGATTCTACTTTTCTGAGACAGTGAGTGTAATTTAGGATACACATTTGGAAACCGTGTACATCATGGAGCCACATTTGACAACGAATACACTTGATCCACTGACATGTAGACATAGGTCCAGTACGTTTATAATAATGCCTACCACAGATTCCACAATAGTTATCTTCATCTGTATCAGATGAGTGTGTATGGTTGTACTGATTTTCGCCTGAAGAACTTTTTCCGAATAATTTAGTAGAATGCATAGTTTGTTTTGACTTTTCGAACTTATTTGGATTGCCTACGTTCTTCTTCTTCTTAGGAGGAACAGAAGCTGCTGTACTACATGTTGCTGATCTCTGTCAAGAGCGAAACAAACTTATGTCCAGTTAGAATCGTCGCTCGTAGCCTTCGCTTGAAAGTAGAAGCTGTTACAGTCCGCAGCAAAAACCTGCAACATGAGAATGTAAATTTATTGTGAAACGACGAAGTCTTTTGCTCCAAAATAAATGTGCAAGGGAGGACGCCGAGGTTTCTCCTGGCATGATTCATGCCACTTGGACGTTATGTTGCTTCCCTACGCTGTTAGGCGTAGTTTCGCAATAGTTGCAGTTTTTATGGTGCGAACTGTACAACAGATACCGGTGTAATGTCTTCTAATCACAGTATTGTTTCTATTGACATGTTGTGCTCCATTTGCTTGTAGGAATTCTAGGTCTACTACGGCATCATGCTCCGCACTGGAAGTGAATGGCACATTTGACGTTGTAGGAGAGGGTAAGCCTGAACTTGACAAGTTTATGAAAGTGGAAGGAACATTAGACGTTAAAGGGGAGATTAGGCATGAACAAGTTGAAACTAGAACTACTGGAATTAGAGCGACACTCTTCCCGAAGCGTGTTCTGGAATTATATCAGTATTGAAAGAGAATATTGCACAGGCACGGAATCCAGGCGCTCCGTTTCCCACTGTCGCTGCTTTCGACCATGCTCGATTGCTAAGTTCTCCAAATTGCAAGCTTGTAGGTTTGAGATCAGGATTTGCTTTGATTCAATGTGAATATGCTGTATAAAAATGTATTTTGAGAAGTTAAGAAAATTCACTATCCAATGGTTGCAGATAATGGGTTGAGTGACTTGGGAGACATAACAAAATTATATCATTGGCTGCAGCATAATCAAGCATGTCAGTATTATTGGTATAGCAAGTGTGTCGTGGGGTGAAACGCCCACGGGCCATTCACCTCGACACCAAATAGGCAGATCACCCCGATGTCAAACACGATAGTTTCAGTTTATTAAACTCCCAACACTGCATGGCATGGCAGCGGACCATTATTGCATCAGAACAGCAGAACCCTACTTTGTGCAACGCACATGTATTGGATTTCCCAATGCACAAATGTAATCATTCTTTCTCCATAAATCTGAAACGTTAAAAAAAAAACATTCCAAGTAAAAATTATGTATTTATCACATTTAAATCGTCTTCAATTCCTTCACACAATGTAGTTTGGTGTCACCTTCGTCTTCCATAGAATTGCGCCTTCACAGAGTCGTATCACTGTTGCCACTTCATATCCCCTTGTTTTTTGGGGGGGCATTTTTCCCCACTGGGCATTTCACCCCCACTTACTCTATTACATAACACTTTATTATTTGATATATGTAATTTGAGAATTGTATTTCTAGTAAATTTCATATTTGTTACATAATTTAGTATTTTTTATAACAGACCCAGAAGGGTGCACTCCATGACTCCGAAGGTTTTCCGCCCCTGCCCATCCCTTTAAATTTATATTATTAATAAAAAGCTTTTTTTTTAGTTTTTTATTCATATAAATTGTTTGTACATGAATCGCGAAGTACATTTTATAATAGAATACAAGTATAAATGAGTTTTTAATACACACATATATTCATTTGTTTATATTATTCATGAAGCAGAAATAATACTTTGTATGGATGCTATGATATTGGACGTTTAACAGAACCCATAAACAATATAACACCTGTATATTTGTCCATGATTAGAAACAAAAATGGGTGATCTGCTATGAATTGCCTTGGAGGTGGTGGAAGTGATAGAGGAACAACTGCTAAGGCACCTGGAAAAGAAAACAAAACACTTATGGTTATTGAAAATACTAAGTTTGTACGTTACAGATTCATTAAAAGTTATTCTAGGATATAGTGGAGAAAAATTAATCCTAGAAAATTAACAATATGTACATGATAAATGCTTTATTTTAGTTTATAAACAAAATTTAATATATTTCTATTAGGTCAACCTTATAGGCTATTTTTCATTTTAAATTGATGTAAAATCCCCGTATAAATCATAGTGCTTATATGATAGAATTATGAAATAACCACTAAAGACACAATTGGCGCTGCAATCGCGTTGTCGTTTCAACAGCACAAGCGTATGGCAAAAGCGCGCTTGTATGGCATTGTGTGTAATGAATTACGTCTGTTTGCAGAAAGAAAAACTCGATTTTTGTGCAGCATATTGCTATATATTGGAATTTAAAAGATAAAATGATACACTGTTTTACGCTTAAGATACACATATATTTAGATATCGGAAATTATTTATGTGTAAAATTATTTTAATATGTCAAATCAAGGTTATTTACGTGGGCCACTTACTAGTTCGTCGAAATACAGCTATCTTGCTCGTTAGTATTATTAAAGTAACCAAGAACGTTATGTCGCTTTTTGTGTAGGTCTGTTTTCAATTGGCCCTCAGACAGTGAGTTCAATACGAATGGGAAGGTCAGTTGTTGGTTCGATATACCCAACATACTACCTGGTTGTGGCAGTTCAGTTACATCGTGAACTTGCGTAAGGAGAGTGTACATGGACCTCCACAGAGCGTCATAAGAGCGTATATGCTGTACGAGTTCAAACTGGGGTCAAACGCCGCTGCAGTGGGGCGGAAGATGTGCAAGGCCATTGGTAACGGCGTTGTGACTACGTAGACAGTGCAATGTTGGTTTAATAATTTTAAGGAAGGTGACGAAACACTCGAAGACGCACCACGTGCCGGAAGATCAACACATGTACAAAATGACCCCATGCCGTACGCGTCGGTGGACCACTGATGGGCAACTAGAGATATCTCGCCAAAACTTGGCGGCCCCGCAGCGACGATCCATGGTGGCCCCACTTCCGTTTTGAAAATTATGCCACCAGCGGCACAGACGCGACGAAACGCCTATGAAAAAAAAAATTACTCCTCCAAAATATGTTAAATCGCCTATATGCGTAATTTGTTACATTAAGGAGAGTCTAAAAAACACAAAAAAGAAATTAAGAAAAATATGTGGTGCGGGGTGGGCGCGAACCAACAACCTTTGAATTACTAGGCGTGTGCTCTTTCGACTTGGTCACGGAGGCGATAGAGAAACAGAACGCTTGTAGAGGCATAAATCGTTGAGGTATTTTTAATTTAGTTAATCAGAGTGCTCCTCTAACCGTGTATATTTGAGGATAACCGTTTGAGATTAGATAAAATTCGTTCGCCATGTAAATTTATAACAAAATGACGCGCGTCTATTTACTTTATTTCATGGTTCTCCCATATTCACTTTCAAATGATAGGCTTCAGTTGTAATCTAAATTCATACAATTATACGCACTCATCTCAAGATTTTTCACTTCATGATGTAGAGGCAGGCATGGGCGCCCTAAAGGGAAGGTGGGCCCCTCCCTGGCTTACGAAAACAACTTAAATTTCTTAAAATTTTCTTAATACAAATAAAAAATACCAAATGTAATATAGCAACCAGGGGATGGGCCTCTTCTAGAAAAGTTTCTTCGGGCGCAGCGGTTACTCTTGACCCCCGTAGCTCACTTTAGGAACAATTCGTCAGGAAAAATAATATATAATAATAATCGCATGCACATGACTGGCAATAGTTCGTGTTGGTCCTTTCGCGATTCTCCGCGACGAATCGAAGAAGTGCGGACCAAAATGAAGTCCTCGCCGCCACGCGGTGGTAACTTAAAAATCCCGACTCTAGATATCTCTTTCGACTCGACGAAACCCTGCCACCAGTGGCACACTAGCTGCAATCCTTCGACGCGTCACTATAGCGAAGATCGACATTTACCGGCAAGTGGGCCACTAGGTGTTGGCGACGTTTACGGCATAGGTGAAGGTTTTCAGGCAGCAATTGAGGCGAACAGTGGCCAGGAATGTGAAGAACTGGGACTACAATTTAGTGTGAGTGGAGAAACCATTCTGCAGCACACTTAAGTTGGGTCGATGGGTTCCACATGATTTGATTCCGCGCCAGAAGGCAAAGCGACCAGACACCTGTGATTGTTTGCTATCTTGTCTGAGAAAGGAGCTATTTCTGGACAGTGTTGACATGTGATGAGAAGTGGCTCCCCTGTACGAAGCTCCACACTTAGCATCCCATGAACCGGTTCTAAAACAGCTGAAACCAGCACTGAACCAGAAGAAGGTCCTCCTGTGTGTTTGGTGAACTGTTCACAGCATCGTGCATCGTAAACTTGTACCAGCTGGTCTTAGCATCAATGGAACTATGTACTGTCAACAGTTGAGCCGTGTTCAAGAAAACTCAAAACTATGGAGCCAGCACTTCAGAATCGCTAAGGGTTCTTCTGTTACAAGACAACGCTGAGCCCCACGTGGTTAGGATGACCCGGCACTCCAGTTTACGCCTTGCATGGGAAACACTATTGCATCCGCCATACTTTCCGTACATTGTACCGTCCGATTATCACCTGTTCCATCCCTTGGACAATCACTTTAGAGGACGCCAATTCAAATCCCTAGTAGAGATGCAAAATGCACTTGATACCTTCCTCGCTTCAGGGCCCACCAAGTTCTACCGCGATGGAATCCATGGCTTTCCAGAACATTGGCAGAAAGTCATCGATGCTGATGGAGGCTATTTTTGATCGTCCAGGTGTCTTAGGTGACATATCGATGTTCGAAGGTGGTGAATAACAAAGTGACAGAACTTTCTTGGTTACCTTTATATTTTAATCATATGTAAGAGATGGCAAGATTAAGTGAACCACAGCACAACAACTCATTGATTCCAGAAATTTAGTGTAGATTGTAAAAATATCGAAGATCACCCAAGATCGGCCGTCCCAGGGTAACAGATTGTAAGATCATACGACATGGCATTGAGGAAAATCTATTCACCAACACACGATGGTTGTCAAACCATCTCGGGATGTTCCAGTTCACTGTAGTTTGTCACCTTTACGATTTCAGGAAAACCATCAGAAGCTCCTGAACTGTGACACACGAGTTAACCTAGCTCAGGTTAAGAGGAGAGTGCATATTTGGCGACAACTGTTGCAACATCTGGGTGATGAAATGAGCTTTCACATTCGAAGAAAAGTAGGTATTTTTCTGAAATACGAATGTGCAAAAACAGTGGCAGAACAGGTCGTCAAACAATGCATAAAGTTATACTGTGTGTATCTTGGAACTACGAAAGGGCATTTTTTTTTTCCGAATTCGTTCCTAACGGTCGTACAGTGGCGTATTTAGGGGGGTGGCTTCCGGGCTTAAGCCCCCCACGAAATCTTACTTAGTATAGTAAAGTAAATGAAATATCTTGCAGAATTTTCACATTTCCAGGCAAAGCCCCCCCTGAAAGTTAGCAAAGCCCCTCCCGAAACAAAATCGTAAATACGCCATTGCGGTCGTACCATCAATACTGATCTTTATAAACTGAAATAGTGTGAAGTCACATTCTTTTCGTTGCCATGGTGATCGCCATTTTATTTTCTAAACAACAAGTAGCTTAAATATCTAAAGGACCTAAATGCAAAGCGGAAACAGTGATGAAATATTTCGGAGTGGCAAACATTAGAGTGAATTAAGTATTTATGTTTCTTTTTAAATATTTCTAATCAATGAAACTAAAAAAAGGAGAAAAAGAAATAGAGAAAACAAATGTACTCATCTTGTTCATAATCAGATATTAACCTTAAGTAATTATGTACATTTTTTGATTCATTAAGATAAGTATCATAACATTGTATACGTGAACAAGATTAATGTTTAACAGTTGTTTAGAATATATGTTCAACCAATCATAATTGGATGTTTTCTTAGTGTGCTATTTCTAAATTAGTGTACTGATGACCCCCGAGCTACTGCATTCCTTTTCCAACGTATCAGAATCGCCATCCAGCGCGGGAATGCGTCATCGATCTTAAGCACATTACCTCCTGGTAAAGAACTGGACGAGATTTTTCTTCTATAACACACAATAAGACGGAAGTAAAGACA
This sequence comes from Thermobia domestica, assembly GCF_964235325.1. Taxonomy (NCBI): domain Eukaryota; kingdom Metazoa; phylum Arthropoda; class Insecta; order Zygentoma; family Lepismatidae; genus Thermobia; species Thermobia domestica. Next base: position 43,770,142 of record NC_137458.1, read on the forward strand.
TCCTAGGAGGCTGACAACCACTTTGACTATGTTAATGAAGAATGTTTTGAATCCAGTTTGGATAAATATACTTGGAAGTCATGGCTAATACCGGTAAATTTGGGAGTGGTAGCAACATTATCTACAGATTTTACTTTGTTGCTCAAAATCGAAGATATTGTTGTCAAGCTGTCCGATGTTTATCTTGGAACAAATATGCTATAACTAATGTTTTAAAAAAACACTTCGTCACATTATTTAAAAATATGTTGGTATGCATGTTCAACTGAAATAGTTTTCCTGGAATGACATGTTAAGAAATGTATAAAAATGTATTAGAAATAAATTCCTAAAATTTCTAAACGCTTTTTTTAAAAAAAAAGTTGATAGAGAATATAAGAAAAGCTATAGCTATAGCGGATTGGAAATTTCCAAAGGCTTGCTTTTCCCCCTTTCTTTTGTGCACTTTCACAATCAAGAGTGGTCACAAGAAAAATAAATGTCCCAATAAAATTAACATTATTCTAAAACATCTTTTTTAAAAGAAAAAAGTATATTTTTACATTTTCCTTGTGCCGACAGTTTGTCAATCCGCATGTTAGTGAATTTATATTGTGTATAATTACTTCTAAAGGTGGATTACATGATAATGACGTTTACATTAATTATTTGATTTCTACCTTATCACTTAGAAATGTGGCGCTCTTACAAATAAGTTCCTTACATATTACCCTTTCTTTTTGAATTTTTTTAATGTTATTCGTAGTTTCCTAAACGCATTTCCATATTCTAAATCTGAAATAGTGGAATTCCCTTTTCCACCAACTTTATAGCCGTTAAAACATTTTATAATAGTAAATAATTTTATAGCCGCTGTCCTTGTTTGTACTAGACTTTAAAATACACCATTCGCTTCATGCGTTTGTATAGAAAAAAAAAAAAAACATGGCGATCACCATCGTAACGGAAAGGAAATTACGACATCACTATTTCAGTCTATTCCGAACTATTGGAGCGCATGTATGCTGCGCTAAGAATATCCTGCATCGGTGACCCGAAAGTGAGTCCTACTGCAACGCAATAACGGAAAACCATATTTGGTTCGAAAAATGCAACAAGAAGTCCAGGAACTTGTGTTTGGTAACTTTAAAAGAAGAGATTTGTTGCTAATTTGAATAAATGAATATAGGATATTGCTTATTGTTATTTTTGATAGAAAGACAATAGGCCTACTACTTTAGATGCATTTTAATTATTATTGAAACAAGTTACGTAGAGAAAAGGTTATAAAATAATAAATATAGAAATTATAAATTTTAACAATTTACGCATGTCATGGAGGAAGACCTCCATGTGCGAATTTCTTATGTGTTGCTTCTTAGCATAATTAATGAAGTACTTAGAGGAAAGTTTGATGGTATAGGCTGAGGTTTATACTGACAAGGATTTAATTTAAAGGTTGACTCACGATGCCCGTTTTGACTGATTAATTGCAAGGATATTATAAAATACAGGATCTGCCCTTACAACAAAATCTTGAAGCCATACGTCACAGTTTCACCACCCTTACTCTGCCCACTCTGCCCAATAAGATTGCAATATTTTGAGCCAACAATCATAGCGGAAACAAAAGTAGCCAATCAGACGATGGCGAAAACGAGAGTAGCCAATCAGACTTGCCGATGCTCGGTTGTTTTTTTGGCTTCATTAATTTAGTAGGATAAAGATACATATCGCCAGACCCTCTATTTTATAACATCCTTGATTAATTGACTGGCCCAATGACTGACTTTTTGTTTACCATTTGTTTAGTTTACATACTGTTTTTTTTGGGCTTTTTACCTGTATTTTTATTTTGTTTTTGTATTTTGACATTTTTTCTTTTTTTAACTTTTAGATTTTACTTTCTTGAAAGTGCATTTACGGAACCTCAGCCTGTTTGTTTCTTTTATTTTTAATTTTAAAAGTTTTTAATATCCATTATTGAATTGAAATTACATTACTTGATGGCATCGAATCTTGGCACATGGTATATAGTCCTGACTTTTCCTCCTTGGATTACTACCTGTTTCGGACTGTGGAGGACATCCTGAAATCACTAACAAACAGGAAGGGGAAACAACAGTGACTGACTTCTTTGCCTGACAGGACAACACGTGCTATCGACGTGGAATTGAGGAACTGGCAAGAAGGTGACTGCATACAGTCCAACACAAAGGGCCATTACTTTAAATATGAACTTGCTTCCATTGTACTGTAATAAATACAGGAATATTGTGTACCAGACTACTGCAAGAATTATGAGTCAGTCTTGTAATAGTGGTGGGACCAAGGTTGTCCACAGGTGGATTTTAAAGCAGAGTTTACTGCCAAGAGATATTTTAGGGGGACATTTTTTAACTGAAATTGACAGAATCGAACTTTAATTATACCACCATGATGCTGTTAAGGACGCTGAATTGAATAAAATTTAGTCTACGGAAAAAGTTATGTGGGTTTTGTCACAACCAACTTCCACCTTCTCTACGGTCTACTACTTATTTTGGGGCATCGTAAATTGGGGGGAGATGTCCAAGCATATGAGGGCGTGCCAACCACCAACTAACGACGTACTGACTACACGTTTTTTCAACTTAAAATCCCTTGCTACTGCACTTAGTTCCTTTGGGGCTTCATGTAAAGGAATTTTCTATTAAAAAAAATTTTAAAAAGTATATTTAGATTTTTTCCTGTAACATCTTATTAAATACAGACTCCACCTGATGCTACTGCCGCTTCGGTTCCTTTTTCATCAACTTCGATAAATGCCTTTTGAATCACATTGGTTATATGTAACTTATCGAACAGAGAAAATCTTGATACAGCAATGCCACTTAAGTCTGCAGTTTTCAGGAACATCTTGGTCATTCCCATCTGAAATAAAAATTAAAATATACAAGTATCGTATTAGCTGAAGCAAGGAATATTTGAAAATTAATCACTACAATATACTTCGAATGTAATTTTATAGTTTATCTCACGTTGAAGAATTGGTAGCTTGTAGCTTCTTTTAGTAAATGTGATTTCGATTCTTGTGGTATTGTTGCGCTCTCTCAGAACGTTGCTCTCTTTCAGCTAATTATTTACATGAATAATATTTATACTAAGCTTAAACTGCCCCCACTTTGCTGTCGATCTCAATCTAAATGGTAATTTCCTCCTTTTGACATACAATCCATGCACCGTCATTTTTCCATGTGCAAGGTTTTAATCGAAGTCAGGGAAGCTTGTAAGCAGGGAAGCAAAAGTTAGTCATTGAAATAATAGAAGAGTCAAAAATATTGAAATATTTAAAGCAATTAGAAGCTAAAACTTTGTGTAGGAGTTTAAAACTTATACAAGAACACATTTTAATAAACATAATATCAAGAGAAAAGGTAGTAACGTAGGACAAAACCATTCCTTTAAGTTTCAAACATTGTTTTGTTTGGCTTTATAGCGGAGCTTTTCACGAGAAATGACGAAGGGGCTGGCAATATAGACCCTAGTAAGAAGGTAGAATGGTCATTTTCAATGACGCATTCGTCTACATAAAAATTTATCATACATTTTTTTTTATCTATTTAGTAAAAGATCGTTTGCTAGTGTAGTTTCCTCATGAGCAGAACTTAACCCTCGAGAAGTCGCGTTAAAAAAGTAACGCGAGTAGTCGCGCGCGGTCAAAAAGACCGCACGAACATAATGTGTTGCAAATATCGTTTTCAACATTTTTCTTGTATTAGAAATGTAATTTTGTATATTTTCTGATTAAGAGGGAATAACATTTTTATTATTATAATAAGTTTTACAGTAATAACTATTAGAGAAACCCTTCAATTAGACATGTCCTTTTTTTTATTTCTCATTTGGAATAAAATGTTTTTTTTTCGTTACGTATTTCTTTAGATAGATAGCTACGCACTGCTTTTATTGAAAATTCTGAATCTGATGATCTTTTGTTTTTGTCAACTCTGGTTCGTCTAAAATTAGAAATGCAATAGTAAATTAGTTAAAAATATACTATATAAACATAACACTAAAACAAAGCTTCACAGCGCATTTTACATTGAATTAGAGCTCACTCGTAGCTAAGCGGTTAGCGTACACACTTCCGGCTTCGATTCACAGTGGGACCTCATGTGGTTCGGATCCTTCGTTAAGCGGTAGGTCCACGTCTTACATAGCCTTGATGCTCAAAAGGGCGCTACATTGAAATCAAATCAAATTTACATTGAATTGTTTTACGGTCCTGTTATTTTGAAACTTCACCTATACAGCACTACATTGAATTATTTTAGCTTATCTTCAAATTTACACTGTTCTACACTTCGTCGTCGCTTATTTCGTCCTCTCCGGCTCTGATTATATTCGGAGAATCGCTGGCTATTTCTGAGTTTAAGATCTTCAGATTCGCTCGCAGACTCCTCAGTTCACCTTTCGTTTTCACTCACTTATATCTAAATATATATATATATATATATATATATATATATATATATTTGTTATGATCTTCCATTAAAGTATATTTATGTTTATAAAGCTTAAAACATCTCCAAAGCAAAGGTCACGTGCAGACCGAAACATTGAGAAAAAACATTACACGGTTAGTCGCGCGCGGTGGAAAGCACCGCAGAATCACTAAACAATCACTAGTAGTTAAACTAAACAACGGATAACGAAGTGATTGAGCAGGAATGTTCGGGAAGGTGAGGGGGAAGATTAGCTAGACGGAGAAGTCTGTCGAACAAACACAATGGACACACGATCGAAAATAATTTCCCTGCGGTGCTTTTGACCGCGGCGCGACTAATCGAGGGTTAAAATTAATTCGAACCTAAGTACAGCCAGTAGCTGCCTTGTACTTTAGACTCTAAAATATCGTTAAGGTGCCCATATATTTTCAGTTTTAGCGCCCAGTTTAACTAGGCAAAAAACCGTTTATAAACAAGTGATTCTCATTTTAAAGTGTGAAACTGTGGTAGACTTCCACACTATACGAATTCAATACTCAAACTTGAAGTGGTACATTTATAGAACTTATTATTGGGAAGCTGAGCTGAGTTCGAAAACCTGTTTCTTGATATGTTACAGTTTTTGCTCTACAGAAATCAGTATTCAAACCGGAAGTAGTAGTAAATTACAACTTTCGGTTTTGGTAGTGTTGCGGGTTGTAATTGGATTTTTTCCTTGATACCTTGAGTCGTTTACAGAAAACAGCTTCTCGCTATCTACTACCGTTATTTTGTTATATGGTGATAATTATTGAAACCAGATATGGTTCATTTAAATCACTTCTAGATTGATTTGATGATTAAGGGAGGAGGTAGAACCTATTCTTGAGAAGCTGAATCGATTGCAAAAAAATCGCATCTCGATATCTCTTACCGTTTTTGTCTTAGGGTAGTATTGAAACCACAAATGTAAGTAAATTTCAACCACTTCCGGTTTTGGTACAGTGTTGCAAATTGTGATGGTATGATACAAAGCAGCTTGTCGCTATACAATACCATTTTGTTCTAAAGTGAAAAATGTTAAAATGGTTAATTTGAATCATTTCCGGTTTGAAAAGAGGGTTAACGGAGGAAATGGAACCTATTATTGGGACGCTGAATCGATTGAAAGAAGAAAAAAAGTGCTTCTCGAAATCTCTTACCATTTTAGCTTGTATACCTGTCGACAGACGGACGAATGGACAAAGGCACTCTATAAGACTTCCAACATTTATGCTAGCATAGCTTGGAAAAGTAAAACTGAACGGTGAATTGAATTGACATGGTGTGGGGCACTTTCAGGTTATAGACCAGTTGCCGTTACCAGTTGCCGCTATATGTTTACATCCGTTAAACTGCGCGATTTATCGTTGTAATTACATTCCTGTTCCTCAGTTCAAATGACTGCGTAAAAACCTATCTCAGTTCGCACACTATAAAGTTCATTTTTGGCTTTACATAGAATAAAGTGCGCAGTGGAACTTCAAGTATATTGGCCCCTTTAGTTAATTTTATGAGGATTTCGAAGTTTCATCCCCATTATATGTATCGCGGACTTTAAGTCTCATATTAGCCGTAGTGCTATAAGTGGAATACGCGCAAAGAAGTAGAGACTTGCATTTGTCATTAAACTTGAAAATAAGAAACCCAGTACTGCTAAGTACCTTCAAAGTCTAAATAAACTATGTGTACCTTTTGTAAAACTCTCTTTAAGATCAAGGATGTTTCCAATTTAAATTTTGGTAAAGAGACATTAACTGCTTGTACTCTCATTTTCTCAATCACCGCCGCCATGTTGATTCCATGCGCTAGTTGATTTTCCAATGTGAGTAATTCATTCATTTTGTTTGGTAGAAATATAAACATGCTTAGTTTGTTTCCCTAGAAAAAATAGAATAATGTTCTTTGAAAATTTTTATTAAATTAATTGACATTTTATTAATCTAAATACATATGTCATTTTAACTATTGTGTGTTGAAGGCCTTAAAATTGCAACACCAGGAAGATTGCTAAATGTGTACAGAACATGGAAAAACAATGACATGATTGACGATGTAGCTGCACTGCGTATTATGTTCGTTGGCCATAGTGATGATACTGGAGAGGCAAGCGCTCAGTCCCCGGCGGCTACGTCTGTCCCCTCAGAATGCTGTGAGTCAAGTAAACACAGAACTATCCTTTTCGGTATTAAAAAAGTAATAGTTTCCTTCCAAATTTCCCTGCCCCCTAGGAAATTAAAGTATGGCGTCCTCATCATTGGTTGCCCACAGTCCCTGGCTGGAGTAATCGAGAAAAGGACGGAGTCGCAGTCGTATAATGAAAGTTTTCGTCGGCAAACACGACGACCACACCAAAAGATTTCCACAGGAACTTTAAGTACTGTAGAATTACGGCATTTAGAGACTGAGAAACACCATTACGTGAATTAGGTTCAGTATCAGACGTACAGTAATGTAATTATACAGTAGTTCCAATATTGATTCGGTGACTTTAAAAAAATAATTTAGTGATCACAAAAGTTCCATTATGCCACCGACCACAAGATCACATTTTATGCGAGTGGCAACTGAAAATCGTACAGACACATTTCTTCATCTTGTCTTTTGCTACAAATCATAAACATCTGTGCCTGCAATGGTGTTGAGAAGATCGTGCACGGTGGACTAAATGACATGATATCGTGTTCTCGATGAAATCCTGTTTCTACCTACAGTACCACGATGACCAACTCATATGTCTGCAAAACCACGATGATATATTGGGCAGAGCATGCATTCTGCATCATCACACCAATGCCCATTACCGGATATTACGATATGAGATAAAATAGAATTCTGATTCATTCGAAATTAATTCACATTAACAAGACTGACGAGACACTGTAATATCGCTGAAGTTTGAAACCTGCTGTGACCCAGCTTTTACATATCCTGAATGGGACCATTCTCTAACATACTAGTGCGTGATCACAAGTAGGACGCAAGTTCATAAGTAGACATCATCTTCTTCTGATCTCTTGTACGAACGCTAAATTAATATTTTAGTTATTTACACACGTTGGTTCAAAACGCAAAACGATTAGTACACGGAAGAATCCCTGCAGTGATAGCAATTAACATGGTCACGTGGGACCAAGTCATACGGCTCCCAATATCCCAGAGGGACAAACACTAAAATCTCTCCTCTTTATATGGATATGTCGCAGCAGTTATTAATGCCAATTAATGACACTACATGTGATACTACCGAACTACTGTTGCATATGCACAGAGTATCTGTAATCATTTTGTAGTAAATATAGATACCTTGTAACTATGTTTCTTCCTAACAAATTTGGCATATTATCTTTCCTAGTATAATAATTTTTAAAGCCACGGATCCAGTGTATTAATATTAGTTAAAATAATAGTAATAAAAAGAGCTCTGTGATAGTCTTGAATCATATGAACATGCTATCATATTTTTAAATAGAAACAGCTAAGCTAGATATACGTACAATGACGCTTTGAGGTGATTAGGATGCTTTAGGTATTATACTTGACAAAACTCTAGGATGTGGTTTATACCTGGAAGTTATGGACTGTAAACCTCAATAAAAATTTTAAAACATCTCCTGATCCGTAATATATGATACAAATTTTGAAAAGGGCAATAGTTCCATTATTATTGATGGGTTTCAAATTCCTGTCGGATTTAGAAACTGCATCTCAAATATAGACTCGTATCAATATGAAATAACTTAAAGTGAACATGATAATTTAAAGTTTTAGAATTGGTAACATTGTGATGTTAATGTTTTATGAACAAGAAGGAGTTAGTTTTATTACAAGATGAAATGCTTCAGGAAAATATGCACTGGGTTGTCCGCAAAGGACCCCCAAATCCCCAAATGTTTACAGAGAGAAAGCTATGGTGAAAATAGGACATATAAAAATTATATATATACCTACTTCTTCCTATATTTTTTATTGAAATTTTATTTCCTCTTCCCACTCTTCTGTATTCTGTTGAAATTCGATTTCTATGAGCTGCACAAGTAACAGCCTATCAGATTCTAGCAACGTCGAGAAAGACTAGCGCTATTATCGCGCTTTCTATTGGCGTAACAATCAAAGAAGGAAAAAAAAATAGCTGCATATCAAGCTTAGTAGCTTCAGCACATTCATTCACATCAAGAGTAGCAGACAGGGCGCAACGTTTGTCTGCAACTTGCGAGATCGTGAGAGAAGAGGTTAAACACGGTGGGGCAGTCTTTTTACATAGTTCCAGGGGTGAAAGTGAGGGGGAACACGGGAGGACCCATTACCCCACTTCCAGAAAACATCTATGGCGTCCCCCGGGAAAAGATGAGCACGGGGGACGGCGTGATGTCGTCCGTCCCTGTACCTTTTCAGATCCACTTTTATCCCTACAAAGTTCTAGTGTTACCTAAGATACGAGTACAATAGTACATTTTCGGGATAGTCTTCTAAACTAATTCCGGCCTACGAAAAGAGTAAACCTATGTGTGCTGCCAGCAAACACATACGAAGTAAAGTAAAGTACATCTAGTACATTTAGTAAAAGTACATTTAATAAAGTAAAAACTCTTTTATCATAGTGACTTAGGTGCCACGGTAATATTTCGGTCATCTTGGTGTACAGTAATTGGTGACAGTCCCTGATCACATCATTTTTACCTTACAAACAGAATGTCTGTTTTATACACAATTACACATCTCCCCATACAATAAAGTGGCTTTTATCAGGACCATTATTGAGGTATCCCAACAAAGTAAAAAAGAAATTCAACCGTACCAACACCAAACAATTATTGCTTCCTAACCAACCTTCTAACCCAAAAGAGTAAGAAAACCCAACAGAAGAGTTGCTCTACTACACAGTCCATTACTGGATACACAACATAGAAGAGGAAAACTTCAACCACCAAACACTTGCAGCGGATTCAGTAGGAATTGAAGAAAGTAGAAAAGCAACCCCAATACAAGATCTGCAAAGCCAACTACCCAGACAACTTACAGATTTCTTCCCTTAGAAAAGGACTGCCTCATGGTAATGAGCCCCCTGCAGCGTGAGGAAGTTGAGTCTGATGCCATCTTCTTCATGAACTCATTAAATGCAGAAGCTCACCTGAAACAGAGCCACAACCTACTATCAGAGCTCAGCCTCCCCAGCACAGAGAAACCCCAACCAAACTCCACGCCCCAACTGGAAAGCCAACAGTTCCAACCACGACGCAGACAGAAGATGCACAGCAAGAAGAAACAACCAACTTGAAGCACACAGATGTCTCGCCCAAATGTAACTTCACAGCGACACCATACAAAAGACATCAAGCAACATACACATGCATCAACAAAGGTATCGACACACAAACTGGCTTAGCTGAGATCCTCTCTAAGTTCACAGAAGATCTCATTCACAAACGTAACTAGCGTACAGTATAACGAAGAGCCTCTTTTATTTATTCAGTCCTTCTCCAGGGATCCCGGGACTGTGTTCAAGCTCATCATAAAAGGCGTTAACATATGCAAGAGAAGACACAGTGTGAAGACATCTAAAAATAACCCGAGGGCCTTTAACCGTAGCTGCTACTCATATGGACGCATCAAGATTTAATGCTGCAAACTCATGCAATTTCTAGTTGTGAGGGGATCTGGAAACAAATAGGTGCACTGAGAAAAGATCTTTCAGTGTGTATGATCTCAAAAAGAAGTTTCAGATATTCTAAACGAAGATCGTAAGCATAACCTGGCCATCAATGGATCATAGTCGAAGGCAGTGACAATTCAAGGAGAATCCTGGGCAGGAAGCCACAAAATATCTCTTCGGGACTAGGCCTATATCTTCGATCGTTTTTAACATGGATTATCTTTTTTTTTTGATTACTACTTTTCACTTCTAAATTGAAAATTACCCCCGAAGGAAAATCTTCTGAAATCACCAATGGCTGGAGGACTGCTGACTAACACTTCCACCTCATAATATCAACTTGAAGCTTAAATTTACATTTTACAAGCAATTTCATGTTAATACGACTTATCATTTGGAATCAATGACTTTTAAGTTCGGCAAAACTTAAAAACAAAATAACATACACACACATAAAAAATACTGTACACATCAGTATAAATCAAATACGACTCTTACCTGATAGGGTAATTCTAACACTTTAGCCTGTAGATCTTCAAGCTCCACATACGGAAAATCGTTTACTTGATGCATCATATTAACACTGACTTTATACTTTTCGTCCAAATAAAAATCACATTTCTTTGTATTTCTAGGATAAAATTTTCTTGCCCAAATACCTTTGAAGTATAGCGCATTTATTAACAATAGTTTTGTGTATTTATCCAACAAATCTGAAAGTAAAAGTGTAAATAAGTATGGTTATGTACAACAGTAGCCCTATGTTGAACTGAAGTATGATACAGATATGAAAATGTTATATGGGAAAGAAATACACAGGTAAATAGAATGTAAATTATACCACAGATTCATTACATGAATATAAAGATAAATTTCAGAACTGTACAATGTCTTTAACTTATAGATTTAAACAGGTGTTGGATGTGTTTCTAGGGAATGTAATGCCACGTTGTTTGTATGCGAGACAGTAAGTCTTCGACACATCTGCTGGAGAACCATGATGTCAAAGATGTCCACCAAATATACCCCACATATTTTCGAAGGATATGTTAAGTGATCATGTAGACTAGGGTATCCCTCGTTCCTCGAAGAAGGGTTGCACGTTCCACCATGCATGTGGCAGGCACGTAGCTGAGGGGTGGGCCCGGGGAATCCGGATCCCTCTTCGAGACCATAAATGAAAAAAATTAAGGAAGAATGAAACAAAAAGAAACAACAAAAAGAAGAATCACCGTTAAAAGTAAAAAGGTACACAGCAAGCGTTTGGTTACCCTTTCTTATGAGGAACTTTGTGTGGAGGAAACGGAGGAGGGGGTAAGTTAAAAATGAATATTATTGTAACAGAGCATTCTGATTTCCATGTAGTTCTATGTCAAACCTATGGACTACAAATGACGATCGATAAACCGGTTCGATCAGAGACTCTCAGGTAGAACATGAGAAATGTCCACAATCACCAATCATATGAGCATGGCAACATAGATTCTACTTACACTTGTCAAAGAAATTTTCAATTTCGCGTCAACACTAATCTATTTTATAGGATGTCTTTACTGCCGTAAGAGATCTCGTTGCTATCCTTGACGGCATTAAACGAAGATAACAAAAAAGCAGAAGAAAGAAGACAAGAAGAACCGACTTCGAATAAGCTCGAAAGACTATCTTTTTCAATACTTTTTAATATTTTTTTCTCGAGATTTCTTTATAGTTTGTTATTAAAATACTTACTAACATATCCTCATTTTATTGTCGTAACAAACCAATATGGGTATGTTGCCAGTAAAATAGTTTAGATGGATCGAGCCCCTGGTGTGTAACCACAGTATTTCATGTCACGTCTCCCCCATTGCGAAATCCTGGCTAAAAGAAACCAATGTATGTTGCCAGAAAAATAGTTTAGAATGATCGATCCCCTGGTGTGGTAACCAGAGTGTTTCATCACGGACCCCCTCTATTACGAAATCCTGACTACGTGCCTGCATGTGGCCGGGTATTGTCCTGCTAAAATATGGCGTGCGGAGTTGTCTGATGGAGAGGTCTCAACCTCAATACTCATTGCTATAGTGTTGACTGCTGAGGTTACCCTGAACGCGTAGCAGCCGAGCTTGCATGTTATATATAATAGAGGCCATCATTCTGTTCGGTAGCTATAACTCTCGACAATGCCTTCTGGCTGATTATGTTCGCCACTATAGCGTATTACGAGTATACAACAATTACAATAAACCAGATTGAAGAGCAAGTACGAAAATACGACGATTTATTATTCAGTATGCCAGCAACGCGCGCCCTTTCACGCGTTCACGCGTCCTTTCTGGTTCTCGCACAACGAAAGCAGATGTAAGGGCATGTGAACACCAGTCTAGCGTTCAGTAGACGTCGTAGAACCGTCGATGTTGGCAGTTGCACATTGATAATATGCTCCAGCGTTGAATTAACACAGTGCAGGACGTTGTATTGTTCGTCATGGCCATGTGGACAAGATGTCTGCCATCCCGAAATGTGATGACATTAAGCTGTAATTAGCTGTGTACGGCTCTCTTATGTTAATCGCTTGCATAAGAACATTGTTGTCGTGGCGACATGCCAGTGTACGCACCGATTTTAGCGGTAGAAGAAGCCACCTTCCCGTAGGCAGACTATGCGGCCCCACTCAAATGCTGTAATGTATTTTTTTATTGCGTTCTTTGAAGTCGATGAGGCACAGTCATACTTGTCCTCAGTTTTCGGTTCGCGTTTCCACGTGCCATATTCTGACTTCTGCCTTAACCGCCCTCTCACGGTACCACTAAAATAATCGAAGTACGTCCTGTTGAGCCCATATGTATACGCTGTCTCACTGAAATTGTAATATTTCTTACTTCATATCCTGTTCTACAGGGGTGCCCACAAGCGAGGTTTAGAGCACAGGTTGTGCCCATGTGTTTTTTAAAATTGAAAATGGCACAATCGAACTTTAGCGATATCATAACGGTGCTTTTAAGAACGGAAAAATTCGAAATTGAATAAAATTTAGTCTACAAAGCAAGTTTCTTGGTTTCTTTACAATCAATTTCTGTCTCCTCTAGTACCTTTTCCCGAGGGAGGAAGAGATGGTAATATTCCAGGTAGGATTGCGCCGAAACACATGGGGTGGATGGGCAGATCTGTTATTGTATAAGTGCAGTGAATCAGGACGCATTCTTGACGTTCGTTCTTGGTTAGACACGTACGCAGAAATTTATGTCGGGAAGAGTCCAAATATTTGGAGAGAGTTTAAATTCAATATAAGGATAAATTATATTAAAATTTGAAAAAACACCCCTAAAATTAGACTAAATTTAGAGAAAAGTCGGGATTTTGTGAGGCCTAGACCCTCAGAACCTTTTCCCTGTGCATGTCTCTGTTCTTGATATTGCGATTTTCACAAATATCACAGTAAAAGGAACGAATTTAAAATAATATTGCTTAAATGCGTACCTGGCGAAATAAAATTTTTAATTTTGTGGTGTGTTCTCTCATCAATCCAAGAATTTATGACATTTGTCGCTTTTTTAGCTGCGAAATCGATTTCTTCCGTTTGAGCGTAAAATGAAGAAGCAGCAACTTTCTTAAATTCGTCTTTCATTTTAAATCTCTTGTGTATATATACCTTATTTGCCATTTCGAATATATTTTCATTATAATCCTGAAAGAATGTCAAGTGTAATTAATCAAATATTAATTATTTTTTTTACAAATTAATAATATCCATATTATTCAATATTTGAACATTTTTAAAAGATAGAAAGGAAAGGAAAATATATTGTATCTTCTAGTTGAATAGCAGTTTCAGTAACTCTAAAACTACAAAAATAGCAATGAAATAATGTTTTGTTGAGAGAAGTCTATGTATCTTATAACCGTCACCAGGTTATAGAAGTATTTTTTGTGGACACTCGTAAAGACGGTAATTATTTTTCGATTTATACTTTATTCTGCGACGCAAATACGTTCTTTCTTCGATGGGAACTGTTTTTCTTCCCACACAACAGGACAAAGGAGTCTTTTATCGTTCACTCATATATATATAACGTTGCTTTGTGGTGAGAATATCTTACCTGTTAGTGAGCGACAAAGCTTCTCAGTGCTTCTTCCTTATGTATTAATATGCAAAAACTATGTTCTATAGTTATTTGGAACTGAATGAAGTGTATTCTCTAATCATTTATGGAAATATTGCACACCAGGTGTCTGAGCGCCAGAATGACGACAACCACATCGCTTTGCCAGTTCGTTATCTAAACGTCCTCACACCCAAGGTATCGCAATGTCTTGTGCGTCGTGGCTAGTGGACTAAAATTAACGTCAATTCTTTTTTATATTCGATTTGCATGTACATGCAGGCGATTTAACCTGAGTGCTCTTTGGAATGAACTGCCAACATTGACCAACCGGTCAATGCAGGTCGAATCTCGAGTGCTTCAGCTCGAGGAGTGTTACTCCGCACATTTAAGATGACACCACGTCGTGACATCGAGCATAACATTATGTTAAGGGGCACAAGCTAATTAGCAGGTGAAGGTTGTAGTTAATGGCTAGCCCCAATTAGTGAAGACCCAGGTTCGCCAACCCAGTGTGTATCAGTTGTAAACGCGCCCTCCAACATTTTCATTCTATTTTGGCAACTACATTCTCTACAGTCTACATTCTCTTGAGGGAGACTAACGTCAACTTCTATGGATTTGTTCAGCAGCAACAAGTTTCATCATGGAATTATCCCGGTTACACTCGTGCAGTGCTAATCCACCATTTGCATTAATGGTGTGAGAAAAGTACCTATAGTGGAATCATAATCATAATCTTCCATACAGATATATAAAAGTGATAAAGGGCTATAGTGTAGTGAAAAAGCGAAGTGTGATTTTATTAGTGAAAATAATTATACATATTCAGTGTTGAGTGTTGTGATTGTTTTTCTACTACGTTATTTTTAATAGCATTTTAATAAATAAGCATGGTGTCGCTTAATTCAGTGTGTTTTTGTTGTATGTATGAATAATGTTTGTGTGCTTGTGGTTTGAGTGACCGTTTGATCGTCTGTGACGTTTTCGAGTCGAGACATCCGAACACCTCGGTGCCTAATGCTCATCTCGTTATTGAGACCGGCGGGTAATTTGGGAAAAATTATGTAACCCTTTTTTGGAGATGCCCTTCAATGTCTTATCCAGATAAGTCCAGGTCACCTGAAAATACTCATTGGCAGAACAACGGAGGACATACCCCGGAAAGCGGTTATAGTAATCTTTATTGCTATTAGTGGTTGGCATTTAAAAAATGTATAATTCTTTGGTTTGTACTCACTTCAGAAATTCCATAAGATGTATCAATTTAAAATTTATCAACCAAAGGTAAATACACCGGTGTGCAAAACTTAAGGACGAAAGTAAGTTTCACAGACGGTAAAACTTCCAAGTAGCACAGATTGTTGAAATTTGAACGATACATAAAAAGTAGTGCTGCAGCATGCTACAGGAAACAGCAGGAGGGAACACACGATTGGAACAACAAGAACTGCATTGTTATACAGAAGCAATAACTTACATTGAAGCCACTGTAGCTCATGATGCGACTGACATTATCATCATCATCATAGGTATTTTGCCTTTATTGGCAGGTCACTTGTTGCAACGGAGAAACTTCCATGCTCCACGGTCCTCCGCTAACCTCTTCGTCTTCGCGTATGATCCTTCTGTTTTAATATCATCCATTAATTGTAGTCTTCTTCGCCCCCTCCATCTCTTTCCCGCCACTATACCTTCTAGGGCGACCCTCATGATACAATCTCTTCTTAGGCAATGTCCCAACCAGTTTCTCTTCCTCTTCCTAATAATATCTAAAAGTGTTCTTTTCTCGCCCACCATTTCTAACACTCTCTCATTCGTTTTCCGCTCGACCAACTAATTCTTTCCATTCTTCTCCACACCCACATTTCGAAGGCTTCCAGTCGATTTTCGTCACCTTTACATAATGTCCACGTTTCCGCCCTATACAGTACAACACTCCACACGAAGCATTTTATGAATCTTTTTCTCAACTCTTTATTCAAGGTCCCACAAAACAGACTTTTCTTCCTCCTAAAGGCTTCTTTCGCCATTCCTATCCTTGCTTTTATTTCACGTTCGCACTTCATGTCATTACTAAGAATACTACCCAGGTATCGAAAACTATTCACTTGTTCTATTTTCTTCCCTCCTACTTTTATATTTGACACAGACCCCTTCGTTCCAATCACCATGGCTTTTGTCTTTCTAACATTTATTTTCATCCCATATTCTTCAAAGCCCCTTCTCATTTTTTCTAACATTTTATTGATTTTCTTTTCAGATTCTGCAACTAGGGCCATATCGTCTGCAAATCTTATGCATCTAATCATTCTACCTCCTACCGAAATGCCATCATCATCATGTAGGCTCTTTTTCACTATATCTTCTAGATAGACATTAAATAGTGTTGGAGAGAGGCAGCATCCTTGTCGAACTCCCCTTCCAATTTCACTCTCTTCCGTAGTTATTCCCCTATCCTAACACTTACTTGTTGGTTCATGTATAAGTTTCTTATGAGTCTTCTATCTTTCCATTCCAACCCTATCTTCGTTAGAACTCCCAACAACAATTCCCAATTCACGCGGTCAAAAGCCTTTTCTAGATCAATAAATACAACATACACCTCTTTCCCTTTTTCTATAAATCTTTCACCGATCGCCCTTAATAATCCAATTGCATCTCTTGTGCCCTTGCCTCTTCTGAACCCGAACTGGTCCTCCTCAACATCTTTATTTGTTCTTTCATATAACCTTCTGTTCAGTATTCGGAGCAGAATTTTAGCTGCATGAGATATGAGACTAATAGTTCTATAATCCTCACATCTCTTTGGGTTCGATTTCTTAGCCATCGGTATCATGATCGTTTTCAGAAAGTCTTTTGGCCATTCTCCTGTTTCATATATTTCATTGCATAGTCGCAACAATTCTTTGTTTCCCTTGTCTTCTATATTTTTAATGAATTCGATTGGTATGTTATCTATTCCGGTTGCCTTTCCATTCCTAATCTCGGATATAGCCTTTTCAAACTCATCCCGAAGAATACTAAATCCTTTATGATCCTCCCTACTTCATTTTCTACTTCAACATTTAGGCTACACGGTCTATCTCTACTCTAATATAAATCTTCAACGTATTCTTTCCACCTTCCTATGACCTCATTTCTCTCGCTGACTACCTTCCCATTCTTATTTTCTACTGCCATCATAATACCCCCTTGTTTCCTCCGAATTTCCATAGATTTCACCTGTTTGTACATTTCCTGATATTTTCCAACTTTTTCTAATTCTTCTATGACCTCGCATTTTCTTTTGTAAAACTCTTCCCTCGCTCTGTCTTTCCCTTCGTAATTCATTATTTAATTTTCTGTGCATCTTTCTGCCCTCTTCTGTATCAACCTGTTTCCACATCTTCCTCTCCCTCATTTTCTGCATCTGCTCTGTAACCCATGGTTTCTTAGCAGTTTTGTGTTCGCGGTAACCTACTGCTTCTTTTGCAGCCTGCTGTAAGCAACATTTAATATGTTCCCACCGAGCGTTACAACCTGAGCCTATCCTTTCCTCGTTTGAACATTTTTCTTCGAATTTTGTAACGAAAAGATTTCTTATTTCCTCGTTTTTCAACTTTCCAGTATTCAACACTTTGTTACCTACTTTTCTTCTGCCTACATTTTTCAGTTGAATATCTACTTCGGCCAGCACAAGATTATGATCAGAGAAAATATCAGCCCCGGGAAGGGTCTTCGCGTTCTTTAAGCTATTCCGATACCTGTCCTGAATCATAACATAGTCTATCTGATATCTTCCACCGTCTATTGGTGATTTCCATGTATATCTTCTTCTCTTGTGCTGATTGAACCAAGTGTTCCCAATTACTAGTGAATTCTGTCTACAGAAATTCACCAGTCCCTCTCCCCTTTAATTTCTTTCGCCTATACCATATTTGCCTACGATACTATCTTCCTGTTTTTCTCCCACAACTGCATTGAAATCCCCCATTAGAATTAGTAACTCCCACAACTGACATTATAGAATGAGTTAAATTGTCCTTAAAAGAATTGTGGTTACCACGTACGGCAACGTGCTCTCATGCTGCTCACAGGGTTCGTAACGAGTTGTTGTGGGATGGAGTTCCACTTCTCTACAAGTGCTTTAGCAACTGCTGGATGGTCCTTGCTGCATCTGGAGATGCTGCAAGATATATCCTTATATAATGTTATATGTGCTGATAGGATTTGTGTCAAGGAAGGGGCTCTCAAGTCCATTCGACGAACACCCTTTCCTTTCAAGAGCTCCGCCAGCTCCACTGTTCGATATGGCCTCGCATTATCATTCATAATATCAAGTCGGGGCCGACTTACCCCTGAAAAGACGCATGTGGGGAAGGAATACATTGTCACAATAACGTTGACTGGTATGGTAAAAAAATGATAGTCCATATGGCCACACAATGCTGTTTCCTCACGCACAAGAACTCCTCGACCACCGAAATGATTCTGTTCGACAATATTCTTGTGTACGTCCAGAATCACTACTCAGACGAAATCTGCTCCAATCAGAGAAGAGAACGCTACCCTACTCTTCTCGGTCCACTCTCAATGTTCTTTTCACTACTGCAAACGGTTCGCCGACGTGCGGATGTCAACAGAACACAACGTAATGATTGTTGGGCAAAGAGACGACCCACATGCAGTCGATGTTCCACTACGAAGCGTGGGATTAACCACTTGCAATCCAGTAACCTGTGTTTGTAATTGCAATGCTGTTTCACGCCGGTCTCTACCTACCTGTTTCACAATGAAGCGGTCGTCCGCTGCTAATTGACCTCTCCCTCAAACAGCATTAACTGTTCTCCATGTACGTGAAACAATGCTGAGAGCAATACCAAACTATGCTTGTGGGCGTAAGCGTATAATCCGCATTGTTTCTGCCCAACCACAAGGCGGCTCTGTGATACTGTGGATCGTTATATGTTGATTTTCAGTGGGTCATGTACTAACGCTTAGTGGTCTTGTCATTGCCTGCGTTTAGTCGCCATTTTAGGAGATCTTGTGTTTTCTATGGTCCAGATGTTGTTTCCATTCAACGAGACAATACTCCAGGATAATAACGCGCCCATTCTCACAGCTGGATCTGTTGAGAAACATCGTGAAGTTAAACACCATCCCTGGTCCGCCTAATTCACGAACCTAAACATAATTAAACACTTGTGCTCCATCTTGGAGACACGAATCTGGCGCAGATTTCCTCTTCCATCCTCCCTCAAGTAGCTGAGGGATGCACGGAGAATGATGTAATATTCCCTTTGATACCATTCACGGCCTCTATGATTCCATTCCATCTCACATCAGAGCTGTTCTGATGGCACAAGTTGGTCTGGTCCAACGGAATTTTACACTGGTAAGCAGGGATAAAACTGGATCTGAAAAGGTAAGGGGACGGATGACGTCATGCTGTCCCCCGTGCCCATCTTTGCCTACTGTAATTTTTTAAAAAGTGGGGGGACGCCTTAGATATTTTTTGGAAGTAGAGTGGAAGTGGCGTCCTCCCGAGTTCCCCCTCACTTTTACTTCTGCTGGTAAGTTGAGTTATTTTTAGATGTTTCTTTTTTTTATTTTGATAGCTATCTGCAAATGTTTAGTATGATGTGTGGGTGTGGGGTGCGCAATTAAGATGTCCGATCCTATTATTATTATTATTATTATTATTATTATTATTATTATTATTATTATTATTATTATTATTATTATTATATTTTCAAAAATCTTTTCGAATAAGGCAACATATACTAGCAGACACAGTTAAAGAGACTTTTGGAATCTGGAAAGTCCTCAAAACTCTCACTCCTGTTCTTGGAGACATTCGTTAGAGATTTATGATCCCTGTTACGTGAAAATCAACGTTGCCACATCCCTCTGTGGTCCCTTTCTTTTATCTTCCATTCATTGAATTTTCAAAAAATGCTGAATTTTGTTCAGTTTATGAAAGGTTACAATAATTACAAGAGCTCAGTTTAACCGAATCAGATTAATTGAGTTCACACTTATTTCACAATAAAAGAATAATTGCGGCAGAAAATTGACAAAAATATTTTTAAAGTGTCTTTATGTAAATAGAAGCTAATCATTTGAAAAAAAAAAAAGAAAAAAGAAAAGAAAATTTGCAGTAACTCAGAACGCTTACAAATAGAAGTATATTTTCATCTGTTTAAAAAACTGACCTTCATAGCACTTAAGAGTTGCGAAAATTCTTTCCTAATATTTTGCCTCTCCAATAGAAATCCAATTCCTCTGGCGATTTGCCCGGCCGTTCTTCGTCTTGCTCCCGAGTGAACCAGAGCAAGAACCACTTGAGTGCTCAGCGGTGAGATGATCACGTTTTGTGTTTGTTTGTTTAGAAGCTGCAAGAAATGAAATACTGTATTTCAATTAAAACAATAAATTAATCAACTTTCTCTCTCTTACAAGGATAAAACCACAATACAGACCTGAATGTATGACTTCTTTCGCTTCATTCAATAAAACGTACTAGTGTTAAGAATAGTAAATTCCTTCGTTTAAGGCAGTAATTCTCAAATTACAGGCCGCGAATCAGAAATGGTCCTCGAGGTCTGCTTTTGTGGCCTCTTTAGATTGAACGTTAGTTCATAAAAGATTTTTTTTTTTTAATTAAGTGAAATGTGTATCATACTAGAAAATATAGTTGATAATCTCCACGGGCAAAGATTATACAAATAATCTATCTTCTACCTAAATAAAATTCAAACCAACAATGTTTTGCTTCTAACTCTTCCTGGACTGCTAAACCGATTTCGATGATTTTTGGTATATAAGTGGACCATGGACCAATTCAGACTTTTAATATATTAGTTTCCCCGAGAGGGTTAGCAAGGGGGAGAAAACGTCCCTAGTAACGGGATTCTAATCTTAACATATGGTGTAAAAATCAATACGAATGAATTCATTCTATTTATTTAAATTGCATAGTAATCAATCTTTTTTTCTTATTAAATATATTAAAATATTATTTGTAAGATTTTAACACAATTCACTATATTATAAACCAACTGCAATTACGATTCCCCTTTAAATACATAACCGTACAGTTTTATTATACGGATCCATAGTATTAGTAGTAGTAGGAACGAGTTACAAGCCCCTCAAGGGTTGGTCTAGTTCTGTTCTCGACATGAAATGGGCAAATTAAGGACATGCCCAAATTTTTCTGTACATTTTACAATCTATGGATCCGTATAATAAAACTGCACCTACGCAACTTCAAGATTATTAACCAAGAGTGCTCATAATGATTGTTGGGAGTTTGTGCAGGCGAGTGCGAGCGGGAAGTGTTGTAAAAAAAAATGTCAAATGCCATTTTGTGTTTATCACTATGAAGATAACCTGTGAAAGCACTTCAAGATTTTTGATTATGTCTAAATAGTGTACAAGATATTTGTTTAATTTAGAGATTATTGGTTCTAATCTTGAGTGATTGGACAAAGAAAATAAATAATTGTGTAAAGAATATTACAAATAAACCATTTAATTTGCTATATATGCGATTTGCAAACTCTATATATATCTAATCATTCTACCTCCTACCGAAATGTCGTCTTTATTATGTGGGCTCTTTTTCACTGTCTCTTCTAGATAGATATTAAATAATGATTAAATATTAAATAATGTTGGCGAGAGACAACATCCCTGTCGAACTCCACTTCCAATTGTACTCTCCTCTGTTAGAATAGGGGAGAGTACAATTGGAGTAAGTGTTAGAATAAAGGAGAACACTTAATTGTATATTTCTACATAAGTTACTTAATCTTCGATTTTTTTTATTCCAACCGAAACTTCTTTAGAACTCCCACCAATAATTCCATATTACTGGTATTAGGTACTTCGTATTTATGCTATTTAGGTTCGAGATAGTATGAATCATTAGGGATGCGCACGAGACGAGTCGAGACAAGATTTTCCTGACAAAATCCGAGTCGAGACACGGCTCTTCCAATAGCTACATTTTTCGAGTCGAGACATCACTTTTCAGCACATTTTCGAGACGAGACAGCCACAAATTTTGTCTCGTGCGCATCCCTATGAATCATACAGCATGCTTAGAAAAGAAATGAATATGTCAGCATTGGTTTCAATTTAGAACACACTTAATTATATATGAATAAACATAAAGATATTACTGCATTATGACACCCAAAGTTAAAGTAATTACGCTCCTACAGTCCTATTATATCACACAAAATATTATATACTGAATGGAGGGGTTTCAGTCGGATTTCTCGAAATTTATTTGTTGTGAACAGCCTAACTACTCAAGTTACTTTTGCATGTTCAGATATCTTATTCAAGCAAACTTGTATAATACAAATGTTACTACATAGAAATATACTGCATAAAGATAAATACATAAATATGCAAGTGTTTCTTACCTTGTAAAGTGCAAAGGAAAATTTTGAATTCGCGTTTGCGATATGAGTGAAATTCTCATTTACAGCATTGGAAACAACCACTAGTGTAGCTAGAACTACAAATCCCAAGTATCCAACTGGAAAGATAAAAACATTCATAAACGTTTTACTTTCTATATAAGATAATATTGGATACTTTTTAAAATCATATGTAATTACCCCGCTAAAAATTATCCGAAATGCTTAATTATTGCTAATATAAACCATCACTTCTACTTTGTGTAGTATCACACTGCCTTGATTTCGAACTTTTTCTATCAGCAAAACTCTCAAAATGACAAATTTGAGAAGTAAAAAAATCCATTGTAATGTCGGATAATAAAGACATGTCTAATATCGGATGAGGTTTAACATAGACTTTCAATAAAATTACGTATACTTTAAAACATCTTTTTTATTCTTACTAACAATTACACTCATTGCTAATGTCACATATTATCGTTGAGTGCTATACACGCACCAGGTGAGTTTTGTGTTGCACAAACACCATGTTCGTGGGCTTCCTCGTAGTTCTGTCGTTTGCCCCCACTTTCTTCATTGCACCATTTCGTTCATTATCTTTATCGCCACCGCTAGGGATGCGCACGAGTCGAGACATGTCTCGAATCTCGACTCGACTCGAATGTCTCGAAAATTTTTCCATAATTTTTAATATTATTTTGAAGAAAGTATTCACTCAGGAACATCCTTGAAACCAATTCCAGTATTTATTACTTTAGAAAGGTACAGAACACACAAATTTAATAATCTTTCGAGATCAAGACTTAATTTTCAGCTCAATGCAGTTAATTAAAACTGATAATTAATGTCGTGATATTTGATTGTACTTCAAATATAATAATAATAATAATAATAATAATAATAATAATAATAATAATAATAATAATAATAATAATAATAATAATAATAATAATAATAATAATAATAATAATATTTGATTATCTAGTTTCTATAAAACTATTATCCGTAGCCTATATCTAGTTTGTATAAAACCATTGCAATAAATTCTCTGAATGACCAATTGGCAGTCTATAGTAATTTGCATAATTATAACTATTGTGTTTTTATTTCCACGAACGCAAGAGGGCTACGTAACTTCTGGATTATTCGCTTCCCCAATCACGTGTTACGGATAATATATAATGTAACATTTATTGTACACCACATATTATGATACGAGACTATTTTACATAGTATATTACAATAAACGGACTGCTTGGATGCCAAGAACTAGTACAGGTATCTTTCACTTCTGTAGATAGGTATTTTTAAAAGGAGTTTTTTAAACACTAAATGAAACAATAAACTACATTCAGTAGTTATGGTTTTGGTTTCTAACATAAAAGAAATATGGATTGTTCATGAAATATTGAACTTCAAATTGCGCTCTTGGAAAATTTAAATTTTGAGTTAGACCACTTGGAATCAAAGAAGTTCACTGTGAAATAAATACATTTTATATTCACCTAATAAAATTACGGATTCATTTTGTAATTAGTTTTAAATTTACAGAAACTATTAATATAAGTTCATAATAAAATCGAGCTAATTGTTTAATGCATTTCGAAGGCTTCATAATTGTAACAATTATATACTACGAAACTATGAACGTAAAGTGGACTCGACCTAGCCCCGGATCCGCTGTGACCCTTGGTGTCTGAGGACTCTGATTAGGATCCCCAGCTGGTGCCAAGTGGGCTTTGTGGCACAGAAACACCGTGTATGTGGACTTTCTCGTGGTTCTCTAGTTTCCTCCCACTTACTTCATTCTACCATTTTATTCATTCTCAATGTCACTGTTTTCTTTAGCTTACAGGGCAAAATCGTGCGATGTGAAGTAATACTGAAAGATTTCATTTCGAGTTAGCCGCTCAAAATTATCTTGCCCTCTCCTGTTTTAAGTTATGATTGGAGGCCTGAGTTGGAGGTGTGAAATCCAGCATGCAAACACTTCGCTCATGAAGTAAGAAACAATAATTCCTATACTGCTCTAACTCCAGATCTTATAAGCACATAATGTTGAATGTGAGGATTCACTTAAGTCAGAGAAGTGAATTATTGATTATAAGCTTCTCAATAAGAATGAGCAAACACGTTTTCCAGATTTCCCGTTTTTAAAGGAGGAAAGAAGTTATTTCGTATAACACTGAAATTTCTGGGATTTTATTCATTAAACTTTATTCGTCCTCACGTAACTCGGACACTTCTGCTAGTATATGTACTACCATGAGCAAAATAAATGACGCGTCTCTTTATTTTGAAGTTTTTTGAAAATATCTCCGTTTTCTTTATATGTTCGAAATTTCGGAAGGTTTCCCCAGCAGGAAAGGTTAATAACAAACCCGTTTTTAATATTTGTGTTAGATATTAGCTTAAATAAAGAAATTAGAAGCAAAAAACATTAAATCGACAGAAATCTCGAGAATTACCAACTCTGCTAAAGTGGGAAATTTTCAAGAACGCGAGGGAATTCTGCAGTTCAACACGAAGCAGCGACATCTATGTCATTGAGAGAAGCGTGGATTAGATCTACAAACGAAAATTTTAACGAAATATTTCTAGTATGTCTTATTATATGCATTATCAGCGAACTCCAAATATATGAATCTATGCTAAGTATTAACGTATAGATAGTGCAAATAGTGGAAATTACCTATGGAAAAAGACGAATTGTTAGCCCAATCGTAATGAAAAATCGTCTTTACTGTAGAACAGGTTCAGCTTACGTAAGAGAGCAAATAGCTCAGTTAGGTAAAGCAACGAGTTTGTATACCGAAGGTAGACGGTTCGAATCCCGTGGAAGTACTGTTGTCATTTTTATCACTAAGGTTATTTTATTTATTTTTTATTTGGGAAAGAATCAAATTGTAACATATGTGTAAAACTCATGACGATACCAAAAAAAAAAAAAAAAGAGAGAGAGAGAGAGAAAATATCGTCGCGTTTGCATTAGTGTCTCTAATTTTTGTTTGCAAACAGATTCGTAATTATTTCCCCTGTGCTCACTGATGCATAACGAATGTTTTCCAGTAAATGTTAATTCTAATTTGGAGAATTTTATAGTTTCACAATGTTTCTCACTACATAGTCTTCTATCTACGTGTTTGGATATTTTGATAACAGATATCCCTATTAAATGTTTAATTTTCTCTATAAATATTTGTCTTAAATTTAAATTGTTTTGAATTTACTACTTAAGCAAAGTTGCCCGAAGGAGGGGAGCTCAAGTAATAGATATTCTACGTAAAAGCAATCTATTGTAGAATGATGATGCTTCTTACCTTCAGCACATAATCTTAACGTTAGAGAGTCAGAGAGAGAAAAATCCTGGTTTTTCCTCCTCTATGACCACCCATCTTAAACCTCTACATATCATTGTTCGTCTCACATAATTTCGGCTCTCCAAAGACATTCATATTTATTATTATTATTATTATTATTATTATTATTATTATTATTATTATTATTATTATTATTATTATTATTATTATTATTAATGAATATGCCACCCTTACATAATGTTGTAACTTTACACATCTTAGTTTAAAGTGCTTTCTTTAGTAATAATTTGAGCAACCACGTCACAAAATTTGAAATGTATGAGGGGGCACGACGTTTTATTTCCCCTCCTCTCTTTTCAGCACCCTCCAACAGAAGGTATATAATTTCTTAGAAGCAGGGCAGACGAAATGAATAAGAAATATATTTATAGCATCCTTTCCTCCTTCGTGAATGTAATATCACGTAGCATTTTTTATTCTACTGAAGACGACCCTAGGCCGTTATGGTTAGGTAACAAAAGAAATACCTAATATATTTATAGCGCCCCTTATCTGTAATATTACCTCTTCTTTATTTGTTCGAGGCTTCCTTACACAACCAAGGGTGACAAAAAGAATAGGAAAAGTGTCTAAAGATTACAAAAGACTTTATATTTTGTCAGAAACAAGGCAGTATATACACAACATTGCTTTCGTTAACAAGTGTTTCACCCTTGAGTCGCTTATAAAATTATGCAGAATAACTTTTGCCGATCATTGTTCTAGAGGGATTTGTCCAGGATGGTTTGGTGTCGAGCTAATAACGATAAGTATATTTATTTACATCACTGTTAAAGAAATAGCAAACTTTCTGAAAGGAACTTACTTAGGAAACAGATCTTCCTTCTACTTAGCCAGAGCCCACTCTGAAAAATTGCATCTGGCATTCTGAGTGAAAGTTCTATGGGACTATTAGAAAAATATATTCCCGTTTCCACGCTGATGGTAGAATTTCTTAAACAGTTATTGAATTACGTTCGAAGGGTAGGCGTAAATAGCGCCCCCGCAACAATGTGGCGTGGGGACCGCACAAGCTGCAAGGCCAAAAAATATACAGAAAGTACGCAGGGGCGGAGCAGGCCAAATTTTCACACTGGCAAAGTGACTTTTTGGCGCCTTCCCCTAGTAGTAGCCTATATTTTACATTTTATCATAGTGTTTTAATAGTTTAAACCAGGAGCGTCATTTCAGATTTTGCTTTGGGGGGGGGCAAGACCTCTTGATAAAAGTAAAATTTCGCGTTTTTCACTGATTTACTACTATTCTAATGATAAAATCTATATACATCTCAAACTCACGGGGGGCAAATGCCCCTCCCTGCCCTCCCTAAATGACGCCCCTGTTTTAAACCCATTTTCAAAAAGAAATCCATTACCTAGGAAAAGTTCACAAAGAATATGGCCCGCTATAAACAATACCAACTCCACCCCCCTGGTCTAGTGGCTAGCACGCCTGCCTTCTGTGGTACCGGGTCCAATTCCCAGTGGATTACTGTTGAACGATAAAAGTGGTTCGGATTCCACTATAGTTAGTATCCACATCTCCCTTGCCCATTAAGGCATAACCGTGGAACGCTAAACTCAAGCAAACAAACAAACAATACTTAATTCCCGGCACTCTTTATTCTACATGCCATCTCTCAATTTTTCGATACAGCCCCTTTAGTACTATGAAACTCTCTTCTTCCATAGTGAAATGGAAAAAGATCATATAATTGCCACTACTTTACAAGAATATAAACCAAAAACGTCAGTAGAAAGCACATTATAAAATTTACTTTTTGAGGCTCGTTTTGGTGCCCCTCTTTCTCTGGCGCCCCGGGCAGTCGCCCGGCCCTTAGTCCGCCCTTGAAAGTACAGACGCATAACTAAGGACTGCGGAGGAGAGGTTAACCTTCATGTTGTGCCACTGGTTTGACGTGTTTGAAATGTTCAGTAAGTGATCAGTTGGTGAAATAATTTCGACGGTTACTGATGTTTAAAGTTTAGCTAAGACAAAGCTACCTAATCAAATACATTTGATATCGCGATGTCACAATTCGATTTTTCCTCACATAAAAAAGATAAAAACAATAGTAATAAAAACCCTTACTCGTACTGGGCTCCTAACTAACAACCTAATTCTTACAGACTAGTTGCTCTGACCAACTGAGTTTCGATTTCTTACGCGAAAGAAGTCTGTTATATTAAGAGGCATGCTTTTCATTATCAAAACTGTTCGAAGTAATACGAACATGGCTTAAGAACAGGGACGAAACTGAATTACCACTCGATTGACCTTGAGGGCAAATCACCAAAGCGTAGCTATAAACGTAAGTTCAGCATGCATTTCTCTGGAGTTGTGTTCAGTATTCCTATCTGCCAGTCATGCTTGTTCGTAGGAGTAATATGTTACAAACCTAACCTTTCGGTAGAGCACAATGACAGAGAATCAAAATTAATGAATTCTTGCCCTTGTGAACTTGGGATACCACCATGTGCAATAAAACTGTCGCGTCTTCTGAAGTGATATTTTATCGAAAATAACTCGTTTTCCTTTATATATCCGAAGTTTTTGAGGGTTTCAAAATGAGGAAACGTTACTGACAGACAAGGACGCATTTAGTGGTGGGTCCAGGTGGTCCGGACTCCCCTCTGAAATCCCAACTTCTCTGTAAATTTAGCCTAAATTTAAGGATTATCTTTTAAATTTTATTATAATTTATCCTAATATTGAAGTCGGACTTCTCCCGAAATAAATTACTGCATACGTGCCTGCTGACAATTTTCAATATATTCCTTAAATAAGTAAAATAACTAAATTAGGAGCAAAAAGCTTCAACACGGGCTAACTTTTGTCCACTGCCAATATTGTTAGAAGGGATATTAATAGCAACGGCCTCGCCTAGAAGCCATACTTGAACATACCGTAAATTAGTTGAAAAATTTACGGTATGTTCAACTTATCTGCACCAAATTTTAGTTTAAGATTTTCATAGTATTTCCTATAGGTTTTTTTTTATTTCCCTCCTACTCCCAAAACAAGGGTAGTTTCCTGTACGATGAAAATAAAAAAAAGATATTTTCTCATAACTGGCTCTAACGATCTTGTTTTTTTTTATAAATCAATATTTAATTAGCAACCCTATTTTGTGGTATAAGGCATTTATCTGAGAAAAATCTACAAGGGGTAGTTTATACTAAGGGGGTGAGTTTTTCTCAGTGATTTTCTCAAAATGGACTCAAATGTTTTCGTTCATATTTCATAAATAAAGATTTCATTAATAACTTATCAATATGGCATAACTCGTTTGTCCTAAAAAAATGCGAGGGGTAGTTTATTCTTGGTGGAGTGTTGTCTGGGCGATTTTCTCAAAAACGACTCAAAAGAGTTTATTCATATTTCAAAAATAAATATTTCGTTAATAACCGAACAATATGGCAAAACTCGTTTGTCCTGAAAAAATATGCGAGGGGTAGTTTACTCTTGGGGGTGTTTTTCCTCCACGGTTTTCTCAAAAATGAGTCAAGCAATTTTGTTCGTACTCAGAAATAAATATTTCATTAAAAACCTAGTAATATGGAATAACTCGCTTACCCTGAAAGAATCCTCAAGAGATAGTTTATTCGGGGAGTTATTTTTCCCTCACGATTTTCTCAAAAATTACTCGGACAATTTTATTGATAATTCATAAATAACTATTTCATTAATAACCCTATATTTTAGTATAAGTCATTTCTATGAAAAACAATTACAACGGATAGTTTATTTTTGGGGTCAAGGTTTTTTCCCCGACAATTTTCTCGAACGACAGGCGATTTTGTTCAAATTTCGCAAATAAATATTTCATTAATAACCAAAAGTATATCTTAACTCATTGTTCGAAACAATTCACAAGAGGTAGGTTACTCCTGACGTGTTCTTTTTGAACAACTTTCCCAAAGTGACTCATTTGATTTTTTTCATATTTCATAAACAATGATTGCATTAATTGGTCTATTATATGTCTAATGAAAATGTGCTCAAAGTGTGAGTTAGTTTTGTAGTATGGATTTTCTTCAATCGAAGTTTTTTATTCGATAATCTGACATTCGATGTATTTGAATAATACGATAATTTTATTCGTATTATCCAAATACACACTTCAGTAACAACTGCGGCCTAACACAGTTAAGAAATTGAATTGAAAAAGTTTAGTGCGGTGGCCCTGTAATTGAATATTTTTTGAGAAACTCCCTAGCTTTTTGTTGTAAACTCAGGCTTTTCTTTTTCGAGCGACAAAAGAGAGAAGAAAATATAGTGATTGTGAAAATAATATCAAATTCAGATTTCAACGGATTTACATGTTTCATGGCGTCTACATACCGAAAATGTGACTTTTCGACACCCGTCCTTCCGGTCCGTCCGTTCGGCACACTTTTATATGCACTCGCCTAGAGGCCATACCGTTCAACTTATCTACACCAAATTTTAAACTTAGGGTTTACTTAGTATTCTTACAGGAGCTTTTCCATTTTTTCCTACCACCTAAAATAAGTGTGGTTTACAAACAGACGAAAATCGAAAAACGCTATTTTCTCAAAAATGGTTTTAACAATTTTGTTTATTTTTCATTAATCAATATTTAATTAACAACCCTATATTGCAGTATCAGATATTTCTCTTAGAAAAATTTACAAGGGGTAGTTTATTCTTGGAGGTGACTTTTTCTCGACGATTTTCTCAGAAAAGACCCTGGCGAATTTTGTACACACTTCATAAATAAATATTTGACCTTACAACATGGTATAAGTCAATTGACCTGAAAAATATATGAGTAGTAGTTTATTCTTGGACTTGAATTTATTCTCAGTGAGTTTCTCAAACACGACCAGTTGGCAACCCTGTATCTCGACAACGAAGCTGAATTCGAAAACTGCAAGAGGACCATTTGTCTCCTTTTGATGTCACGAATCACCTCCCGAAGTTTGTGGACATCTTTCAGGTTCACCCTTAATGAAGCTTCTTTTCGAAAAGTTAACTATTAACTTTAGGCATTGTTTATCTTTTTTTAAATCACAAATGTCGTTATTAATTTTAAGGCAGAGAACTACTTCTGAGAGAATAGATCTTGAAAGATAATATTAAAACTTAGACTTTTGTTTTCGAGACATTCCAGACAAGACGAGACATTTTACAAGCTATCTCGTGTCCAAAACATTTGCCTCGTATTATCTTGGATGTCACAAAGCGCGTCTTGTCTCTCTCGAGACATGTCTTATCTCGTGCGCATTCGTTAACACTTGGAAAGGATTATCTTTCTACTCAAAGCATTGTTTTTATAATGGTTGCATATTTATGATAATTGCTGTCCACATAATTACAGTTCTTTCAGTTGAATTAATTTTTATTATTATTATTATTGAAATTGCAATATCTAGTTTAACGTTGGTCGATTATGCACCTACGCTAAGGGAGAATGATGATGAATGAAATGGTGAAATGAAGAAAGTGGGAGGAAAATGGAAAATCTCATGAAAACACATACCCATGCACACGGTATTTGTCCACCTCAAATTTCACTTGGCGCGAAGTGGAATCGAGCCACGGACCCCATGCACCAAAGGTGAATGCTCTATTATTATTATTATTATTATTATTATTATTATTATTATTATTATTATTATTAATAATAATAATAATAATAATAATAATAATAATAATAATAATAATAATAATAATAATAATAATAATAATAATAATAATAATAATAATTGTAGCGAGCTCAACGGGTTTCAACCGTTCGACTTAACCAACGTTTGGGTGCCTATTCGTTCGTCGGCTCCATGAGAACTTCTCATAAAAGACATTTCATTTTAATGAAACTAGTAAGTGCCTTCTTTTAGCTCTGCGAAGTAACTATTGCTTGGAATATGAATCTGCAAAACATACGAGGTAAAATTAACCAAATGGTGCAAGTTTCCACTTATATATACAAAACAATTTTGCAATATCAACTCCGTGAATCTTGTCCCATAAAGAAGCCGAAACCCCTACACCGAAGAGCCCTCCGAGATTTGATCATTGTCCACACGGACTGAAATTGTTATTTGTAGCCAAGGCTTTAATATGAAGCCAATAATTTCTTTAAAATAGACGGAAAATTCGGAAGTTATAAGCATTTTCATATTTTTGCCTTTTCTTATAAGGGAGCCGTAGCCCCCTATACTGAAGAGCCCCCCCCCCCGGAGATTTGATCATTGTCCACTCGGACTGAATTTGTCATTTGAAACCAACACTTTAATACGAAGCAAAATATTTCTTTAAAATAGACGAAAAATTCGAAAGTTATAAACATGTTAATAATTTTGCCTTTTCTCATAAGGGGGCCGTATTAGCCTACACTGAAGAGCCCCACGAGATTTGATGATTGACCACTTGGACTGAAATTCTCATTTGAAACCACAACTTTTAATATGAAGCCAAAAATTAAACTTTTACATCAATTTAAACTGACTGGGTTCCGGTTCCCCCCACTATTGTTTAGTTTAGTTAAGTGGTAATTTGTGACAGCTTCACATCATCAAAAGAATGTTTCACTTCAACTCCCCTCCCCCAGGAGTTCGTGCTGGATCCACCACTGGAATCAATAGACACTCTTCTTATTCTTTTTGTCACCCTTGATTGTGTAGGGGCTCCCTCGTACAAATAAAGAAGCGGTAATATTACAATCAAGGGGCGCTATATATTAGGTATTTTTTTAGTTACCTACCCCTAACCGCACAGGGCCATCTTTCGTAGAATAAAAAATATTACGTGATATTCCAATCATGAAAGGGGAGAGGATGCTGAAAATATATTTCTTATTCATTTTGTCTGTCCTGCTTATCAAAAATTACTTTCTGTTGGAAGGGTACTGAAATGAGAGGGGCAAAATAAAAAGTCGTACCCCCTCCTACATGGTTGCTCAAATAAGTACTAAAGAAAGCATTTTAAACTAAGATATTTAAGATTTAAACTAGGAAATTAAGATATCCTTACATTATGTAAGGATGGCATATTCAGGATTATTATTATTATTATTATTATTATTATTATTATTATTATTATTATTATTATTATTATTATTATTATTATTATTATTATTATTTGAATGTTTTTGGAGCACCAAATTTTGTGAGACGAACAATGATATGTAGAGGTTTAAGATGGGTGGTCATAGAGGAGGAAAAACCAGGATTTTTCTCTGTCTGACTCTCTAACGTAAAGATTATGTGCTGAAGGTAAGAAGTATCATCATTCTACAATAGGTTGCTTTTACGTAGAATATCAATTACTTGAGTTCTCCTCCTTCGGTCTACTTACCTTATGTAGTAAATTCAAAACAATTTCAATTCAATACAAATACATTGTAAACCTTTTCCGTAATTAAACATCTAGGGAAAATTAAACATTTAATAGGGACATCTGTTATCAAAATATCCAAACACGTAGATAGAAGAGTATCTAGTGAGAAATATTGTGAAACTATAAAATTCTCCAAATTAGAATTAACATTTACTGGGAAACAGTCGTTATGCGCCAGCGAGCATATGGTGAGCAGTGAGCACAGGGGAAATAATTACGAAACTGTTTGCAAACAAAATTAGGGACGCTAATGCAAGTGCGACAACGGCATTTTTTCTTTTTTTGGTATCGTCATGAGTTTTACACATACCTTACAATTTAATTCTTTCCCACATAAAAAAATAAATAAAATTACCGTAGTGTAGAGATAAAAATGACAACGGCACTTCCATGGGATCGAACCCGCTACCTTCAGCATACAGACTCATTGCTTTAACTAACTGAGCTATTTGTTTTTTTACGTGACCTGAGCCTGTTCCGGTAAAGACGATATTTTATTACGATCGTCCTACCAATTCGTCCTTTTCCATAGATAATTTCCACTATTTGCTCTATCTTTATGTTAATACTTAGCATATATTCATATATTTGGAGTTTGCAGATAATGCATATAATAAGACATACTAGAAATATTCGTTAAAAGTTTAGTTTGTAGATTTAATCCACATTTCTCTCAATGACATAGATGTCGCTGCTTCGTGTTGAAATGCAGAATTCCCTCGTGTTCTTGAAAATTTCCCACTTTAGCAGAGTTGGTAATTCTAGAGATTTCTGTCGATTTAATGTTTTTTGCTTCTAATTTCTTTATTTTAAGCTAATATCTAACACAAATATTAAAAACGGGTTTGTTATTAACCTGTCCTGCTGGGGAAACCTTCCGAAATTTCGAACATATAAAGAAAACGGAGATATTTTCAAAAAACTTCAAAATAAAGAGACGCGTCATTTATTTTGCTCATGGTAGTACCTAGGCAGGGGCGGATCCAGGATATGATCAAGGGAGGGGATAAACCATATTTTGCCGTTTTATCCAGTGTAAAGCAGAATTGAAGCCCATTTTATCCAGTGTATACCTGAACGTCAAGGGGGGGGGGGCTATAGACCCTATAGCCCCCTCTTGGATCCACCACTGTACCTAGGTATACACTGTTGTGCAACTCTTAGGACAAAAGTAAATTCCGCGTGCTATGTCACTTGCGAAAGTAAGTTTCATATGCCCGAAGTGGCATAGATTGGTGGAACTTGAACCATACATAGAAAGTATGATAAAGGAAGCAATACAAAGAAACACATGATTAGAAAAAGTGACACTTTTATTCAAAGTCAACGCTGAAACCACTGCGATTCATGATTAGACATTACAGAAGGTCTAAATGGTCCTTACAAGGTTCTGTGATTACCACAGACAGTGATGCATGCTCTGCACTGTGCTTCCAAGCTACTTACAAGGTTGGTAATAAGAAGACATCGGATTTTTATACAAATGCATATTTTATTTGCTTACATGCATCTCTGTTAGACTTGGTATAGTTTTCTAACAACGATAATACAGCTCGAATTTGAAGTTTTATAATGCATATTTCAGAGGTCAATGCATATATATTAGTACTAAAGAGCATATTCAGCATATTCTATGTTTTTATTTAAGATATATGCTTATATCATACAAAAATGTCTATGTAACAGAATGGCTTTTTGCATGGGAGCGTGAGGAATCTCTAGTTTATGGAGAAACAATATTGTTAGCAACCAAGACAAACGACAGATAAGCTTCTTCTGAAATCCTACAGGTTTTTTCTCACATTCCCAAGCCCTTCCTCGCTGTCTAGAAGGACTAGGCAGAAAATGGAAATTAAAAAAAAAAAAAAAATGCACGGTCATTCTCTTGTAGAAAGCGAAGGAAAGTTTAGAGGAAGGAATAATTGGTACACTCCCTCTCTCTGTCTAGTATATTTTCTTTATTTTATTGTCTCCGAAACACCATTCCAGACAAATGCTTTTCGGTAGAAAAGTTCGAAACAAACCACCCCACTCTTGGACAAAGTGGGCAAGATGCGGTACTCAGGTCAATCAACCTACTTTGGAAATTTTTGTGCAATTTAGGTTACTGAGAGGGTATAGTTTCTTCAACTATGCCGCCTTTTACTATGGCTCGTGCCATAAATAAGTCATCATTTGATCATATGGGAAACACCGCAAGTTGTCCTTGCCTGACATCCGTTTCATATTCATATTAGCCAGTGGCGGCGATAAAGGGCGCGCAGACCCCGCGGTGCGGGGGAGCAGACTTGAGAGTGCCCCTACAAGGTACGCTCAGCAATGCACCTTTTACTTGTCATTTATAATTTTAATGCATTTTGAAAGCGTTTCTACATAGCCTATAATTAATTTTAACAGTTTCACAAAATTAAATAATGAAGTAATCATTAAAATTAAATAATGAGGTATGACTGTGAACATGAATGTCAGGTTGCTCTTTGCGATTTTCCCAATGTAACATTTGCATATTATTATGTTGTATTTGCAGAGTCTATAATGACATATTTTTGTTATCGCGTATCTTAGACTACAATTGCCGTGTATTATAATAAATTATCGTGTTTACCAGAAATATCTACCAAGAAAACAATTCGAAATATTGCAACTTGTTAATTGAAGAAGACAGTTGCCTACTGACAATTGAGTGGCTCCACTGAGATCCGAACGAAGTTTGCAATTGTGTTCACAGACAGTTTGATATACGTGCCACCGGGCGGGATATTGTGAGTTACAACATATACAACAGACTACGTACACCCCTTCATGACGATCATGTTTCCCAACGGTAGTGGCATTTTTCGAAAAGATAATGCACCATATCACAAGACCAGGATTGTGATGGAGTGGTTCGAGGAACACAGGGGCAAGTTCCAAGTGATTTGCTGGCCACCCAACACGCCGGATCTGAACCCAATCGAACACAGATGGGATGTGATTGAACGTGATGTCATAGCGCATCGACCCCCTCCCTGGGATTTACGGAAATTAGGTACCTGTGTGTACGCATGTGGTGCCAACTCTATCCAGTGACCAACCAAGGATCACTGCGTCCATGCCAAGACGCGTCGCCATTGTTATCCGTGCCAAAGGTGGACACACTGACAATTAGGTAGGTAGTCATAATGGTCTGGCTCATGTGTGCGTATATTTTAACTCGTATATTTTGTCTCGACTCGAATTTCGAGACGTCTCGTCTCAAATTAGAGTCGAGTCGAGACAGATACATGTTTTCGAGTCGAGACAACACTTTCTCGAGACGAGTCGAGACAGGCTTAAATCTCGACTCGACTCGACTGGTGCGCATCCCTAGCCACTGCCTTCATTAGCCTCGAAGCATTATCATGAGAAGTTAACCTTTAAAAAAATACTTACAAAACGACTATTTATTTTTACGTACAGTTGTAATTAGCATAACTTGTTCCTCAAAAATATCACAGAAATGTGTTCTATCAGAACATAACTCATGTGGGCATCGGAGGCAACGAGTGCATCGAATCCTCTGCTCACCCATTTTACCATGTTTCTAACCCTAGCCACGGTATAGGTAGATAGATAGATATTCCTACTCACTATTTTAATCGAAAGTAGAGGAAAATGGTATATCACCGCCAGAGTCTTCACGATTTAGTCAATAAAACAATCTATCCATTTCCTCGCAACACTTGACTAATTCTTTTTAGTCTGCTCAAAAAATTGGCTTTCTTCCTAAAGAAACTGACATAAGGTTTAGTGCAGTTTACCTTGGATGGTTAACATAATTTACGTGTTGGTCGTGGTCTTGGAAGATAACCTACTTCATGCTTTTAAACAGCTTCAACAACCTTTCGAACTGATTAATTGACCCGTTTCTTTCATAGTGACATCTGAATCGAAATTATAGAAGAACGTCGTCAATTCTGCGTAATCGGACATATAGTATTTGGCAACCCTAGCTATCTGATATTAGGACAGGAGATACAACATAGCAAATGTAACCGTACTCACAAATTAAATTTGCTTAACCGCACAATACTATTGTTCCAGAATACTCAACTACCTTATTTTGTTATAAAATATTAGTAAATTATAGTATCTCCTCGTCTTCGTTGTGGAAAACTGGATTATTAAAGTAGTTTAAAAAATTCCGAAGCTAACAAATATTTTTCTTCTTAAGACGCGTATAGTTTCTACGATGACGCCCCATCCCACAATGGAGCTCTGGAGGAAAGTATAGTCCTAATTGAGTGTCTAAAGACAAGGCAGGAGCATTTACTTTACGAGAATCGCGAGTATCTGATATGCGGTAGACACCATCCGCCTTATGCAGAGTCGTTTTGACGTAGATTAACCGCATACTAAAACCCAGACTACTGCAGAAAACATATGTTAGTCGAACTCTTTAGTATGGCACTAATCACGCATCAAAACGACTCTGCATAAGGCCCCAAATATTTAATAGATGATTAAAAGTTCTTTCAAATTTTATGTTATGGCAGAACGTCGTGTAACAACAAACCAAGGCAATCTCGTTCTCGCACAAGCCAGTCGGACGACAGTGTACACAGATCTCATGGAAATGCCAACTTTGGAACGATGTGTTCCACACTCATTCGATGATCCTCCAAAACAACTTTCTCCACTCGTTCGATCATGTCGTCAAACCGGCTTGTGAGAGGCTGAGATTGTTTTGGTTTGTTGTCACATGACGCTCTGCCTTCTTTGAACTGTTGCATCCCCGAACGCACATCAGATACATCCATGACAGCATCATCACATGCACGGCCGGCCTTAGGTGTTGCGGGGCCCAATTGGGAACATTTTGCGGGGCAATAGGTTTACAACTAACTTGCATCAAAGTCTGTAGAACCAATACATATATATTACTCCCTGCTGATTTAGTGGTTATACCCATTTCCCTTTATGACGTTTTTCTATCTGCAAAATGTTCTGGTGAAAACCCTGTTCATTGCTTATAGCGGCTAATTTTTCAGAAGAATAAGTCAAATGGAAATGCAGAAAGTGAATGAATTTTAAAATACATATTTCACCCGTGTACCTCGCAATTTTTTAACGTTGTGTACCGGTATTTAATAATTTTCTTCTCCTACTAGTCTATGTCGAAATCTAGTTTCTTGACCAAACTTGGCAGAGAAGTGTGGAATATCAAGAAACGATCGTAAGCATAATTTAAAGTTCTTCCGTCCATAAAGACAGCCGCACTGGTCGAAAACCTGATTGATCAGAATAAGCCATAACAACGTGTTTCAAGTTTGAAAACTTCATTTTATTTGTAAAACGGGTAAAGGGATGAAAAATAAAAACACAGTAACCGACACAAACTTCATTTTATTTGTAAAACGGGTAAAGGGATGAAAAATAAAAACACAGTAACCGACACAAACTTCATTTTATTTGTAAAACGGGTAAAGGGATGAAAAATAAAAACACAGTAACCGACACAAACTTCATTTTATTTGTAAAACGGGTAAAGGGATGAAAAATAAAAACACAGTAACCGACACCGGGAGGAAGTAGACATCTATTTGAGGGAATGCTTATCATGACCACCATCTTGTATCTCGATCGACTTTTTTAAATCGGAAAGAGGCCATATAATATATCAAATTGGGCTAGAATTTTGCGAGAAATACAATGGTAAAGTCTATGTTTCCATAAGTTTGTATTTGTAAGACATAATAAACATGCACGTAATGAATTCGATAATGATATGAATTCGTTGGTTCAAAGATTTATTAACAGTTGTGTGTTTTTGAAAAGAAGTCAGGGAAACTTAATATACGCTAGTGAGAAAATCGTAGGGAGCTACTTACGAAAGGTATATAATCAGCTTGAAATCGTTATCGACTGCAGACAAAATGAAATGGTGATGATACGATCACAAACCTAAAGGAACTGATGGAAGATGGATGTCATATTTAAAATTTGATTATTTGAGTTAGAAGACAAACCTTCATAAGCAGCCACCTATTCAGTACGCACTAGTATACATTCCGTTTCCCTGATTTCATTTTTAAAAAAACCACAGGATTTCTCGCAGGAGAGGGCAAAGTTTTTTCTGTGGTTTCGTATTTTTAATATAGCTATAATAAGTGAAAGAATATGCAAGGAAGTCGCATTGAGGATGATTTATTTGATACCATCTCGGTATTCACGGTAGTTCACCACCTTTTCTTTTTAACAAAAACACATCTCACTATCACTTTTCACAAAATTACGATTTTTGATGAAACTAATAAAAATTACCAGTTCTTTGTTAGTAACGAATTATTTAACCAATTATAATTCGTTAGAACGCCTTCAAACAACTTTTCACCTCTCGTTGTTAATTCCTCCATTCATTCGCACCACCATTCAACTTAACCACGTGGAAGGGTGAAATGAAATCAATACAATACATGGCAGCAACTCCCAAGCCGACCCGTCCTCTAAAGGGCGATATCACGCATGACAAGACCACAAGGGAAGACACCTGCAATCATGATTTGCGTAAACAGTGTTACCCCGATCTGCGTATTATTGCCTTACTCTTTCTTCTTCTTCTTCTTTTTTTTAAAGTGAATTCTGAAATAGAATTTACAACTTCCCACTCAGAACTAAATAGCCAAATGTAAATACATATTCCCCGTACGATTTATATTTTAATTTCAGTCCGCCTTTCCGTGTTTATTTTTTATTATTCTTTCTTTTCTTCTTTCGACAATTTCCAAGTTTAACAACGAGGACATCCATGCAACAGAAGTAACGTATTTAACGGCTTCTACTAAGGGTAGAGTGACATGAGACCTCCACAGAGGGTCATAAGGGCTTGAATTTTGTACAAGTTCAAACTGGAGTTAAACCCGTTGCAGCGCGGCAGAAGATATGCCAGGTCTTTGGTGAGAGTGTCCCGACATTTATATTTCACTAAATTGCTTTTGGTGTTCCTCTTGTTAATATCTCTGAACAAACTTCATAGAACAGGTTTGACTCATTCGCTGCCATTTGACGCCATATAGCGACATTGATACCTATTACTGTGTGTTATTGACGCCATTTGGCGTCAAGAGGTAGTTCTCATTCTTGACAATCTTTGTTATAGACGTAGGTATTAGAAGTCTGCATGGGCTGGGTGTGGGGCTAGGAGTAAACTTTCAAATATACAAAGATATTTGTTGGCCATAACTTTGTAAACATATTGCACAACGATGTTTGTTGGACCGTTCTTTCTGGAGAACTTTTAAAATAACTTCAAAATTAAACTTGTAATTTCTATAAACGAAAATACAATTTTGCGTTAATGATTACGTTTCTGTAATTCTATATGCGTTTCTGTATTGCTATATGTCAACATTTTTCCTTAGTTAAGAACACATGTACTCACCTAACAATTAGTGATTTCTGGTTGTGTCCATTGAGACTTTCTTCTCAGGATGACAATACCTACAACATATCACGTTTTCTGTCATTTTACCCAAAATTTAGAATATCATTATTTTCGGCTCGGCTGCTTTAAAAAAAAAGTGGCCTCGTAGTGTCCAAACGGTCAGTGATTAGTGGTTGTGTCCATTAAGAATTTCCTAAGGGTCCTAATATCTAAAACATATCACGGTTCCAAGCAATTCCACCGAAATCAAGAATACCTCTACCCTGTCTTTCTAAAAAAAAGTCGACAATGTAGTGGCCAAAGGGTCAGTGATTGGTGGTTGTGCCTATTGCCTCTTTTTCTCAGGATCACAACACCTACGACAGGTCAGTTTCATTTTAATCGAAATTCAAAGTAACACTATCTTCGGCTGCTTTCAAAAAAGTGGCCCAGTAGTGACCAAACGATCAGTAATTGGTGGTTATTGCCATTCAGACTTCTTCACAGAATCTCAATATCTACAGCATATGACGGTTTTAGTGATTTTTTACCGAAATCAAAAATGTCGTTATCTTCGACTGCAGTGACTAAACGGTCAGTGAATGTCCATTGAGACTTCTTAGAAACACAATATCTACAACACATCACGATTTCAAGCATTACCACTGAAATGCAATTTCCGTAAGGATTGTGCGGAGTCCGTTGTTATTTCGAAGGCGGATATTGCCCTCTGCAAGCCTTTTCTCGCATAAACGACAAAACCCGTATTTCCTACTTTGAAGTCATATTTGCATCGGTAGAGTTTCGTTTCTTTAATGCCCCTTTTAATCAAGGGGACCCTTTTTGAAAAGCGGCCCTTTGCCACCCTTAACTATTTTCCGAAAGAAACAAAAATACGTGTCGATTTATATTTGGTCTAGTATATATGTGCCAAGCTTGAAGAAAATCGAATGACGAGAAACTCCTGTGAAGCTATCTCCTTTACACTTTCACTTTCTGGACTTGACGGGCTTTTGCCCCAAAGTCTTCAATTATTCAACGGAATGGTAAAAATGATCATAATACAGAAGAAGTGTATAGTCTTTGCACAAATCATGAGAATTTATAAATAGGGGAAGTCAGTTTAATATGAGCAGTCCGAAAATATGAGCAGCACGAAGCTTAAACTCACACAGCGCACACATACTTTGCGCAAGAGGAAAATAACGAAGTTCGTAGCATTGCTTGGAGTTTCATGAATTGGCAGAGAGGAGCCCAATTTCGTTCGCTGCAGTTATTGTGAAATTAAAGACAATTTTACAGTTACCTAGAATAAAAACATGTTGCTTTTTGGAGCTATAGTTAAATCAGGGTCATGGATAATGAGCTAAAGCTTGGTATCTATGCGTTGTATATGATTTGTCACTGGATTTATTGTCAGTTCTGTCTAGGAACGCAAAGCCAGTCTTCTGTTCACTTCTTTCCTATAAACAGAGTTGCCAACTACAACATGTTAAAATATCATTAGCAGTCGGTGAAATATGAGCTTTTGTATTCAATTTAATATGAGCACATATATTTTTTTAACTAATGAGATAAATAAACATGAAGAGCTTTTGCAGATGTTAACTAAAGTAGATACTTCGTAATGACACAATTTGTAATAACATGGATGATATGAATTCTACAATCTTCAAGTTCATAATAGCAATGTATTTGCCAAATTAGAATTTGCTGAAATGATCACGAAAGCATGGAATACTAATGCTACTGTTGGAATTGCTTCAAGAGCGTTTAAAGCAACTAGGCTGTGCTCAGTAGATGTATGCTATTCCTGGTTACGTTTATGTTGCAGAGGATTATTCTCTCGATGTTTCTCAAGAAATTTTAAGGACATCTGCTGGTAAAATAACCCAACAAGCTCTGCACTACCTAATGTTGCTATAGTGCACACATCACCAACCAATACATCTACAGGTCAAGAACTTGCCTGTTTTGCAAACACTGAACTTCAACCTGGACTATTAAGCACCTCAGGAAACTATCAACCAGGTTTCTCAAACACCGCAGAAAATTGTCAAATCACTTTTTCCTCTGCCTATTATTCAGAGCTAAAGCAACAGAAAAGGAAGACATAGAGAAATAGCACGAGAACTTACATCAAGGCAATTGATAATACAGCTTCAGTCCAAAGGACTTTCAAAAGGAAGACTTCCTATAAAGATGAAGAAGCAGTGACGACGCCAGCTTTAAGTTCTTAAGGGGGCAAAGGAGGGGCAGATACATTTTCGGGGGGGGGGCAGCTATTTGCCATACCAAAAATGACATATTAATTACGTTTGACTTATTTTACGTTAAATTGTGTATTTTGTTGCTGTTTTCATATTAGACATATATGATTATAAATTAAACTTATTTCAAGTAAAATTTGTAACTAACAAATAAGTAATGTCTGCACATGAAATATTTTTCAATGAAACTTTTGAAGCCTAAACATAAATTGAATTACTTTCGCGTATGCTACAAGTAACACATTCTAGTACTATATGCTACGTCTCTCTCTCTCTCTCTTTCTCTTTCTCTCTCTCTCTCTCTCTCTCTCTCTCTCTCTCTCTCTCTATATATATATATATATATATATATATATATATATATATATATATATATATATATATATATATATAGAGAGAGAGAGAGAGAGAGAGAGAGAGAGAGAAAATTAACGAGAAGCTGCTGAAAATGTAGTCCAATCCAGAAGGAGTGTAGGTATTAGGTAGAAAAATGAAACCGTAGTTTAGAAAAAAACATACAGGATCTCTGTATGTACAAATACAAATTTTCATATTAATAATGAAATTCTTATTGTTTCTCAGGCCTCTGAAGTGATTATGTGTGCCCAAACAGCGAATTTCACGAACATCCAGATCCTAACTGTTATAACATTTTTATTCCACCAAGGAAAGTCACCGAAGTAAATTAATTAGGAAATCAGTGAAACACCACCAGACTCTCCTCCGTTATACAGTGGTGAAGAAGTAAGTGGCTTAGTATAAACGTGGCGATTTCTCAACAAATTATGCTTTACATCCAGGATGATTAAAAGCAATGACTCTTCCCGAAATCATGGATGCAATTTGTGACATTGTTGAAAATTACAGCATTTCAGCCAGTGGTGGATATAGCCCGGGCCGGAGGACCTAGGTCACTCGTTTTTAGTGACAAAAATAATTTAAGCTATTATTTATATACTTTTTAAAGTGTATGGTAAACTCACGATATACTTATTATAGTCTGAGGTCTGGCTGCACCTCGCTTTCTCAGTTTTTACCTTCTCAGCAAAACTTGTGTCAGAGATTCTGGGCATTTCTTTGAAACTCGTCGGTAGCATAATTCAGAATGGCTTGGGTATGCGAAAGATCTCGGCATAATGGGTTCCCAAAATATCTGTCAGGAGAATAAAAGATTGACGGCATGAAGAGAAGTCTTCTTCCAATTTGACCGGAATGCTGATCAATTTCGCTCACGAATAGTAACCATAGATTAAATATGGTTGTACCACTATGATCCTCAATCGAAACAACAGTCAATGGAGTAGTAGCACTCATTTCTCCATCGCCCCAAGAAGTTCAAGAATCAGAAGTAGGTTAAGAAATTGTTTGCAACATTCTTCTGCGATAAGTATGGAGTCTTACTCATAGACTACCTCCGCAACGGTCAAATATTTAATCCAGAATCTCGATATTACTTACAAAACTGAAAGAAAAATTCAAAGTTCAACGCCGCGGAAAATGAAAA
Source organism: Thermobia domestica (assembly GCF_964235325.1). Classification (NCBI taxonomy): domain Eukaryota; kingdom Metazoa; phylum Arthropoda; class Insecta; order Zygentoma; family Lepismatidae; genus Thermobia; species Thermobia domestica. Next base: position 43,814,663 of record NC_137458.1, read on the forward strand.
GAAAGGAATTATGTTCCTTCAGGAGAATACACCTGTCCATCAAGCCCCTGAGAACACAACTGACATTGCATAATCTAGGATTTCAATGTCTAGATCATCATTCTTATTCCGCAGATTTCGCTCCGTCTAACTATTACGTGTACTTATTTCCCAAACTTAAATAACAGGTGAAAGGATGCCATTTTAGATCTGATAGGGATGGTGCTACGAACAGTAGTGCGAGGAAATCTTCAGATTTTTTAACTTTTCTGCAAAAACTGGAGCACTGCACCAGAGATGGTGTGGGTCAGTGGGTCGTGGGTCAACAGCATGTGACCCACTGTGACCCACCACCCACCGTGACCCACTGCGACCCACCACCCACCATGACCCACTGTGACCCACCACCCACCATGACCCACTGTGACCCACCACTCACCGTGACCCACTGCGACCCAGCACCCACCGTGACCCACTGCGACCCACCGACTCAATATGATCTACCGACCCTCTCTGCTCACTGCATTGTAGAGAGTATCTTCTGAAGACTGGTAAATTTATCTCCGTTTTACTTTCAAGACCTTCATTTCAGAGCGTCATTTCAGACTTCGCTTGGGGGGGGCAAGAGCACTACCGACATAAGACTTTCACGTTTTGTACTAGTATATTATTAGACAATCGATTAAAGTATATGTATTCCTCAAACTCTTGGGGGGGGGGGCAATTGCCCCCTCCTGCCCTCCCTAAATGACGCCCCTGCTTCATTTCCCTTTCTTTTCCACTTGTTACTTGTCACTGTAATATATAAATTATTTATAAAAAAATTGAATGTAACTATGTGTGCCTGATCATCACGATCAAATTGCAAAGTCAAATGAAATTACTTTTGGTATATAGTTAGGCCTTAATCCAAATTAGGATGTTATATTGCTTTTATTATAATGCATAACATCCTAAGGAGGTAGTGTGGATCCGAATTTTTGCGAAAAAAATGAGTATCTTGCAAGCCGTTAAACTTACGGAGCTGAAATTCAGTGTATTAACTCGTTATTGAAAATAAACAGAATGTGTCCTAGCATTTTTTAAAATTATCCTTTATGTGTGTGTGTGGGGGGGGGGGCACTTTCTATATATGGAAAATTGGTAGTGAGTTGGTTTGTAAAATGATCGAAAACGATCGATGTTATTTCAGCAAAAAGAAATCAGAAACAAAAAATACAGTGCTTGGCTTCATATATCCATTGCTTTCTGCTATAATAATTGCTGAAGCTTATGTTTATTATATGGAGCGCTCACAGCACAGGGCAATCAACCCATAAAGTTGTGAGAAAAATGGGCATAAAATTTGTACTGTAAGCTTAATTACACGGAAATTTGAAGTTTGGATTGTACGCATAATTGTATGGAAAATTTTACACTATTTTCCCCCTTTACGTTGGTCTACTTACTTTGATTTGGAACTGAAATTTCATCCTTTTTTCCACTGAAAAGTATTGATAATTCAACAAGGAAATAATTATACTATGATAATTTAATTGAAATTCATCGTAATTTGGCACATGACAAACAGCAGTGTGGTAATTGAAGTTGAAGAAGGAGGGAAATTCCCATTCACCTCTGAATACTTTCCACAAACGTCGTTGCCTTTCGCTTTCTAGACGGGGGAGGGAAATTAGTAATGGTATCAAACCTTCATATATAATTACAAAAATTAAATTTATAAACAAATAAGAAATCATCAGTTTATCAGGCTTTAATTGATATCACAAGATTCCTCGACATTGCCAACTGACATGGTCGATATGGAAAAGATGTTGTATGGTGATAGAGAGATGATACTTCTTGCTGAGTATTTTAAAACTGACCGAGAAAAATCGTTATCAGACTTAAGTCTAACAAGTAGATTGTCGATGAGAAGTCGCAGAAATCGGGTAGAAGTATTATCAATTACCACGACAGAGTGCGAACGGGGATTTCCCCTTATGAATTTACAGATGACTGATATTAGAAACAGATTAAGTGCTCAAACATTGTCTAACTTGTTGCTCATCAATGTTAGGCCTAATGGCCCACCGCTAGACAAGCTCAAAGTAGACGAGCTAGTTATTTCTTGGCTGAAGGATGGACATCATTCCACTGCGGATGATTTACCGCCAAAAAGTTAGCAACAGGAAATAAATCCGATTTCAGATTTGTTTTAAGGTGGAAAATTACGAGTTACGGAAAATGTATACTTGTATTACTAATGGCTTATTTGTGTTATTCAACTTTGTACCTACTTTTTAGTAACTCTCTTCTTTGCTTTAGGTAAACTACTTTTGAATAAATATTCATAATAATTGCAATTATGCATATTTGTAACTTAAATTAACGTGGTGTTTTAGTGATTACACAAATTACAATTATGAGCATACTTTATGGAGATGCTCTCACATAGGATACCCGAGCACCTTTATACCCTATGAACAACTGATTTTTCAAGTCTTTTGTGAGAAAAATACTGTGAACTGAGAAACCATAACCTTTTCCATATTGTACAGGGGTATTTTCCTGCGAATAGAAGTTTCTTGTGGAATGCGTTCAGAAATTAACACTGGCAAGAATACTCTCTTAGTACAATTATATTTTAGGCACACACTAATTTCCCCACACCTCGAACTGTTTCAATTTCCTCTATGACAAACACTCTACCATTTTAAATCGTAAAGGTCAGATCCACCGTTATTGTAACAGAGTGGTGCTTGAGCGATTGACTAGAAATTAAAACTCCGATTAGTGACAATTTCAGTCTTGTTTTACTACAAGTGTAAACTCTTTAGTCAGTTCAGAAGAGGCCGTGGATCGTGTTCAAAGTTGATGACGATGGATTTTGGTGAGTCAGAGTAGGTCAAAGTGGATGAGAGTGGTTCATGGTGGGTCACGGTGGGTGGTGGGTCACGGTGGGTCATGGTGGGTGGTGGGTCAGAGTGGGTCACGGTGGGTCGTGTGTCACGGTGGGTGGTGGGTCAGTGGGTCGTGGGTCATGTTTTCATTGACCCGCGCCAACTCTGCACTGCACAAGGTAGTATATTGACTCTCGGGGGAAGTGTAGAAGTAAAACTTCACCATTTCACGTGCACACATTCTTGATTGGGCTACGAATTTTTCAGCAGTTCCTAGTCAATATGGTAGACGTCACATCAGTACCTTCAAAGAAAATAAGTAAGAGAGCACTAATATAAACCGATTACTAACTAAAGATCAGCACTCTGACAATACGTATTATTGAGAATCAATTTAATTCCATAAATTTATTATCATTTGCAGGAAGGGAAAACAGAACTCTTTTTATCCTCTTCAAAAAATTAAGCCCTGGTAGTTGCAAACTAAGCTGTTATAAGCACATCCTCTGAATATTGAAAGCCGAGAATAAAGTTTTACAAAAAAGAAGTATATAACCTTTAAATAACACAAAATATGAAACTGAAAACTTCAAACCTGGATAAATACAAACAAGTTACGTAACTGGTTTTACCTTTCTTTTGTTTCCAATCGAAGTTGATCTAATGAGAAGAAAACTAGTCGACCAAATCTACTATTCTTCGCTAGGCACAATAATTAAAAATCATAAGAAAGAAGTATAACTAAAATTTACCTCAAAAGGCGCTAAATTAGAAAACAGAAATATGCGTGCATACCCAGACGCTCAAAGAAGAAAGATTGAGGACTAATCTGCCACATAGTAAATGCATGGAAAGTAGACTACAATTTGTCAATGAGATTGGTTATGATATTGATATAAAATACTACATGTAGAATATTTAAAGATTGTAGGAGTCTGGAGGGGTGCAGTCTAGGTGGCAGTAAGGGGGCAGAAGTAGCTACTAGGGGGGCGCTCGCCCCCTTGCCCCCCTCTAGCGTCGTCACTGTGAAGAAGCAGACATCCATAAATAAATCTAAAGCACAAGTGGATACTAATAGTTTTATTGAAGAAAACGCCAGAAATGATACGCTAGGAAAGAGGACAGGCTCATCCATACAGTGTGAGGAGAATGATAGTATTTGCCATATTTGTGAAGGAAAGTTTAGTGAAGACTCGAAAAGGGAAGAATGGATCAAGTATGATATGTGCCAAGACTGGTATCATGTCTTTTGTGTGAACGTTATGCCCTGAGTTCTTTCTTTGTGATTACTGTAGAAGATTTAGTGCCTAGTTATTTACGTCAAACCAATAGACAGGACTCTTGAAATTAACGTGTTTTACGTGCATGTGCAACTATCTTTTGCTCGATAGTGTAATCATCTACGTTTTATTTTATCTTTTGTATATTTTTTGTATCTGCTTTGTATTTTATGTGAAAATATTAAAAAAGAAACGCTGCTCATATTTACCCTATGAAGTGCTCATATTACCCTTGTACTACGGAAAATATGAGCACTGCGCACCTACCTTACTAACCTGTTTATTACTCACGAACAAAAGCATGATACCTTTTAGCGTTTGTAGACGAAAGATCAGGCTTTCTTTTGGTGATACCTTTTGCTTTCTGTAATACATCACTTTTGAGATATATTAGTATTTTCATTAACTATGCTCATATTCAACTGACTTCCCCTAAGGTGAAATCAATACGTAAAGAGGTTAGCATACACATTCTAACTAAACAAAAAGTAATTTACATTTATCAAGTATAGTAACAAATGCAATCATATACTTTGAGTACTAACTTTACTTGTATAACATGGATCTCTATTATTAATAAACAACATTAATAAATTTAATCGAAATTCACCGTCGTATATTAAGTGTTCATATTTTTGAAATAACTTCCATATTGTTCTCATTGAATTCCCATGAATCAATTAATAAAATTTCGTTTTGCACATCTATATCAGTAAAAATCTTCAGTTTGAATTTAATTTCTATGTAAAATGTTTCAAATTAATTTCATAAACATTAAGGGCATATTTGAGACGTGACATGTGAATTGAATCTCGATTTTTCACGATTAATTCATAGTTGTTGAAATTGGACTTAGAATACTTAGCCTTCAAAATAAGTAATATTGAGGGAATTCACTTGTAGGGATATTAGATGGAATGAGTTCAAATCCACGCAATCATCTTTTTCACGTAAAAAAATCATTAACAGAAAGCAAGTATAGTAGTATGTAAATCCTAGTGTTTTATTTTGTTTGTCAATAGCTCTTCTGTACTGTATTATTAATGCGTATCAATATTTTGGAAAAAAACTACTAACATCAAGCGCGTAATATACAAGATTAACACGTAAAAATGGAAGTCAAGCTGGCAGCTCGTATATGACCATTTTGTAATGGAAAGTCGCCTGTACTACAAGCACAATCGTTAGGGGACTCGCCGCCCGGTGTCGTGAAAATATGAATCAGCTGGTTGCATAACATCTTCAACTACAGAATGCAACTTACAGAATGCCTGAAAATGTGAAAATTCTGCAAGATATTTCATATACTTTACTATAGTAAGATTTCGGGGAGGGCTTAAGCCCGAAAGCCCCCTCCCTAAATACGCCGCTGGTTGCCAGTATACATTTTAAATGTAAATTAACAAAATCATTCACGCTATTTCTAGTGCAAAGTCAAGAACGCCTGACGTTTTTAAGTTAATATGCACATAATATGCACACATGTGTACTATCTAATTTAATTTTTATGTTTATATGTTTGGCCAAAAGAGACTAATTTTTCAGAAAATAATAGCAAAATATTGGCTCATAAAAAGTTATAAAACGTTCAGTGCCAAGTTCAAAACTAATAAAATAATAACCTTATATTCATCTACAGGGTCCCCACTTTCAGTTTATCAGCATATAAAAGTGGACTATGTATATCTCATTAAAATATATAAGAGGAAAGAGACTAATTTTTCCGGAAAAGATGAGCAAAATATTCCCCCATATAAAGCTAAAAGTAGTTGGGTGTCAAGTTAAAACTAGTAAAATAATCATTTTATATTCATCTACAGCGTCCGCACTTTCAGTTTATAAGCATGTATCCATTTGAAGTGTCCCTACTTTCAGTTAATATTCATATAAATGTGGTCCATGTACTATCTAATTACCAAAAGTGCTTGAAAAGATACTATATTTACCGGAAAAGATGAGCAAAATACCCCCTCCAAAAAAGGTATATATCTAGAAGTGCCAAGTTAAAATCTAACAAAATAAGAATTTTATATCCATGTGGAGGGCCCTTACTTTCAGTTAATATTCATATAAATGTGGGCCATGTACTATCTAATGTACTTTCAGAAATAATATTTTTCAGACAATGACCAGCAAAATATTCCCCCCTAAAAAGCAATATAAATATAAGTGAGAAGTATAAATCTAACAAAATAAGAATTTTATATCCATGTGGAGGGCCCTTACTTTCAGTTAATATTCATATAAATGTGGGCCATGTACCATCTAATTAACATATGTACTTTGAGAAATAATATTTTTCAGACAATGACCAGCAAAATATTCCCCCCTAAAAAGCAATATAAATATAAGTGAGAAGTATAAATCTAACAAAATAAGAATTTTATATTCATCTTGAGGATTTCTACTTTTAGTTAATATTCATATAAATGTGGGCCACGTACTATCTAATTAACATATGTACTTTGAGAAATAATATTTTTCAGACAATGACCAGCAAAATATTCCCCCCTAAAAAGCAATATAAATATAAGTGAGAAGTATAAATCTAACAAAATAAGAATTTTATATTCATCTTGAGGATTTCTATTTTTAGTTAATATTCATATAAATGTGGGCCACGTACTATCTAATTAACATATGTACTTTGAGAAATATTTTTCAGACAATGACCAGCAAAATATTCCCCCCTAAAAAGCAATATAAATATAAGTGAGAAGTATAAATCTAACAAAATAAGAATTTTATATCCATGTGGAGGGCCCTTACTTTCAGTTAATATTCATATAAATGTGGGCCATGTACCATCTAATTAACATATGTACTTTGAGAAATAATATTTTTCAGACAATGACCAGCAAAATATTCCCCCCTAAAAAGCAATATAAATACAAGTGAGAAGTATAACAAAATAAGAATTTTATATTCATCTTGAGGATTTCTACTTTTAGTTAATATTCATATAAATGTGGGCCATGTACTATCTAATTACCAAAATTGATTGGAAAAATACTATTTTTTTCAGAAAATGACGACCAGAATATTCCGCCCTAAAAAACCATATAACCTAAAGTGCCAAGTTAAAATCTAACAAAATAGAAGTATTATATTTATCTAGGGAGTCCACACTTTCAGATAAGAAGCATAAAAAAGTGGAATATGAAATATCTAATTACTATATGTACATCGAAAGGAGACTAATTTTTTCAAAAATCATCAGCGTCGTACTGACTGTAAGATTGACGTGTTAATAACGTCAACAATCATTAATTTATGAGTCTGTTAGCCCAGCGTTTTAAAACTACATAATTAATTAAAATACTTCTAGAAAATTACTTGATAGATTTACGTAATAAAGAAAATGATCATCAAATGAAATCTTTTAATTTAACGTCGCACTCGTATACCCGCTGGGCTAAAGGAGACGGTTGTGATGAGAAATGAAGATAATGGTTGAATGTATCGTGGAAGGGAACGAGAGAATCACAAGAAAACCCACACGCTCGGTTTTTGTCCACCACAAAATCTACTTCCCTCGATCTGAGATCGAACAAGTGACCTAAAGTGCCAGTGGTGAACGCTTTACTACTAAGCCACCGCGGCCTCCTTCTGTAATAAGTAAATATCACAGAACGTATTAGAATATAGTTTTAAATGTTAAAATCCCTGATTTGAGGAGAGAACACTACCTGAATTTTTAGCTTCGTAATAGTATTTATAATGAACACAAAATTTGATGCTTTTATGCGAGTCTCGGGTTCACTTTTATCACAAAAGAGATCGATGTTACAGGTCTTATACCTAGCTTCGGTATCAGTTCTCGATTCCGGACACTGACTGTAACCACCCATCAAAGATATTAATAATTATTATTAATAGTAATATTATTATTAATATTATTATTGTCTTCTTCTTATTATTATTATTATTATTATTATTATATATCGAAATAACTGTATTTCACCATATTTCTTCCTAGCACTATAAAGGACTAAATTAGATACCAGTGTGACATGAATGAACTATTTTACGAAAAAGAACTGTGTTAAGTGATAGGAGTTAATAGTATTCTACTCTCTCTTGTTTAAGGATATCGTTTAGTGCTCTTAATATGTTTACTATTTTATTTTACCTCCTTAATATGTCATACGTATTCTCATGAGAATTTCATGAAACCCGAATTACTGAAAACTTATAAGGCCAGATGGTACAGGCTTGATCACATATACGTGACATTATCAAAAGATTCATTTTGCATAATGATACCAAACGGTAAACTTTGTGTACTACAATTTTTGTCCCAATTTGTTGTTTCATATTATATGTATAGGATAAGTATGATATTTCTCTCTCTGATCATTGAAACAATAGAGACGCCCGTGTGTGAGTTGGAGGGGTGGTATGCTGAAACGCAAAAGCAACATATTTGTTTAAGAAACATCAAATTCATATCACAGTGCTAGTAAATTTGTAGCAAAGGGAAATTACTTGCTGTCTTCTCACGGTTAATTCGCACGAGGAATCCGTGGTAGCAGATCCATCTGTTTTATTCTGTCTTTGCCGACTTTTATCTCGTCATTTCCTTCTGGCATATACTTGCCACTTATATCTATCTGCTTAGATGTATGCGAAGTTTGTCAACCTTGAGATGAGTCAGTAGAAGAATTGTGCGTGAAAGAGCTTGTTCATTGGATAAAATGAATGAATTTTAAAACAGAATAGATGAGAATGTCAGAATTTCCTCTTCGCAGCCAATTTGAAATAACATTTCCCGCCAACTGTCATCACTGCTCTTGAATCAGGAAACCCAGTAGATGTGAGCAGTGCTTAAAGTGAGCCGGTATGAGCCGGTTATGCATCCGAAAGTTAGAAAATCGGCCGGTATGGCATACCGGTAAAAATAACATTTAAATTGCAATTTGCGCTTAGGAAAAAACAGATTTTACACATAGAAATAAGTATGGCGTTGATATTGAGTCAACAAATATGTTTGTACTGTCAAAGATTTCGTTTGTGCTGCTTCCTAAGAAATAACAGTTCCATGTCACCCTATTTAATGGCAGAATTTGTGCTCTTGAATTTTTCAACATTTGTGCGAGCAATTGCAAACATCCCTCTTCAAAAATTCCAACTACCGTATTGCCCACCAAAAATGTTTAACATGGATCCACCCCTGGCATTGACTTTTTTAAATTCAAAATTATTCTTTTCACAATGTCTGAACTTCTGTGTTTACAACTATAAGAAAATTAGTGCTTACCACGAGACGAGACGAGACCAGAAAAAGCTTTTGAAAATAGAAATGAGATTGGAAAGAATCATTAAATGCTAGATACTAGAGACGAGACGAATAGGGATGCATTCGAGTCGAGTCGAGACAGAATTTTCCTGACAAAATTCGAGTCGAGACACAGCTCTTCCAATAGAAAAATATATATTTTTCGAGTCGAGACATCACTTTTACAGCACATTTTCGAGTCGAGACAGTCTCAAATCTTGTCTCGTGCGCATCCCTAGAGACGAAAGTGCCTACAAAGCCTTGAAAACGAGACGAAAAAGTTATTGGCGTATATGTTTTTTCTTTGTTTGTCTGTTTGAATCGATTTGAAAGCCACGTTGGATCACTATGTTATTGTATTAAGGTAACCAAGAAAGTTCTGTCGCTTTTTCACCCACCACTTTCGAACATCGATATGTCACCTAAGACGTAGCTGGAAGATCAAAAATAGTCCCTGTCATCATCGACGACCTTCTATAACGTTCTGGAAGGCCATGGGTTCCGTCGCGGTAGAACTTGGTGGGCCGTGAAGCGAAGAAGATATCAAGTTCATTTTGCGTCTCTACTAGGGATTTAAACTAGTGTCCTCTAAGGTGATTATCCAAGGAACGGAGCAGGAGATAATAGGACGGTGCAATATCATGAAACTATAGCGGATGCAATAGCATTTTCCCATCCAAGGCGTAGAATGGTATCCCGGGTCATGCTAGCCACGTGGGGCTTAGCGTTGTCCTGTAACAGGATAATCCCTTTGCAATTCTGAAGTGCTGGCTCCAGAGTGTTGAGTTTTTCTTGAACACGGCTCAACTGCTGACAGTACAAAGTTGCATTGATGTTCTGACCGGCTGATAGCAGTTCCCGATGCACGAAGCTGCAAGCAGTCCACCAAACACACGGAAGGACCCTCTGGTGTAGTGATGGTTTCGGCTGCTTTGGAACCGGTTCATGGGATGCTAAGCAATGATGACGGTGCCGTGGAGCTTCGTACAGGACCACTTCTCATCACATGTCAATACTCTGTCCAGAAATGGCTCCTTCCTCAGTCGAGACATCAAAGAAACACAGGTGTCTGCTCGCGTTGCCTTCTGGCCCGGATTCAAATCATGTGGGACCCATCGACCCAACCAGTAGTGCTTCCCAAGTTGATGGAGGTTCTGCCGAATGGTTTCTTCACTCACACTGACTTATAATCCAAGTTCCTCACATGTCTGGCCACTGTTCGCCTCAATTGCTACGAGGGACCCTAGAAATAATATTTATTCTTATGGCTTTTATAGGTTTATCAATATTGTCCCCTTCATTAATTTGTCATGTATGAAACGGGCCCAGGGGCGTAACTACGGGCGCAGGTACGGGGGTTCATAAAGGATAAGAGAAAGATCAAAAGAGGGGGCCTAAGAATTAGAAAAACAACTTTTTCTACGGGAGCCCATATACTCGTGTTATTGCTATCTAAGCTACAGCGCTGGGAAGAACCATGTTCACTGTGTCGTTACGCAAGTTCACGGTGTAACTGAACTGCCACATCCAGGTAGTATGTTGGATATACCCGCACCAACAGCTGACCTTCACCTTATCTCCATTCGCATTCAACTCACGGTGTGACGGCGAATTGAATATAGATCTCCACAAAAAGCAACAGAACTTACTTGGTTACTTTTATAAATGCAATGTTTTAGTAAACGTACCATCTTCGTTCTTCCAAATTTAGATCACCGATATGCTCAAACAAAATCTTAGAAAAACAAAATTATTTTATAAATTTTATTTCTGTTAGGCTGATGATAGTGGGGAGTAAAACATTTACTATATTAGCCCTCTCTTTCTCTCTCTCTCTCTCTCTCTCTCTCTCTCTCTATTTCAATGTATCTCCCTTTTTTCTATGTATTCTTCACATAAAAATTGTGCAAAAATGTCAGGAGTAAGGATGGTATTTAGGGTTCTGTCTAAATTACTGCTCTAAGTGGTCATATTTGTTCCATACCGTCACCTCATCTGATGTCACTTTAAGCACTGGATGTGAGTACGGCGAGAGAAGGGTGGAATAAGAATCTATCTATTCAATGTAATCTCTTGAAAATTACATATGTTTATTCCGTTTTATGTGAACTATACATTGATGTCTATACTGTCTATTCAAATTCATTTTCTACATTTGGACATTTGGCAAGGTAATCAATTAACAGGAAGTAATGAAAACTTTTCAAATTCCGGCTCACATTATGTGCCAGAAATAAGCGTGTGCTTATATCTTTTGGTAATTTTGATAACGACATGTTGTTAAGCAATCATTTCTATATACGAAGAAGGATATATCGGTTACATGGTTAGCATATGGCTTCTTTTTAAGCTCTGCATATAACACAAATATTTTAGGTTATGTTTAAATTACTGCAATAGAATCATGATAACGTTACAAAACAAACAAGAAATAGACAGGATATCAATGGATACAAAACTAAATGTCTACAAGAAATATTAATGAAACATTTAAAATCAAAATACAAGTGGGACATTTGAAGGAAAAGGGTCGGAATATTATAAGGAATTGTTATGGTCCACTCGGTTGAATGAAATTGACCAGAAATATTGTTTAGAATGAATGATCTACTTTGGTCTGTTAGCCCAAGAAAAAAAGCTACTGGCCCACATCCCACAATAGAAATAATTTACTGTACTTACCTTCCGTATGATTTTAAATACTCGCTCGCACCGATGAATCACTCGCCCCAGGCGAGTCGGCGAGTGTTTATTTGCATCCCTTTGCTAAACAAAAGAATAAAAAGAAGAAGTGCTCTACAAGCATTTCATTTTCGTTGATGATTACTGTTTTTCCTCAAGTCTTTCTTACATGATAATTATAAATAACTGTTGATTCACTACAACTTGAGACTGCAAAAAGGAGTAAGATAAAGCACTTAGCTTTTTATTTTTGTAAATGTCTTTACATGGCCTTGCTTTTTTTTAAATGATTAATTTACCGCTGAGCAATCTCTTTGTTAACTATGTATTCACTACAAGTAACAGCATGTAATAAAACGTATACTTACTGAATTGAAATCCTCGAAAGACAATCATTTCAGAAGATAAAAAAATATTCACGATACCATTGAGAACATTCTATTGTACACTGTACTTTGTAGAAGTAAGTCTTGCTTGTCGCTTCCTGCAGTTTAAAATCTTTCTATTTTTGACAAAGGAAATAAAAAGTTATCGCAGCGGCAACGTTTTTATTAAGATAGCTTTTCGAATCCAATTTGCAAGCTTCAACGAGCCGATGACGATAAGACGTCCAACACTAACATTTCATCAAAAGCCATTGTTTTTCGGTCAACTTTATTTTATGATTGCTTCTCAGAGAGAGAAATATCTCAATCTACTGTCTGCTACATGAGAAATTATATTTTACACAAATTTAAATTTACACGGATTGTGTACTGAAATGGTCGCACTAATGAACTATTTGTGCCTCGATTCTGTTTCTAACTGAGAACTAATGAGTTGTGGTACTGATTCGACATGTTTCGTTACGAGACAAATAATGAACAGCTCAGAACGTTATCTGATGAATAAATAGCTGAACAATTGATATGATCTCTAAACAATGTTTTTTAAACATTTCCCTATCATGTCGGAAGCACGGACGTTTCACAGTTAAATAACAAACAAACAAATCAGTATCGTGTGTATCATAGGCGCCGACTGGAAGAAAATATTGGAGGATCCAAACAATGAATAAACATATCATCGTCATATTCAGCCGGTTTCAATTAACTGTTTAATGAAGCCCGCCGCCATCTATCCACCCCCCCCCCCGGCAGATCTCGGTCATCTTCGCTGCAATATTCACCCTGCATTGATCTTCACTTTCATATCAGTGCTGCCAGAGTGTTGGTTGAAGCTTCGGTCCTCTATTCAAAACCGTTTTGAAAACGGCCTTTTCTATCGAATAAGAAGGCTGATCTTAACGTTGAATTATAGCAACGACGAAGTTACAACAGAACTTCTTGCTCCTCTTTGTCAATTCTTCCTCGATCGGATCATATTGGAGCGGTGAGGACCCCACCTTTAAATATTGGGAGGGCCAAAAGTGTCCTGCTCCCGAAAGTAGGCGCCTATGGTGTATATAATTCTGTAGTGCACACCAGTATTTTTTTTTACTTGAAAGCTAGATATCAAGTCCGTAGATCGTATTTATTGAGTTGAGTTGATTTTGAGTTTAACGTCCCTTTCAGCAGCGAGGCTATATGAGACGGGACCTACTGATTAACGTGGAATCCGAACTGCATGAGCTCCCGCCGGGAGATTTTATTGAAGAAGAATGATTATTTCACTACTAACTGGTCACAGAATTATTTCTTTCCAAAGAAACAGGAATACACTCTGACACATGTAGGTCATTGATTGAGGAAATGAAACGAAATATCTAGTTTAACGTCCCAGGGTTATGCACTAACACTAAGGGAGACGGTGATGATTAGGGCCCGGAATTATGTTATAACGTTTTATTATTATTATTATTATTATTATTATTATTATTATTATTATTATTATTATTATTATTATTATTATTATTATTATTATTTCACATCGGATCGGAATTATAACTGAGAACTTAACTGATGAAAATGAACTGGAATAAGTCCATTTAATAGGCCGTATGCAGCTCTGTGTAGCATAGTCACTAATGCTCTCGTCTTGGGTGTGAGTGGTCCCGGGTTCGATTTCCGGTGGGAACACTCGATCGAAAAAGTGTAAAAGCTTTTTCAGACCAGCCACACTGAGTGAGGATTTACTGGGTTTTTCTTAGTATTTACACTAAGTAAATGCCGGGATGGTAGCTACCACAGGGGTGCCCGCAAAGGGGGGCTATGACGCAAACTGCGTCATTGAAATATTTTGGAGGTTTAAAAATCTATATAAATATGTTTGAGGGGATGTAAAAAATAATCGAAAAGATTTTTTTTCATGGAAGAACACCTACGGATAGACAATTGGGGGTGTGCGTTATGGACATGAGGGGGGTGGGCACCACTGGCTAACATACAGGTCCCTGGCCGTTTTCTTGCTTCCTTTCCTTTCCTCAGACAGTCTGATAGCCAAGAGACACCATCCCTCATACCTGACGGCCTAACAGGGCCTACTCCTGATAGGACACATTTTGACATATTTTATAATTTTTTGTTTTTACAATATTTCTTCGCTTTTAGGCAAAATGAAATATTTATCTAAAATTTCGTAAATTTCCCCCATATAGAATATTTTTCTGTATCTTATAATGCATTCTTGCATTTTGAGAAACTAGAAACTGAAATCATCAATGCCCTCTGTGTAATTATCTGCTCCTGCATGACAAGCTCGCCTTTCATGTATGTATGCATACCGGTACATGATAATCGCCTACAAGGAATGAAATGAATTTGAACTGTTTTTATCACTTTTTTTTCATTTTACGATACCGTAATGAAAGAAAACTGAAACTAAATTGTTTTGTTAGTCAAAATGTAGTTGCTTGGCTCAAACTGTTAAATAACTGATTTCGATTGACACGTACTTTTTAAAAAAGTCGACAGAAAATTGTAAGTTACAAATTATTACAATACAATGTCTTGGTTACAAGTTTTATTTTTAATTTGACATAAATAACTTAATATTTTGGTATAGGAAATTTCTGTATATACAGGGTGGTAAGAAACTATTTGAACAAACTTCGGGAGCTGATTCCTGACACCGAAACAAGCAAAAAAGTCCTGTAGAACTTTGGTCAGTGAGGGATAGTTTCGGCGATATAAGGTGCCAAAAACGTGGGAAAAATGAACTTCAGAGGGCTGTAATTAAAAAAAAAAAAAAAAAAAAAACGCAACGTAAAGTGAGGTTTTGAAACATAGCACTCGAAGTCATACCTGCTCGGACTCTCTGAAGGAACGTAGAGATTACTTGTCAGGTTATAGGAGATCCTACGTTCCTTTTGGGAATCCCTCACACACATCTTGCGGAGGTTTGGAGCATACATTTTTTCAATCGAGCAGATATCTCAGAAACTATAATAAGGAGATGACTAGTTGAAAACTTATTGCAGAGACATAACGAAGAGCTCAAAAGTGATGTATAGCACGTAAGGTAAATATCACTTTCACTTTAATCTCCAATAAGCTTTCCTTTGCATTGCAGTATTGAGAGTACATTACTCTTGGTTTAAAATTCACCTATTGCCTGTTCAAAATACATGACAACGATAGATATTGTCAACTTATTTTTCTAAAAGTACGCAACACGATAAAGAAACCGACGTCGAGAAAAGAACCTCGAGATTTATTGTTTGTCTATAATAAGTAACAGCAATACTTGGAAGGAGTATTGGATAACGCAGCACTTTGATGCCAAGTGATGTATTGTTTGATGAGTCGACTGTAGCAACTTAAGTCAGAGAAAATTCAGAATCCATGGTCGACTGAGCGGCATAATACAGTAGTTCGAGTTGATTACAATACCTTGGTAAAGAAATCAATTCAACAATCGCTAGCTGTATTGGAAACTCAGTGTAGATACTATTTCCAGGTGTTATGCACGATAGGCTTCTCTTACTTGTAACAGATGCAGCTAGATATAGTATATGCTAAAGGCAGGAAAAACCTTAAGTGTTCTACAGGGTGTTTCAAAACAACACCGACAACGTTTGGGAGGAGATTCCTGACACCAAAATAAGACGAAAAGTATAGACCAACCTGGGTCCACAGATGCTTCCGAAAACATGGAAAAAATGACGTTTAGAGATTCATATCTCCAAAACTATGGAACCTACCGTAGTCGGGTCAAGACTTTACTAAGGAACTAATATGTGCTGTGCTCCATCCAAAAATACTTGTTTCAGAATCCTAAGGTACTCACGCAACAATTTTTGTACAGGCAGTTTGGTTACAAGCATATAATCTATTGTACTCACTAACTACCTCTATAAAAATTGTTCCGGAAGTACTGCAGGATTCTGAAGCATGTATTTTTGGACAGAGCACATGTTAGTTCCTTAGTAAAGTCTTGACCCGACTACGATAGGTCCCATAGTTTTGGAGCTACGGACCTTTAAATTTCATTTTTTGACGTTTTCGGCAGCCTATAACTCCGAAAGCATTTGTGCACCCAGGTTGGTCTATACTTTTTGTCAGGAATCACCTTCCAAACGTCGTCGGTGTTGTTTTGAAACACCCTATATATTTGAAAATGGCACTCATAACCTGCCTGGCATATGGACTTCATAGACTAACATTATGTGAAGAAATTCGATTTAGGTATCTCAACGAAGATCGGTTTATATCAATCATGAAAAAATCATCTTAATGTACCCATCACGGCATCAAGCACTAAAAGAATCTCTCCAAATGTTCCTTCGCCGCCGCCAGCGGTGACGCGGTGGAGGAATTTAGCTTACAACAGTTCAATATTACTGTTCCAATCTAAACATTCTTTCCGAAGTAGTTGCAGGTCTTGAAAAGAGATGTCACACCTGATAGTGCTGTTCAGCAGTTAAGGCTACTTCAAGATACGAAGAACATCTCAAAGAATCAAGATAGATTTAAAAAGATAAGAAAAAGGATGAAAAATGAAATAAAGGATCTTGAGTTGAGCTGAAACTTCAAAGAACAAATTATATCAAAAATTCAAATGTTACACAAGAAAAACTATTGGGTTTGTTCGTTGTGTAATAGAAAATAACAGAAAGGCCAAATTACAATAGAACTTTACTTTTTTTCAATGAGTGTATTTAGAATACCTAGGTATTAAAAATACCGTTAGTGTGTAATTATTGCAGTACTAATGTTATATTTTATTGCATTCTAAATACAGGAAGCCTTATGCAGAGCCGTTTCGAGCGTCATATTAGTTTGACTAACGCGTAATGCTAACTTCTGTATTTAGAAACACGTTAATGAAGTTACCAACGATTTCCATCGGAATGGCTTAATAATTCTTTATTATCTTGATTTCTTATAATGTGCGTGGATAAATAACCCTGCGAAAAAAGTCATGTTTGGTATTTTCGATATAAATCGTTTACTGACTCTACTAACGAGTTTCCAAATATGGAAGTTAGCATCGCGAATTATTAAAGATTCTAAATAGTCGAACTTAATACAGCGCTAAGTAAAGACACTGTATAAAACCATGAAGTCTGACTCATAAGTGTTTACAGTAAGAAAGTACGCTTATAGTGCACTAGTGCACTAGGTAGCTTCGCATAATTATGTTTATGCACAATATTTGAAAATAATAATAATAATAAAACTGAGTAGAATAAATAAAAGATGAGCAATGTCTTCGGTGTAGCCCCCGAGAGTTCTCGGGCCAGTTTACTTGCACGTTCTTGACAAAGCTTGGGCTTAAATGTCATCTGGACTGTCACCAATCAACTTAGGAGTCCCGAAAAGTATGGATTCCACACTAATCTTGACCATTTTTAACATTTTATTTTCAACCATTCTCACCCTCATGTCGATGCGGACGGAACTTAAACGGCATCGGGAATATTATTATTCATCTCAGTGACACTGAAAACGATCACTTAGACACTAATATGAGTCACTTTCAAGTATTTTTACGTCACTCCCTTCCCAGTTCCTAGGGATGTCTTATCCTTGCAGTATTTATTTATTTATTATTTTTTATTTTATTTTAATTTTATTATTATTATTATTATTATTATTATTATTATTATTATTATTATTATTTGCATTTCAGGATTGCTGTTACAGAACTTACTATGAAAGCGAGGGATATATTTCCCTCCATTTCACAATATTTGTATCAAATGTGTTATGAAACACAGTGACACTGTTCACAATCATTTCACACACTTTCAACACAAACAATTAGTCAATAAATTATTTTTCCTATATCAATTATGCACTTCCACATGTTTGTGACAGCAATCCTGAAACAAAGGAATCACAATAATTTGTTTCAATGTAGCCAAAATAAATTTAGGAGCATCCATACTAACATGAATAATGACCTGTATTGAGTACTGCTCGGAAACATAATACCTCTCTAAATAACTCGAAAGATGGATAATTGTTTAAATTCAAATGAATACATCAAGAAACAAATTAAGTTGAATATAAATTCCTTTAATGCTGCAGGTAAACAGCGACAGGAAAATGGTTATCGATCTGAACTCAGATATTCACATGGTCAATATCGTGCAATGTTTAGTTTATGTTGAATTCTGAATCGTATCCCATTGAGTGCCCAAAATGCAACTTTGTGGTGTTTTAGTACACATATGGGACTACAATCTGGACAATTTTGAACAAATTCACAGGGGCATTTCTATGCGAAATTTAAAATTCAATTTTTAATTTTAATTTTTGAAGTGTTATTTTTTACTTTACAGGTTTTTTTCTAATATAGTACAACTTGTAGAACAGTCTTTAAGCTTTCCAATGGTGTTTGTGCCACGTCTCTAGTGCACATATTAAACATTTTATGATAATTTTTAATAATCACTAACTGAAAAAATGTCCTTTTTGACATTTTGGAACACCCTGTATGGGAACACTTTCAAGGGGAGAGAGAGGTAATATTTGGAATTTCTTCATCTCCCACTCTAATAAGCTGTGCACCAATTTTTACCTAATCTGATGACTTGTCGATTTGACATGGAATGTCACACATACATATCTATATATAAAATATGAACGCTGAACGGCTATGAGCATGGTGAAAACCAATTTAAAAAGAATAAACTTTTTTCTTTCTAAACCATAAATAATGCTGTGTCGTAGGTCAGGGAAAATGTATTTACTTAGTGATGGAAATTAAGGGAGTAAGGGAAACGAATACCAGAATTTCACTATGAACGCTGTACATGTATGTACTACCAGCACGAGACCCGAATAGGTTGTTAGTGGAAGTAGTTTGGATAGCCTTACGTCTCATACATTTCAGGTACTAATGAGAAATGTCAAATTTACTATAGTCCTCATTCTCCCATTCCAGCAACCTGGAAATACATAATTTAGCCAGAATACTATATCCGTATTGGTTTGAAGTTAGGCTCTCATACAATCAATTAATTTTTGAGGAGTTTGATTTACCAAAATTCCTTTTTATACTGTAATGCGCCATGTGCTCCTATTTATAAATAGCAACCACGTGTACCTTACGTTGAAGTACTACAAGTTGCAGGCAATGAAAACATCAGCGACACCTACAATCACATGACGAGGTAACAGCAGCACCACCGCCTCCCGGAGCGCCTATACAAAAGAGAGAATTAGATGGACAGCTACTAGTCTGTGATTGTCACCCCTCCTTTAGCTTACTCAGAGCTCTAGGAGATACCCAACCCAAACCTCTAGTTTGCTTCGAAATCCTAGGCTTTCCTTTCTCCCGCTTAGCTTGCTTCGGAACTCTGTTGGTATTCCCAACCTCAGTCACTTAGTTTGTCAGGAACTCTGTAACTCTTAATCCCCTCTCTGCTTGCTTCGGAGCATTTGGGATTCCTAACCCTCTCCGCTTAGCTTGCTATAGAGCTCTGTGGAAATTCTATCCCAGGCTGCTCAGGCCCTGGGCCACCTTACTGTACCTTATATTAGAAAATTTACATTATTGTACTATTCTTGTAAAATACTATTTATAATGAAACTAACAGTGATAAAAGATTCCAAACAAAATTTTAATCTACCAAGCTCTACCTAACCCTTCACAGCGAGAATTTTACAATATTTACTCTGTCCGTCCGTGAGACAAAAAAATCTCAAACACTACTTGATCAGTCCACCAATTGTAGTGAAAATGTAGAGGGTCAGAAATTAGAAACCGAGTTCACTTTTGGACCCGATATTCAAACCAGAAGTGGTATTACTTAACCATTTCTGATTTTAACACTGATGGCTATAGAGCAAAAACGGTCATGGATAGAGAGACCTGGTTTTCCGCAGTCGGTTAAGCATCCCAAGAATGTATTATATCTCCATTTTAAACTCTTTATTAAAATCGTTTAATGGCAGAAATTCACAACAACTTCAGTTTCAGTATTGATCTACATAGAGCAAAAACGCTGCGAGATAGTGAGAAGCGGTTTTTCTATTTAGCGTTCTAATAATAGGTACAGACAGAACCAGAGGACATTTAATTAACATGTTAATCTGATTAACATATTGTAAAGCTCAATTCAAAGATCTCTCCAGGAGAATTTCTATTTGAATGGGAAGAGTATATTACATCACAGCAGTAATGACTTTGACAAAGACTGCTTTATTTAAGCCAAGGGGAGGGGAAGAAATTGAAAACTAGGCGTAATCACTCGATGTAATTTGGGTTGCCTATACCAGGGTTCTTAAAAAATTACTTTTATCATTTTCCCTGACTTTTCCCTGATTTCCAGGTGCAAGATCAACAATTTTCCCTGACCTGCGACATTTAATAAGATAACCGTGTACTGATGATCAACGCCTGTAAAAGCTTAATAAAGACTTGAGCCAATGATTCTCAACCTGTGGGCTGCAAAAGATCAGCAACTTTCTGTTTGCAACACTATACAGTAGACACAGAGCCACACAAAAAGCTAATGATAGTAGACAAGCAAACCAGTATAAGCTAACCAAAGAAATGCTATTTGAGCTAGTGAAGAAACTCTATAAGACATCTTCAAATAATATTATATATTAACGTTAAATTTCTTTATTTAAAAAACCTAATTGGCCACCTTTCTCCCCGATGAGCAGCTGTAACTTAAGAATTCTTTTTTTAAAAAGTCAACAAATTGCTTCTATTAATTTCGAAGAAAATAAGACGCGCTCCTAAAAATTTAGTAAACAAACGAAAATACAATACTTTAAGGGAATTTCTTAATATTTCTTCGAATTCAATAAAATGAAAAAAAATCAAAATAATATGTAAATATATGTAACTGTGAGAATGCAAATTGTGATTTTTTCCCCTCAAGCGCAAAACTATTTGAAAATTTAACATAATGAAATTTATGGGGAGCGTATATTACAGCTACCCATGTCAATTCCCTAACCTCTATTTCCTTGTACCGATTTTTTTTCAGTTATTGCAATAGATCCTAATTGTTATCACAATAAAACAAGAATTTACTATGATGACCTTGAAGTTTAGCTAGCGTCTACTATTAATCCAATGTTCTCGGGATTGCTGCCAGAGAGAATGTTGCTGTGCTGAGCTTTCGTTACCATGCAGCGGTAACATCTTCAGAGCTATGATATTACCGCTGTATGGTAACGAAAGCTCAGCGCAGCAACATCCTCTCTGGCAGCAATCCCGAGAACATTGGATTAAAAATTTATGTTATACATATTAAAAGGTAACAAGAATTTTACGGAATGATAAAAAAATTGATCAGAAGATTGCAATCTTGATCAAGAATTTTAGGAATGATAAAAAAAAATGCATCAAAATATTGCGATCTTGGCCGATAATTAGTTTTGGATCAGGAGCTACAAAATTTTTGAACGGCCCCTAAATCGGGTTTTCGTATTTTTTACGAAATAAGCATATGATACTGAGTTAAGTGATAATTTGGGTTGGCTACACTATGTAGTTCTCGATATATAAGGCGTACAAGAAAATTTTTGCCTGAAATATATTGGATCTTTTGATTCAAAAATAACTTAAATGATATTAAATAAGTAGGAACACTACTTACAAGCTTTTAACAATAATAGTCTTCTTCATCGGACATCTGCGTTTAAATTTTATCATATATTCTTAAAAAAAAAATGTTTACAGTCTATTACGGCGTGAGAAAGCATTGAGTAGCAACAAATTACCCTAATTTACTTTAACAGTACTTCTACACTATTATGTTCCCAACAGAAAGAAATGAAACCATTTATACCGTGAAGTGTAACAAATCAAAGTATCTTCATAAATTGCATTCTTAATATTACATTAATGTTGTGTACCACTGAAGTAATAACTACTTTACTTAAGTTTTACATACTATAAAACTTAAATCATTTATTTGCACTGCTTCTTTCAACAAATAATGAGTGAATTATTGGTTTATCTTGACAAATAGATAAGACAGACAATAGTTTCATTTCTTGAGAAAAATCTCCATTTTTCCTGATTTCCAGGTTAAGCACCATTTTCCCTGGCATTTGACCTTCGTTTCATTTTGCCTAACTTTTCCCTGTTTTCCAGATTTGTAAGAACCCTGCTATACATCTGCGAAACAATGTAGCAATTTGAGTGGCAATGTCTTGTACCATTTTCAGTGGAGTGATCTGCACCATAATCTCTTAACCCACTATTTAAACCGAAAATGGTGAATGAACAACTTCTGTTTTTAACGTTGATTGTTACAGCGTAAAAACGGTAACGTATAGCGAGAAAACTTTGAAATCAATGAAGCGTCCAAGAATATATTCCATTTATATCACACCATACAAACCATATATCACACCATACAAACCAAACTCTTGCACGTAGTGTACATATGACACTGCTACTTGTATATGAAGTTAGTTCATGCTTCCAGTATACCATATAAAATGTGAAGCTCTTTATTAGATAAAGGTAGTAAATAAAACATTAAGTAAAATGGTAACAAATTTTAATCTGTACAAAATATCACAGGATACATCCAAATTCACACTGTTTTTCGATATGTTTCGATCTGAATGTATTGGCTATTGCTGGAAACAAACAAAAATATTAACATTCGCCTGGAATTGAAAAACAAACAAATTAAGGTACCTCATACATATAATTCGATTAATTAAAATACAAGAAGAAAGAAGATGCTAGTTTCTTTTGACCAAGAATACAACACGTAGAAACTTCGAGATTAAGTATTACAGAAATACAAGGAAGTAGCCACACAAATTATTGTTTATAAATACAGTTATGTTCAAGAAAAATTTGATTACTCACTTTCGTTCTAAATACATACTATTTGCACCAATAGGCAGGCGTTCTTCCAGAAAATGTTGTCCAGGAGCATCACTGGGATTCTATGTTGGTATATTGGCAATATAAATTTAAGTTTTCTCAGCTCGGAGGAGGCAAAGCCCTCCTGACAGTATTCCTGGAAGAAACATTGCCAATAGGTAGTGTTTTGATACTAGCTGATACAGGCTAGTCCAGAATTTCTTAAACTGTAGGTCGTGTACCATTGGTGATATGCACGCCACTTTCGTGGTATGTACGGCTTATAGTGGTCTTAATAATTAATATGCTTTGATACGCGAGCTGCTTTGGTGGTATGCCAGTGGAAAAGGTTGGGAGCCTCTGGTTTAGTTTAAAAAAAAAAAAAATCTTATGGATGAAGATGATTTATCTTAATCTATTTACGGATAAGATTTCGTAGCTTTGGTAACGCAAACGAGTATTCAAGATTAAATTAATATAACTGTACATTGAAAATGATTATTATGGCTTATTACTAAAGATCTCTGCCTTTCAATCTACGCTTTTAAGTGCTGAAACGTGTATTTATCTCAATGTAGTAGTGTCAACATTTGGTAAGTTATCGACCAGAAGTTACATTGAGTGGGAGGATTGGATACAGTTAGTATCATTAAGAGCTTTGGTCTATTATATATCTCGGGTCTTGATTTTCTTTAGAACAATTATTTGATTTGAAAAAAAGTACATTAATGCAAATGTCTCTATGGAAGCTTCATGAGCATATTAAAGTTTTAATTTACTTTATTAATAGTCGATTCTTTATGAAGTTATCGATTAATATAAGGTTGTTAAAACTGAACTACTGTCTCGTAAAAAAAACAGACTGAGATAATATAATCAAACGTGTTTATGGCCCATGTAAAATCGAAGCACTTAATGCACACTAGCTGTAATACTTCAGGCAACTGAGAAACAAGGAAAGAACAACGTACGCAAACAGAAGCCTGACAAGGAAATACTATCTCCGTATGTAAGGCTAAAGAAAATTTTAATGTAAAACATACGACGATAGGGAACTAGAGTTCTAACAATTGAAATATGAGAGACAAAAGGAAAACTAACAAAGGAACACAATAATAATAATAATAATAATAATAATAATAATAATAATAATAATAATAATAGCATTGCAGATGATCAGCGACTCTAACTTGGTCAGATGGCGCACTTCAATTGGATAATGCAATGACTCAAGTCACAACGCCATTATTATTATTATTATTATCATTATTATTATTATTATTATTTCCCACAATCACCTCTCTCCCATGACACAAGTTCAACACTGAAAAGTCTTAACCATCCACGGAGATTAAGTTGAAGTAACATAGAAAATATGTACTACCTCAAAATCAAGAGTCTACAGAGTCCAAAGAACTTGACCGTGAACAATCACGTGGACGAAATGACTTCTACTTTATTCATTCGCATTACTTACCAGGAAAACAGTACACAATATATTTTGTCACTTCACCACAAACTATCACACTTTATTTCAATAATTTAAAGAAAAAAAAAAACTTTAATTCCTAAAACATAACAAACGATATAACATTTTTGTAATTTGTTCCAAAATAATACGATGCAGTAATGCTTCCAAACCCTTATTTAAAATTAGAACGTTCAAAAATGAGTATTCTAGTTCATTGAAGTTTAATGGAAAATACACATACTCAATTTGGCATGGTATTTAAGCTGTATCTGAAGAGGAAACTTCTAGAAAATTCTACTCTTCATGAAAATCTCACTTAAGTTGTAGAAAACATCGCTCTATCATAGAAGAGCATGATCTCCCTGACACTTTAACATTTATCCAATGTTAGTATAATCATAAAAATAATTTGCGTATATAAAATTCGCTACATGACATACGTAAAAAGAAGTATTCACATACACGTCTCATTTCGACATTCGATTGTAATACTGTACCATGCGAACAATTAAAAAACACTATCATCATCACACTCGTACAATAATATTACAACTGCAAGTATCGATAGTAAAAAGAACCACTGTATAATGTAATTTGGGACCCTCATTTAGACTACAAACTGATTCAATCATGCCTTGTTTCATCGAAACGTAACAAATGGCCGAGCCTTATAATCCCACGAATTTAGTCTAAGAATGGTGTAGCTTTATAAAAATAAAAGACTTTAATCGTAACTCTGTAACTATTTCGAATAATTCATTACGACTGTATTACCTACGAATAATACGTTACAACTTTAAACATGTAAAAACTCTTACGTATATAATCAGAGAGCAGATTTAATAACATTTACTCTCAAGTACTGCAGTATACTTCTGAAATATATGAACGTTCAAAATGTAAGCAATCATCGGCTTGTCATTTGATATATGAACATTTTATATGGAAAGACACTATAATAGCATATATTCCTACTGTAAATTGCATGCAAATGACATATTTACAGTAGAAAAAAAGTTCAATATGGTAACTGCACATATTCAGTGCATTAAGACGCAGAAATCATTGGTTAAAATCTTGTAGAAAAGAAATTCAGAACTGTACTAAATTTAAATGTGTTTTGAAGCTCATTTATATATATTAGGAAGAAGTATATTGTGTGAACCAACAGCTGAAGATTTGAAAGATTGAGAAGCTATGTTTAGAATTTATTATTATTATTATTATTATTTTTTTAAAAAAGTCTTCAAGTACAAAATGATGTCGCATTAAATACTTAAAAATTCAATGGACTTAGAATTCTGCATGTTCAACTTAAGCTAAACTAAAATCACGAAATGAACTAAATGAAATAAGAAGTAAAATGGAGAAAAAAAAAAAAATACGTGAAACACCCAATAGAAGTTGTTAATACATCAAGTATATCAGTTGGATTTTATGCTATCTATCGAAATTTGTACAACTATAGCTGCTATCTCTTTCGCTATTCCGGTAAATGGGAGTATTACGTACTATCATAGCGCATGTATGTAGAAATTGTTTATTGAACAGTGAGTTGTAATGGTGACAAATATTTTGCACTGTTAAGTGTACATTACATGGCAGGAGCTCATGTTGGTGTAAATACAGTAAAGTCGTAAGTGTCTATAAGCCTTTCTGTTAGTGAAAACTTTCACCTGAATGAATTATAGCCAAGAACTATCCCTCCAAACACACATTTTTTAGTGTTACATGATAAGTGACATGTGTTACAAAAGCGATGAAGTTATGTTAACACCGTCATGTAACAAAAATGCCATCGACATTTTTACTCTCCTACTACCCTATACAAAACTTCAAATTATATGTTTAAGATGCCAGCACCGAGATTTAGCTGTATTCAGAGTATTTCATTAAGTTGCTTTCAAGACTATTTTTCTGTTTAAAATTACTCTCCTATATAAGTACTCTTATTCACTCCATACATGTACTATTCTTTACAATTTTGGATAATCACGAAACAAGTAAAACATTTTTTTACATCTTTTATTTTTTTTTATATTACCATTTGAATTTCTTGTGTTCATAATATAACCTTTATTGCACGATTTTTTAATAACCAGGTATGAATATACTATGCATAATACAAAATTATTTCACAGATGGTAGGTGCCCAAACAGTAAAGTGTGTAAGGTTTATATGTACTTGCACTAAAGTATTTGATTTAAAACACAGAAAGAAATACAAATATTAGTGTAAAATAATTCGCAAGGGGCACGGAAAATTAAAACCTTGTATTGTTACCTCACATTTTAAGAATAGAAAAATACAATGCTCATTTAATAAATACCCTATAAAGTTATAAAAAAAATCTAAAATACGATAGTGATTCTTATATGTATGATTTTTGACACATCTCAGGGTTACTTGACACATCTCAGGGTTAGCTGCATCGCGCACAGGACGCTGGGAACTGTTAAACAAGATAATGGCAGCCTCACAGGATTTCTCCACGCTGGAGCAACGAAGTGTTGTTACATTCTGCTGAGTGAACGAGTGGGACCGACAGAAATTTATCATTAGCTAAATCATATCATTATATGGTGACGACTACATGAATCGAGCAGAGTACGCTGAGAAGTCCAAACAGTGTTCAAGATTTTCTACATCCCTGCCGTTCCTTGACTGTAGTCACGGAAAGCTACAGTTAAAGTGGAAGGAATGATAAGGAAAAGCGGCGTTATTGCTGTATAAGAAATTGCTTCACAAATGGTCATAAGGACAGGATCATCACACCGTATCGTTCATATCGTACTGAGGTTCAGCAAATTGCGTGCATTCCTAAACGTTTGACATCGCAAATGAAAGAGACGGTATGAAGCTAATGCTGACATGTTTCTTCATCGTATTGTCAAAGGACATGAAAGATCCAGATTTCCACACCTTTGTCCCACTTAATAATACACCAAGTTGATTGGATCAAGGAGCCAAAATTACAAGAATGTCCAGTCAGCGGAGGTAAAGAATGTTGTTTCTGTGGACTAAGTACCCATTTTAATCTCTGGCTGACGTACGTTCACTGAACTTGTGAGGGACTACGTTAAAAAACAGTTATGTAATTATTTCTATGCTTGCAACAAATATTCTCCAAAAAACATGTTTTCAATTATTTATACTATGAGCCTTGTACACGAGTAAAGCAAGTATGAATGTTACATATGAACAGGAAACAGTCTTGACGATGGATTAACGAAACACGGAACATGCGAATATATGTACAATTCTACTTAAATGTTGGTGCTAGCTTTTAACATAAGAGATAAGCAGCTTACTGGAGTTCACTGCAAGTATGTCGACGTGTAGTAGGCAGGGAAAAAAAAAATCATATCTTTCCATTTAGTAGAAAGTAATCTAACTGAAGGCTTACATAACAATAACTTCTAATAGATGTTTCACACATAGGCTTTTTTCATTTTATCCTCGATTTCAGATAATTTTTATTTCTTACCTAGTTAATTCTGTGGAAGAATTATGTAATGACTTGGAATATTAAATCAGCTTTGTGTAAACATAAAGACCTCTTCGTCCAATGAATTTCTGATTACTTCTAAACAGCTCCATCGCACTTTTAACACAGCATAAGGTAATTAAGTAATAAACCACAACAATAAAAGAGAAATTTATCGCATACAAGTTTTTCTTCTCTTATTTCATCTTAAACCCCAAGACTAAATAGGACACACACAATATAAAAAGAAAGGCCACAAATCTTCACAGTTTGAATAAGAAATATCACAAACTGATGATGATTACTACATTTTGAGCAAGTTTTATTTGACAACTAAACAACACTGGTCTTAAACAATAATCCGGAACCCAACGTAAAAACAAATCACTGGGAGCTATTTGAACATGGACAGGACTGGACTTAGGAATGGAGAGAACACAAGAGAGTCAATCGATGATATTCATACGGAACTCGTTATGTAGAAAGTTTACAACACCTTGCAATATTTGGCCTTGTAAGGCCTGGTTGCCCAGCACCAGTGCAAGTAATGTGGCATAATCTTCAGGATGAAAATTTCGAACAATGTTTGTAACTGCAGCTGCCAATCTGGCCTGATCGGAAGCTCTCATTTCCATCAGTATCTGAGAAACCGGTTTAAATCCTTTGGCAAGTTTTGCAGCTAAACACCCACCTACTGCGCCACCTACAAGAAATTATCATCTTGTTAATTCCAAATTATTATTTACGGAGCGTACAATAAAGATGCGTTAGTTTACATCGTTTCAGCAGATTATTGTAGTTGTTCTTTTCAGGGCTATAAAGACAAGAAAAGAACGTTCAAAAAATATTTATTGAAGTATCTACGAGATACGCATTTCATAATTATATACTCACCAATACACGTACTTCCTTTTTCATTTGACTGCTTAAGTTACAAATAAACGTTGAAATATTAAAAAATAAAATAAAAAAGTCATTTAGAAAGAGTGTTAAACGAAAACAAATGATACCAACTAATATTAGGCTAATGAAGAAAGTAAATGCTCGTTCTGAGCTATCTTGCTACAAGTGTCAAGTAGCCTATCCTAAGGCTTGGTTAAAGCGGAACGCCATATACTAAAGAGAACATCCATGACGTTAACAAAGGTATTCCCATTCAAGGTTTTCTAATCATATAAATAAGTAAATAAATAAATAAATAACCAAAGTTAATTACTTCATTGAGCCACCTGACGAGCCAAACTTCATCTACTTTACACGATAAGGTATTTCTATGCTAACACTTACCTTTTATATTGACCTGGAAATCCTCGTCGGATGATTCGGCAACCACTCTTGTTTCCTTCGACAGCCAGACACTAATGAAAAAAGTGTCAGGATTAGGATTAGGATTTTTAGATTTCTTGGGCTTCTCGGCATCTATGACGATTTTAGCCCGTCGCGTATGAGGATTGACGTTCCTCGGTGATCACACTATTCGCGGAAAGGGAAGGAAGTGGCCTGACACTTGTATATTAGGTACCATCCTGGCATTTGCCTGGTATGAAGGAAAAAAAACAGGAAACCTTCACTCAGGATGGCGGGCCTGAAAAAGCTTTTACACTTTTTCGACTAAGTGTCCCCATCGAACCGGACTGTTCGAACCAGAAAAAAAAAAGCGCCATAGATTGTTTCTATATTGGCAGTATTCCCAAGTTGTAGGTTAGTGTATGTAGTTATCATAAACATTTTAAAAAGTTACTGTTGATAGTAGCGTTTTCAGCATAAAGAAAAGGGGGAAGGGGCTACATTTGGTAGCATTTTTTTTTTTTTAATGTCCCATGATTATGCCTGTTAGGCTAAAAGGGACGGATGATTAATGAAAGTAAACGATTGTGAAATTAAGATATTTTCCTCTCCCATTGGGAATCGAAGCCGAGATTGCGTGGAATAAAGGCACACGCGCTTTTAAACCAACAGAGAGAGAGCTGAAAAAATATTTGTAAAACTGAAGTTTTTCAGTAGTATTTGGGTGTCGAAGGCTACAGGATTGACTGCCGAAATTATACCAGGAACAAAATCATCCGATTAGGATTCCCAGGCACATAGTGAGTGAGAACTTATCAGTCATAACAAAATGTGGAATTTGTATCGAAGTTACAGTACCTCCATTTTGCTCCTATCCAGTGGGTCTGTAAGGATCAAGAATTTCTTTGTAATCCTGGCATAGTTTTCTAGATGACACTTTTTCAAAATAGCTTTGAAACGCCATATTTCAAGTTCAATAGGTTGCGCAAAGAACATTTTTTTATATACTACATTTATAGTTAAGAAAATTGGAATTACGAGTTTCCTAATATGTAGATCACCTAATTTTAGTGAAGCAACCCATTTTTTGGTCTAGACGTGATAAAAGGCGATATAAGATAGGGTTCCCAATTATTTGGCGAGGATGTATTCCTTGGCATTTCCAGGTTTTCCAGATCACGATTCACGAAATTCTACGTCTATATCTAATGCAAAATAAACTATTATATTTTTCCCGATCAGAAGATTCCTCATCTACTACGCATGTACATCATACTGTGTAGCCGGGTAAGGCAGGAAGAGAAATGGGTTCTGAGAGATAAAAATCCGTACTTAAAATTACCTGACTTTTCCAGGATTCCCAGATCAGTGGGAATCATGGAAGAGTTATCGATAATTTGCTGGAACAAAACTATAAGGACACTTGCAAAGCTAGTTATCATTGAATATTTTTTTCTTCAAAATTTTAATTCAAATTGGTATTTTTTTCCCTTCCCGTCATACTTCTTTTCTTTTTTAAGTTTCTTCGCCCTTGTTACTTTTTTCTAAGAGTTCTAAACTATGCTATGCGTAAGTATTGTGAACTCGTATCTCTATATATCATGAACACTATGGAAGGCTAAGGATGAAGAAGTTAACTGAGTGAAAAAACAACTCAATGAGAAAATGTTAGGAAAGAAGAATAATGTAAGACAGTTGAAAAGTGGAAAAGAGGCCTGCTCCTCTCAAAGATGGTAATGTCAGCGCCACATATATAACCGAGAAGATTCCAAAGAACGAAATCAGTCTGCAACTGGTCATCCCTCCTCTAGCTTGCTTTGGAGCTCTAGGAGACCTTTCTGCCCTCTTAGCTTGCTTGGAGCTCTGTTGGGCATCCTAACCTGAGTCACCTAGCTTGCTTCGGAGCTCTGTGACTTTTAACAACCTCACTGCTTGCACAGAGCATTGGGGATCTTACAATCCACCATCTAGCTTGTTTCGGAGCTCTGTGGAGATCCTTTTCTAGACTACCCTAGGAGACTCTCTATGAACCCAATATTAGAGAATTTACATTATAGTAATATTTTGTAATCTACTGTTTATAGTGGATTTTGTAATAAAAGCCGGTAGCGGGAAAACGATTCCGGACTATAATTTGCTCTATCTACTCCTGCAAAGCAGAACTTTACAATATGTTTGATTTATTGACAAATACATAATTCAAGTTCAGCATTATCTTCAATATCGACTTTAGAACTCCCTCGCGGCTATATGGTTACCGTACGCATTTTTGGCGTGGGAGATCCGGGTTTTATTTTCAGTGAGAGCTCATGTGGTTTGGGTCTCTCATTAAGCCCTAGGTCCACGTCTCGCTGTTACAGGGAATACTAAACTCAAATCAACCAATGAATACAGGCTTTACTAAGAAACATTAAATTTGTAAAATTATACATTAATGTGTTTACTATCAGAAGAGTATGTAGCTCATAATTAACAATGATAGACACTTATGCTAATTTGGCATTAACGAGTAAGTAATTAAAAGTATGACGTTTAATATATATTACAAGACTTATTCATTCATTCTCAATCTATAAACTTTTTGTGGATTAGCGTTTAGTAAACACTTAGGAACAGATTTCTATAGTTACCATGTTGTATTTTGTCCATGTGAAAACTGGATACCGTAAGACTTACGCAAAATCCGATAAATGACTGACTATAGAAATGAATAACAGTATGACTGTATGATCACGAACGTCCTTAGTGCTTACTTTCTGTTACTACGAGAATGATGTTTTCCTTAATTCTGAAACTATGAAACAATGAGGAAGGTTTATTTCTGTAATCTAAGACTCACCACAAATGTTTTCTCAGTTAGGAAGAAAGAACACAGACTATCATGTAAACAATTCTGGTAAGTGTGTGTGGCTTGTACCAAAGAGTTATTTAGGCACTTATATAAAAACGCTTGAAAAATATAACGATTTTAGAGAACACCCAAAATACTTTGGAGCTATATTCTCACACCTCTTTTTAGCAAAAATAAATAAATTTAAAAGAATTAATAAATACATATCTTTTAATGTAGTTAAGTGTTAAAAGAACTGTTAACAAATATAAAATACACAAATACTCTTCTAGTAGACTCTACAAAATGTGTCGACCAAAGACAACTGAACACAAAATTAAACTACTGTGACAACTTAAAGAAAACGTCTTGATACAAGGAAAGTAATTTAAATATAGAATTGTTCTTGAAATTATCACTTGTCTTTCTGCAAACAATTACATTTCAAACCTAACCAGGGTTTACTTTAGTTGTTACAGAAAGGAAGACAAAAATATCTGAAAATGATTTGAAACGTACAAACGCGGTTGTTAACAGGAAGACTCCGTTAGTAAGTGCAAGATTATTCTATACTTGCTTACCAAACAACATTCATAAAATTAAATTACTGTTTTCCTTCTTTTGAAATTATCAATGACACCACTTCATAACGTACTTAAGTTACTTTGTTAGTTTAAGTAATGGATTGGTATAAGCTATGTAAAGATATACTAAGGTATTTTCACTTGAGACATTCTAATAACACATTCAGGAATTCTAATAATCATTCTTCTTATAAGGTTTATGCAATTTTCGTGAATACCACTTCCACTTTCGAGCTTTCGATTCTTCCCTGGAGCCTTGGTCACAGAGGAAAAACAGGAGACAGAAAAGCAAAAGAAACAGACTAATCCTATCAATAACGCAATCCGCGTGCTTATCATTAGATGTGTTATCTAGTTTGTGACTAGGTGTCTCGAGCATCACTTTACCTTGCATTCTGTTTCTTTTACTTTTTCCTGATGCTTTTCTGTTTCCTGTTTTTACGTTCCTTAACAAAGACTCCAGGACAGAGTCAAAAGCTCGGAAGTGCAAGTGATATTTACGAATTGCATAAAGCTCTAAGTAGAATAACGTATTTTCTTTCAACTGCAGCTGTGATTTATTTAATATTTCCATTGTTTCAACTTTAAACTTATATGATCTAATAAATAGTTTGACATGTCTCACGTAAGATAATTATCTGCCATCATGGTTAGTTTTACCATGCTTACATATTTCCAACTGAATTCGTAATTGTTTCATATACGACTGGTTTACATTTCTTTATCGAAAATATAACTTTCTCAGCTCCACAGTGATATCTCAAAATTCATGACGAATTTGAATATAGGTTAGAGACTATACTTTTGAAAACTATCGACTGTTGAGATACTTGGGTATTGTGGAATGCTTATCTAGAAATAAATAACATACTTTACGAATTATTTTGTCATTGAAAGAAATGGAAACCAGGGTGTATGAAATCATAATACGAATTCAATAGGAAGTGCGTAAGCATGAAGGTTAGGATTGAACAACCACTACAGACTCAATCACACTCACATCCAAACATTCATTAGATCGTAAACACAAAACTGGCAAAAAATAAATAAATAAATAAATAAATAAATAAATAAATAAATAAATAAAATAAAAAAATAAAAAAATCACAAATTAATTAAACTGTAAATTACAACTGTACTTTAAGTAAATCTTAATTGTTATACGAAGAATGAACCGACTTTTAAACCAGGTTTCCAGGTTACCGTGACTGTGTTAACAATTACGCTATTCAGCCTGCTCCTTGAACGATCATATATTCTGTTACTATTTACTAATAGAACATATAGAATGCAATTTACAAGATACGAATAGAATTAACCTTTTTGTATTCCTGATAATTTCCAATACTTAGGATACTTTTACTGAGTATCCATTCAGTGCAGTGGCTTAACTCACATTATGCACAAAGATCTTAACATGCCTTGTGCTTCAACATCATTAGAAATTTATCTGTTTAAGTACGTGGATTAGTGTATTTGTTTATGGAATAATACGAAATAACGTACGTATATTTTTACAAAGTAACGAAGAAAGAAACACAGTTATAGTGTGGACGTCACATTTCTATACGTTGCCTTACAAACTTATCGCACCTTTTCGACAAGAGTGACACAAGTCAAAAACTCTGAAGGTCCAAGCTCGTAGCCCTCACGAGAAAAGTGACATAACGCGAAATTTGTTATTTTTGTTGTAATACACACTGATTTTGGGATAATTTTAAAGCTATATTTACAACACTTTTGCACATAAAAGACCAACCACTGTGATTATAAAATAACTTTAAAACAAGTTACGAGTTATGTCATATTTCACGCAAGGGATACGAGTTTTGACCTTAAGGTTTTTAACTTGTGTCACTTTTGTCGAAAAGGCGCGTTATGTTTATGTATGGAAAGTGCACTTAACATATTAATTATTACCCAGTTCTATATTGTTACTTTACCTTACTAGGTTTATATATATATATATATATATATATAGGGTGTTTATAAAAGAACTCCGGGGTTTTAAACATTCATATCTTATTAACGATAAAAGAGAGCAAAATTTAGTTAATTTCTCTGAAACGACTAGCTCAAAAAGTTTTAGTCATACTAATTGGAAATGTTTTTATCAACAGGTGGCAGCGCTGCGGAGCGTTGACCTTGAGACGACGTAGCGGCTGCGGTAGTCAGTGATTCAGTGCCGTGCCGTGTGGATTGTTGCGCTTCGCGCTATAAACGTGAAAATGTAAGCTTTCCAATCATGTATAACACACACTTTTTTTTTTACTTATTTTGCCTTAAAACCCCGGCGGGGCTCATATTAAACTTTATTAAATTGTTAAAAAAAAAAAGAAAAGAAAAAAAAAAAGAAAATGTAAGCTTTCCAGTCATGTATAACACATGTATGTACGTTTTTTACTTAATTAAAATATTTTGCCTCAAAACCCCGGAGTTCTTTTATAGACACACTGTATATATATATATAGTATTAACTTCTTCATTGAAGCTTGCACTGTCCTCTACATGTGAAACTCATCAGCCATGTGGCACCATGGCGACGACACACCAAAGCAATTACTATTCTCGAAGTTGTTTCAACATCGACCACGTCTTTTAAATTCAGCATAGGCTTTTTCCTCCAGATACAGAAGATGCCAAGATACAGGGTATGAAGCAGAGGTGCGTATACAATAGTCTAGTTGCAACGAATGAAAATAAACAATCGCTCCACCGACGAAGATCCTAAAAACCTCGGTGACAGGCGACAGAAACGGACCAATTTAGTTGCCTCATGGAGTACAACTCCAGGAAAAATACACATCTAATTGTAGGAAAAATTTGAGATCCAGAGTAAAATAACTATCCAGAGAATTGATAATGAGTGAGTACTAAACACAATATACAAATAACATCAAAATGTGACAAAATTCTACAGTTAATATATATATTATAATTTCAATTATATCCTACAGTGATTCCCAAAAGGTGATCCGCGGGAGGTCACCACGGGGTCTGCGACTTATTGTTGGAAAATTATATTTTATCTTAAGTTCGCCTTCAGTAAACGTTATTGTATTAATAAAAATAATCAAAACGATATTAATTCTTAAGGTTGCCAGACGTACCTTTTAAGAGTAGAGTAGGGCCTACTCTTCCTCAGGGTATCAACTGTTGTACTTCCACTTTAACTTTTGTACTTCCACTTAGCGCACTAGGAATTAAAACTGTTCGATTTGTCTTTTCCATAAAATAAATATGTATCTCCCAAGTGTTTTCCTAGCGTCCTACTTTAAATATTGTATGTATAATGAAACATCATTACTTTTAATGTTGACTTACAGTGTATGACTGTTTTATTTTGTGAATGGCCGCCACCTTATAAAACACCAGAAGTAAGTAAATAATAATGTTAAATTCAGTAAGTGCTGATTACAATTTTAATTTATGACGAAATGGACAAAATTTGGGATTTTACGAGGTCCGCGACATGTTGGCGAAGATATGAAGGGGTCCTCAGAAGAAAATTACTGGGGACCACTGTCCTCGAACAAACATACATTAGTACATAAATATTTATAACAACCATTTCTTCTTCAGAAACAGCTTCCCGATACAGTTCGATGTGGTGGTTCCAGTCTCCAGATAAGTATGGTCTCACTTCAGTAGGTATTTGCAACAGAATGTAGTGTGTAGTTACATATTCTAATTAGTAGAGTAATGTACAATATGGCTTTATCCATAAGTTAATTAGTTGTAGAAGTATCTTACTATTTTAGTTGCTTGCTCGACACTATATAGTTGTTGTTAATGAGAAGGATAATTAGAAGTATTAGTAGTTAGCCGTGTAGGAGAACATAGTTGGTATTATATAGCTTGCTGACGTTGGGAATTAGTAGTAGCTATAGACCCGTAAGAAAGAATTCTTAATGCATTCGTGTAGCTTGGCCATAACATATTAGTTGCTTATCTATTATTGTAGATAGTATTTATAGTCATTATCTTTTATTTATATTTTACTTATTATTATTTATCTATATCTATATCTATATCTTATTATTTATAATTGTATTATTATTATTATTATTAATTATAATTCTCATTTACTACTTGATTCGTCGGATATGCAAATAAATTGTCATCTTATAATCATCTTAGTTCCATTATATGTTTACATAATTCCTTTCTGTTTAAATGTATAGCTATTAGTATGTAACGGAATACACTGAAATGATTTCTCACTGAACCTTTTACCATGTCATGTTTTTTTTATTTTTTATTTTATTTTTTTGGAGAAAGAGAGTTAGAGAGAGAGAGAGAGAGAGAGAGAGAGAGAGAGAGGGGGGGGATACGTTATTTTGTATTAATATATTAATTTATGTTAAACTGAAAAATTTCTAGCGATGTTGAAGTAAAAAGCATGATAAGATCTTACGGCATAATACGATTTAAGCCGTTCTGGTCCTTGAAAATGGATACCCACTAAAACTATCCGAAATATCGGAAATTGCTACAGTCTACCAGGAACGCAAACTGTTAGATCTATTTTCATATTTTGTTATTCTTGAAGTCTGTCCTCGCTGTTTGTATATGTTGAATTTACACTATTGAAGATTTGGTGTAATATAAAATCGGTTATTTCTTCCATTTATTACATACATATAAACATACATAAACAGATGTCATTACATATAACATATATATTTATCATTATATAAAAACATATTATATATAAACGTAGATTTTAACCTAATACTCGCCCTTTATGAATAATAATTTACCAGCTAACAATTATTTTTAAATGTCTTGAATTTGTTCCTAATTTTAGGTATAAATTATGACTATAAGTAACACTAGCCTGCGATGGTTTTGTTTTTCAACATTTAATGATGGATTCCTATATCTTTGTGCGCTTAATCCAAAAAGGACCTCAGTTTGTTTACATTATGTCAGAATTGTTTGCAAATGGCAATGTACCAAATGTAGTATATGTCGCTCTTTGCCTGAATCGGGTCTAGCCTGGTTCAGCCTGGAACCAAGCAATTCTGCGCCTCTTTGTTGAGATGTAAGTCGCGAATCAAATCGCTGAGTTCCGGTTGTGTAAATGGTTGTGGCGCAGACGTGCCAGCTTCGTAAAGCTCGTCATTCTCGTCGGTGTCCACGTCCTAAACTTTCGGAATCGTCTACGTCAGAAAAATGTTTTGGTTGCATAATCTAGACTACTAGAAACAGGACGTGACACCGATGGAGCATTTGAATAGACGATATTCTTTTTAGTCTTGATACTGAAACCGTAAACACTGGTTAAACGAAAGTAACAATAAGCACTGTGATTTTTGTGGCTCGCGTCAGGCCATCGGAACGCCAAATCTGAAAGCCTGTTGTTCCCCTCTGATCACCGTCTTAGCCTTTCAACACACGTATACCAAACATAATGAGGTGCCCAAGTTTTGTCTTGATGTCCTACTTCCACACAAAAATACGCGAGATACACTTGCCGCACGAACTTTGTTCTCTCTCTCCTTTTTTTTTTTTTTTTTTTTTTTTTTTTTTTGCCTTGCCAACATGAACTCACCACAAATGTAACAAAAGGAATCTCCAGACGTTTTATAGTCGCTTGACGCCATGCCAAACACTGTATGTTTACTGCTCCGCCGACATACACACTTTTGATCGCGGAGAATACGTACGAAGGGTTCACCAGCACTAACACTTACAGGGTGCACCACGTTTAATGAACAAAGTGCTGCTATCTGCCGGTTTGTGTTGCCACCGATTCTTTTTTATCATAAACAAACAGATGGCAGCATTTCCTGTGTTCTAACATCTGTCCGTACGTCTCATATTTGTGATGTGATATAATACATTGAGACACATTGCGATTTGCAAACAATTCTGACGTAATGGACACAAACTACGGTCATTTTTAGATTAAGCGCACCAAGATACATAGGAATTCATCGTCCAATGTTGAAAATCACGACATAAACGAAATAATGCAGAAATGTGTAATCTGTATTCTCTTCACCATTGTAGGCTGAAAATTTAACCACTTTTCTCTTCCAATATATATGTATCTTTAATACATACCGACAGCCAGGCCAAGTGGTCCCATTAAGAGTCCCCCAGCTGCTGCCGAGAATCCCGCTATCGCTCCACCTTTGAGTGACTCTTGAACGGCAACTTTCATATTCTTCTGATCGGCAAGAATAGTTACCACTTCCAATATTTCCCTTGTGCTTACTGGCATATTGTTCCTTTTACTAAATGAAAAATTTTTAAAAAGTTAGGAACTGTTTATTGTTAATAAACATTATTTAGTAATATATAAAATCAAACTTTAATATAATACACAAATAAATACTAAGTACAATTACAATATAATCGGTTTATACCATATTTAAAGATCTTTATTAATCTGCTGAACCAGTGGCGTACGCAGAGTTTCATCAATGAAGTTTCAAGCATTTGGTATCATATCCTTTCAGGCCAAGCATGATTATTTGTATATTTATATTAATATAGTAACTGTTGTTTTCCATAATACCTTGTTCAAGGGGGGAGAGGTTACGCCTCGAACTCCCTTTGCTTCCGTAAGTCGCTTGCGACGCTTTTTCTTTTTTTTCTTTCTTTCTTTCTTTTTTTTCTTCTTTTTTTGGTCAACAGTTTAATAATAACGAACACAAGATATTAGAGCCCCCTTGTGTCAATGTGTTGGCGTACGGGTCTTTGGCACCAGAGATACGGATTCGAATCCTGTTGGAAGCCCACATTACACTATAGGTCTACGTTTCATATACCCTTGAAGTTTGAAAGAACACTACCGTCTAATCAACTAAATACCACGTTCTGCACAGTAGACCTGTTTCTTTTAATACTAGGAAATGCTATGAAACGATTAGTTGTTTTCAAGACCTTTCGTACTATGGATAAATCTGAGTGCACGATAGCTATGATGTTATAAACTGTGCATACATTTTTCTGGCCTACAATACAAGAGCTGGAAACAATTGTAAGTTCATTTTATCTCCACTGTTTCACTTTTCGAATTTTTAAAAATATCTTGACCCGAGAGGGTAACTTAAAGTCATATAGCTCTATTCCAATACACGCATAGCAAAGAGGATTGCTGAGTGCAAGTGTTTTGCTTCAACATGATAACCTTCGTTCTCATTCTGCTCATGCACCCATGGAAACCATCAACGACCTACGCTTCAGGTGTCTCCCACGTGGCACTATCATATTTCCACATCTTTGGTCCATTAAAGGAGTACCCTGCAGAGCAAAAGTTCAAGTTTGATTATGACGTCCAATCGGATGTGCACGAGTAGCTACAGCGTCAATCAAAAGAATTTTTATTATGCGATACTGAAGCACTTTCTATCCGATAGTGTGAGTGAACTGAACTGGGAGGGGACTATGTAGAAAAATAATGTACAAGTAAACATTCTCCCTACAGTAAAATACTGGAAGAAATAACACTTGCGTTTCTCATTTGATTCTCCCTCGTAAAAGAAAGAATAAACTCATTTTTGCAATAAATTGATATTAAAATTAAATAGCCTGAAACAGGTAATATCTTAAAAAGTAAAAACAAGGAAATAAAAATATGTAGGGTAGTGGGAGAAGATTCCATTTAGGATCTGGCGCCAGTCGAAGTTTACTTTTACTTTCTTTCCGCTAATTGGTGCTTGAATCGCCTCTAGCTTTCTACTACTAGCATCTCGCTGGATTTCAACGGGTATAAAAGAGTACGAACATGTATCAATAGGTGTCGGGTCATGTCCAATAGAGATAGGAAGAATAGCCGGACGTGCTGCATCATACACGTCGTCAACGAAAGAAACGTCTTAGAAGCAGAATCAGAGTGGGCTGTTCGAACAGAGTAACTCTCACCCTAAGAAGAATCTACAAGAAGTGACGACGATTGCATAGCTTCAGCTTTTACTTTAAGAAGAATTCTTCAAGAAGTAAGCACTGCGGTCTAAGCCAAGCTCCTGCTGCATAAAGAATTTACGAAAGAAGTCATGTGCGAAATTCTGACAATCTTTGCTTCTACAACGACAGCATCGTTATAGCAAATAAAATTGTGTTACTATCGTTCCCACCAAACTGGTTACGGTATTCCTGTGGAAGGGAAAGATCGCCCTCATCGTCAATATTGCTTTTGGCGACAGTCGTGGGAAAAGGATGCTTGTTTCCTTTCCACTAGAATTTCTAGCCCCACGCATGGCACCGACCTTATCAGACCCAGCACCCACACAGAGTACCATATACTATACAATACACAGTTCTCACACTCACCACGGGTAGGAAAAAAAGGGGGGGGGAGGTAGAAAAACGAACCTCGACCAATCTCACCCACATCTAGAGAAGTGTTAGAAACAATAGAACATGGCAAGAAACTCTTTTCGCACCTGAAAATAGTCTTCCCAGATACAGAGGTTCTCTTTTGAGTACGTTAAGTGGATCGGCGACTCCCTTTTACAAGAGACGGAACACCAAACAACTTGAGAGTGGGCTTCAACATAAACAGCGGATACGACAAGATGATCAACACAACATACTTGTACATCGCTTTCACGAAGCAAGATGTCCAGGGTTTTC
The DNA here is from genome assembly GCF_964235325.1 of Thermobia domestica. Classification (NCBI taxonomy): domain Eukaryota; kingdom Metazoa; phylum Arthropoda; class Insecta; order Zygentoma; family Lepismatidae; genus Thermobia; species Thermobia domestica. The sequence continues at coordinate 43,856,227 of NC_137458.1, forward strand.
TACACTTGCATAGCACGTGGTTTTGGAATGGATTGCAATTTCAACTGGTCACAGTTGACTGAGCACGTACACAAAAAACACCACACAACCATACCTGTAACAAAGTACCTCAACAAAGAAGAACACTACGTGGGATCGTTACTAAGTAAGAAGTGATATAAATATAAGGCGCTGAAATTCTAGAAAGGAATACTTCCAGAAGAATCGTATTTTTCTTTCAGTAGTAGAATAATATTAATCTAAAACGTGTAAGGGTTATTTTAGCATAATGAAACGTGAGCATTATTCTTGTATTTCAAAAAATCAAATCTCTCTTGCTAAAGGTAAAATTGCTATGAAACTTAGCTTAAAATAGTCTTTTGGATCCTAATTTAAAAATACAGCAACAGCTTTTTAATTTAATGTCCGACAATTATGCACCGAGGTTAAAGGAGGCGGTCAAATGAAATAAGTGGGACGAAACGAGAGAACTTCGCGAAAACCTACGTTCGACGTATCTGTACACCACGAAGTCCAGAGCCATAAGCGCAGAGATAGAAGTAATAAACAAATCATTATTATTTTATCATGTTTGTATGTTATTTTACTTGCTGAAGAACTTTAGAAATAATAATAATAATAATAATAATAATAATAATAAAGTAACTCATCTCATGCACAGCAAAATTTATTCAAGTATCGGTTTATTTTCTGCTCTAATATATTCTAACATAAGGTACTCTTACCGGGGCAATGGAAGTAATGTGATTTTACTTTATTTCTTTAAAATCTCCAAGACTTTTTGAAACAAAGACCAGTTTCCCTTTTAAACCTCTATTCTAAAAATGGATAAAATAAATCATAAGTTACCAGAAAACAGCAGTATGTTTTCAAATATTCTTGCTTTTGCCATATGAAAGGTAACCAAACAAACGCATATTTTGGGAACACTCAAAACTGGCAGTGAAACAATTAACAAATCGCGTAAAGCAGACGATTAGTTATTGTAGTTTATTTGTAGTTATGAAATTGTCCTTACTTTCATTGCTTTTTAATCGTTCTAGATTAAAACTGTTAAAAAACTACATGAAATTTGGAACTTAAAATTACCGTAATTTCCTATGTGGTAGTTTTCTCCTTTTAATTATCCACTACAACGAAACTATCGTATGCAGACTGCAATATTATCGTTCAATTTTTACTGCAGTTTGGCAAAAATACAGGAAAATACATTATTATTATTAGCGAAAAAAAAAAAAAAGAAAGAAAAGAAAAGAAATTGTACAAATATCAGACATAAACTAATTGATACATTGCACTGAGTGGAACAAAATGATATGAGCCCAGTAATAAAGCTTATGCAAGGTTTTCGAGGAAATTAAAAAAATAAATAAATAAATAAACTAAAAGTTGATGCTGAACGAAAATCACGGCACCTATTAAAGAAACTGATAGTGAAATGTATCCTTATGAAACTCTTCATTATGAGACTGTACACTTTATTTTCTATTTAAATAAAATAGTACCGAAAAATAATATATCAGTGAACAGAAAGATAAAAAGGAAAAAAATGAAATCTTTAAGTTTTACGTCCCACGGTTATGCCGGTTAGGCTAAAGGAGACGGTGATGATGAGAAATGAATGAAATGGTAGAATGAAGAAAGTGGGAGGAAACTGGAGAACCCCAAAAAAGCCCACGAGCACGGTGTTTGTCCACCCCAAAGTCCACACGGCGCGAGCTGGGATCGAACCAGGGACCCCAAGCACCGGAGGTGAACGCTCTACCACTGAGCCACCGCGCTCCAACAGAAAGATAAGAAAAGTTATATATATATATATATCTAACAGTATTAGCAGAAATGAAAATGCTAACTAACGGCTGAGGAAGATATAACATTTGCTGTCCATTTCTTTTCTCCATGTCTGATGCAGAGGACGTTAGGTCCCTGAAACTGTAACAAAAATCGTATAGTTATTAAATAATTCATTTTGTTCTGGTCAGAAAAACGTGTTTTAAAATGTTGTGATTATCCAGAACCATGGAGTTTATATATATATATATATATATATATATATATATATATATATATATATATATATATATATATATATATGCCAGTTAATAGAAAGACAAGGCATAATTACATCAATTAATAGAAACCAGGGTTGGCTGGTTTAAACCAGCTGTATTTTTTTTTTTTAAAATAACTGGTTTAAACCAAAAATCGAAAAATGTTCGTGAACTGTAAGTGTTCTTAAAATCTTGATGAACACACGTTTGTGGGTTATCACGTTTCACTCCTGTATATTATTCTTAATATTCAGACCTAATTCCCCGTTCATTACTCAAAGGGATTATGCTACAAAAGCAACTTTTTTATTTTATGAATGTTTCTTTTGTGATTTTTTTCATAGTTTGTTATTATTATTATTATGGAATTGCAATCAAAGAAAAATTCTAAATATTGTTTCGTTTAAATAATGTTTACTATTGATAAAATACATCGAAATACTGTACTTTTTTCGGGTAGGGGGGGTCAAACAAACCCCACGAGAGGCATTTATTGAAATCTGAAGTATGTTTAGTATCTATTTATGTATAAATGGGTCAGAGTCAAAGTAGACTTAAATAATTCGTATCTTTATTCACTTTTCTTATTGATATGCAAATTAATTCGTTGTATTTCTTTAACTTGGACTAATAAAAGTAGTTGTGAACAAACTTGAACTATTACAGTATTTTGAAATTGTCCATATGTAATTCTTTATAATGGTTTCAATTGTGCAACTGTTTATCGTTTTGTCCTTCTGAAATGACTCCTTCCAACATAACCCGGTTGTTGCATAATAACACCACGGTGAAAAAAAAACTTATTTCTGTCCATATGTGATATAAATACATAGAGCAAATTATATATATATATATATTAAAAAAAAAACCTGGTTTAAACCCAAAAAACCTTGTATAGTTAATATAAATACAAGACATATATCAGTTAATAGAAGGAGAAGACATATATCATCTTATTAAAGACACTTTTTCTTTTTAAAGAAAATAATATTTTTGTCCTCTCGCCTGTAAACTTACGAAAATAGAGTTATCTTTCTCTGGTTCTCATGCGACAATATGTCAGTTAATAGAAAAATAAGGTATGTATCAGTTAATAGAATATATATATATATATATATATATATATATATATATATATATATATATATATATATAATCTTTTTATTAACTGACATATCGTAGCATGAGAACCAGAGGAAGGAAGGCAACTCCATTTTTGTAAGTTTACAGGGGAGAGGACTAAAATATTATTTTCTTTTTAAAAAATGTGTCTTTAATAAGATGGTATATATATATATATATATATATATTCATATATCAGTTTATAATTCACACTAAGCTTAACTAACTGACATAGCTAACGGTAAGTCTTGATGCGCAGTTTCCGAGAAAATCAACAAAAACTAAAGTCGACAATAGCGTTTAAAAGCATACATATCATTCGTTGCCAATAATAATTGATAATTCTGCTGGAACCGATTGTTTATAGCTATATTTATTTACTATATATGTAAAAAAAAAATATACTCTGTTAAGTGTCAGACTGTGTCTTCCAGCAATGGCACACACATACACACACACTCCTAACAGTTACGAAGATAGCCTACTTTAATTATACTAACTCTTTTCAAATGTTGGAGTACGTGTCCTAAAACTAAAATGCACGGATACAGGTTTACAGAGTAATCAAAATTTTGTAATGCAGATAATTAGAATTCCATAATATCCTCAATTTTCATTAGTTCAGAAGAACACAGTTTAAAATGCAAATATACATATACTAAATATACGAAACATAAATATATATATATATATATACTAGCCTTTGGCCAGCTGGGGGCTTCGCCCCCAGACCCCCGTATTTGCTCGGCCTACGGCCTCGCATGTCATATGTTCGTGCATTTATTCTTAACGTTTCTTTAAATCGGCCAAACATCCCCAGATCTCATATTTATCATCCTTTGCTCCTTAATACTCTGCTTAATAACTCACAGTTTATTTTCTTATAGCAACCTTTGTTTTGTCAACCACAATTTATCGACTTATTATATAATGAATGATGATGTTAGATTCTCATTTTCAGAGGTTTTTTTTTTTCTTATTTATAATTTTCAAAAAAGAAATATGGGATTTTTGTTCGACCATAACTCTTGCATATTTGTAAGATAAAGGTCGATTCTTTTTCTTGTAACTTTGTAGTATTTCCACACCACCCCTGTGGTATCCTGCTACACGCATACTCCTTTGAATGAAAGCTTTTGCTTCGTTATGTCTTTCGTATACTAAAAAAACTGGAACGTAAGTGCTATTTGTGTCTGGGAAGGTTCGTATCATAGTGTGAAAATGAAGTTCAATATGAATTGTATTTGGACAGGCACCAAGCATTCTCCATAAAGAAGCTTAAAGGGATTTCTTTTTGCGTAGACTCTTATGTTACTATCAAGTATTACTATTAAACAATTAACACCAACCGCTATAATGATAACTTAAGGTAACAATAACCGTGCATTTTAACAAGAGATCAACAAGAATACAACATATAAAGCAACTGTAACAAACACGTTCCGTAATACCCGTTTCAAAAATCCCCTAAAAACTAAAAATATTCACTTTTGGCAATTTTCCTTTGACATGCCAAATTTAATCATTGTAATCCTAAAGAAATTGCCCAATAATTTTGAGATATAAAAGGAGTTCCTATAAACAAACCCCACCAAAGTTGGAATTTTTTATTTCTGTTAATTTATAAAGGTAAGCAAGAAAGTTCTGTCGCTTTTGTGGAGGTCTCTGTTCAATTGGACCTCCCACCGTGAGTTGAATGCGAATGAGGATAAGACGAAGGTCAGCTGTTGTTCTGCGTATGTGCAGCATACTACCTGGTTATGGTAGTTCAGTTACATTGTGAATTTGCGTAAGAACAGAGTGAATGAGACCTCCACAGAGCGTCATAAGGGCGTGTATGCAATACGAGTTCAAAGTGGGGACAAAGGCAGCTGCAGCGGAGCGGAATTCTACCGACTTTCTTTTTTTTTTTCCTATCTCAACTATCTGAAAGATAAGATTTTGTATCCCAAGAAAACGCCCATTTAAATAGCATAGGAATTTCTTCATCCCCTTTCAACCCCTGAAAAATTTAAAAAAAAAATCCCTTTTGGCAATTTTTTCACGGTTAGTTCTCAAAGGCTACAATCATGCCAAATTTCATCATTCTAATCATACCGGAAGTGCCTAAACATTTTAGGGTGTAGAAGACGTCCCACATAAATAACATGCGAAAGATTTTTCAGTTCTCCATAAAACCAATCTACGGTTGCAAATTTTCACTTCTGATGATGCACTTAGGTAAAGCTAACGAAAACGTAGAAGCATACCGAATTTCAAGCTTTTATTCCAATTCAAAGTACCTAAAACATGAGATTATAAGTTCAGAAATAGTCTCATTTAAATAACATGGGGAAATTCTTCATCCCCTCTTTAGACCCCCTAAAAATTAAAAATATTCACTTTTGGCAATTTTCCTGTGGGTTTGTCCCGAAAAGTTATAATCATGTCAAATTTAATCATTGTAGCCCTGCAGGAAGTGCTCAATAATTTGAGGGTGTAAAAGGTGTCCCATATAAATAACATGGGAAAGATTTTTCAGTTCCCTATAAAACCACTTTAAAGTTGGAATTTTTTACTTTTGGCAATTTTTCTGTCGGTTAGTCCTGGAAGGCTACAATCATGCCAAATTTCATCATTATAATCTTGCCGGAAGTGCCTAAACATTTTGGGGTATAGAAGACGTCCCATATAAGTAACACTGGAAAGATTGTTCAGTTCCCCATGAAACCACTTTACGGTTAGATATTTTCATTTCTGATGATTCACTTAGGTAAAGTTAACGAAAACGTACATGCATACCGAATTTGAAGTTTCTATTCCAATTCTAAGTACCAAAAACATGAGATTATAGGTTCAGAAAAAGTCTCATTTAAATAACATGGGGAAATTCTTCATCCCCTCTTTAGGCCCCCTAAAAATTAAAAATATTCACTTTTGGCAATTTTCCTGTGGGTTTGTCCCGAAAAGGTATAATCATGTCAAATTTAATCATTGTAACCCTGCAGGAAGTGCTCAATAATTTGAGGGTGTAAAAGGTGTCCCATATAAATAACATGGGAAAGATTTTTCAGTTCCCTATAAAACCACTCTAAAGTTGGAATTTTTTACTTTTGACAATTTTTCTGTCGGTTAGTCCTGGAAGGCTACAATCATGCCAAATTTCATCATTATAATCTTGCCGGAAGTGCCTAAACATTTTGGGGTATAGAAGACGTCCCATATAAGTAACATTGGAAAGATTTTTCAGTTCCCCATGAAACCACTTTACGGTTAGATATTTTCATTTTTGATGATTCACTTAGGTAAAGCTAACGAAAACGTACAAGCATACCGAATTTGAAGTTTTTATTCCAATTCTAAGTAAACATGAGATTATAGGTCCAGAGAAAGTCTCATTTAAATAACATGGGGAAATTCTTCATCCCCTCTTTAGACCCTCTAAAAATTAAAAATATTCACTTTTGGCAATTTTCCTGTGGGTTTGTTCCGAAAAGCAATAATCATGTCAAATTTAATCATTGTAGCCCTGCAGGAAGTGCTCAATAACTTGAGGGTGTAAAAGGTGTCCCATATAAATAACATGGGAAAGATTTTTCAGTTCCCTATAAAACCACTCTAAGTTCGGAATTTTTTACTTGTACTGATTTACTTAGGTAGTGCTAACACAAATGTGCAAGCATACCGAATTTCAAGTTTCTATTCCAATTCTAAGTACCTAAAACATGAGATTATAAGTCCAAAAAAAGGTCCATTTAAATAACATGAGGAAATTTTTCATCCCCTCTTTAGACCCCCTAAAAATTAAAAATATTCAGTTTTGACAATTTTCCTGTGGGTTAGTTCCGGAAAGCTACAATCATGCCAAATTTAATCATTTTAGCCCCACAGGAAGTGCTCAATAATTTATGTCAGCTCATGTAGTTTTATATATAGTTAGGATATAAGCTGTGTACTCAAAGCAATACATTATTAGAACCATCTACAGAATAATACAATTGAACAGAAATAAATATGAGCCGTTCAGATGCCAAACCGATTAACTCCATCAAACGAATTTTTCAGTAGTGAACATTTTGGTAACTTTGATATAATGCATTTAAATGAGAGTGATCATAATGTTTACGCATTAAAACGGTTTGGCTTCTGTACGCCTCATATACAGGGTGAACGGTAATTACGTGGACAAACTTGAACGGGTGATAGTACATCTAAAAAGAAGAAGAAAAAAAAGTCCTAGTGAACACGAGGAAAATTCCGTCCCGTTTAGCAGTGACAGTGTGTCGAAAACGTGGGAAGATGAACTTCAGTGGCCAACAGCCTAAAAACAATACATCGTAAAGAGTGCGGTTACTCACTTAAGGTTGAAAAATGCATGTTTGAAAACGCAGCTACGTGTGCGCACGGGATTAACAACGTGTGACACTTCTTTACTTTACAGCACGTCCGGGAATCCCTCCGTTCCTTTGGGGAATCCTGTGCGCACGCATAGCTGCGTTTTCAAACATGCATTTGTCAATAGAGTAGGCATGACTTTCTAAGTGACGTTTTTAATCTCTCTCTCTACGATATATTGTTTTTAAGCTGTTGGCCTCTGAAGTTCATGTTCCCACGCTTTCGACACACTGTCACTCCTAAACAGGACGGAATTTCCCCCATGTTCACTAGGACTTTTTTGCTTCTTTTTAGATGTACTATCATCCGTCCAAGTTTGTAAACGTAGTTACCGTTCACCCTGTATAACATGGAATATATAAACTTTACATGACATTAACAAGAAAGAAAACATATTACCTGAGAGGCCACATCTCAAGGAGAAAGCTTCTGTAACGGAACGGACAGTTACAAATGGAAACACAGGTTTTATTTCTGGTGATTGATCACCAAAATTAACACTTTTCGTAAACGTAAGAAATTAGATGCTTTACAGATTTTTTTTTTTTAATTTTTATATATATATTCTGATTTAGATTATAATGATGAAGTGGATTCGTAAGAAGCAAGTATATTTTTTTGGGAAATGACTCCTAATTATTTAGTAACTTTAAAAATAAAGGAAATATGAAAATAATTTATAAACCATCGCACAATGTGTACTGAATATTTTTATATTATTACTACCGTTAAAAGAAAAAAGGGCCAAACATGAAAGTATAATAATCTACAAATTTCATTGAGTTGAACAATATGATACGAGTAAGTGTAAATCCTCATGCGCCATTTTCGAGAAAAATGATAAAATAAGTTTCTTTCAACTCTTGTAAACCTTAAAACGTATTCGGAAAAATGTACATGTTCACCTATTAACATGAAACTGCGAATAGCACATACTCATCAAGATTTTCATTATGACACAAGCATGATGCAGTATTAATGAGATATAGCACGAAATTATGAACAGCTATGTTCAGAAATAAGAAGACATAATTGACAGATTACATCGAGATGAACAAGATACTGTGTTTCAAAGTACATTATCATGAGCAGTTTTCGAGAAAATATCGACAGTATTCTGCTGGAAAGGTTATTATTAACAATACTACCGGTAATTTATGTACTGTACAAGAGAAATTAGCAGATTGTATCTATGGGTTAACTGCTGTATCGCCGGATCAATTTTAGAAAATTTACCGGATGAATTGGAGAATTTATTTTGGTTTGTGAGAGAGAATGAGTGAAAGTCAAGTGAAGGGAATAGTTGAAGTTAAGAAAGCATTTCTTGTTGCTAGTCGTTTTTGATCTTGTAAGCGGCATTATATATGAAACGGAAGGGACTATTAGGCGGAGATGTACACTTGTTATGATTTATGGGAAAGGCAGTGTGGAAATGGTGCGTAAATGACAAGATTGTGACATATCAAATTTGAGTTTTGTCGAGTTATAGCAAAAAGAAGTGTCAGTTGTTCAAATTTTGTGAAAGGCGTGGTCTACTAAACAGGTGATCAGTATATCGTGTGTGTAGAAACGAAACTACACAGGTATAACCAAACTTAATCGAATCTAACCTAATTTAGTACAATTTGGTACTTTTTTGGATGGCATTCATTATCTCCACCAAAGCCGTGCAACACACAAGCCATGCATTTTGACATAATGTTCTTCCTCTATCCTCGTTTATGCGTATACCTACCGCCGCTGACGCGCCTGCTTCCTACATACGCACACCCTCGCTAATGATCGGACCCGCCTGCTGCGCTCCTACTCTGACTCGGTTAGATATCAATCATGCATTTAAGTGGCTACCTATTACAAGTTGGTTTTCGTGTCTTATGCACTACCTTTTATGCCAAGCGTCCACACTATATTTCGAACAATAATCCCTACCAAGTGAGTCAGGGTCACAACCTAGAATTGGGGTGGAGGGGGGAACCTGATGTTCCTCTTTTTCTCGATTTTCGTGTAATCAGGCGATACAACAGTAATGTCGCAAATTGTATCTGCTGTTCTTTGATTTCTCGTAACAGTAATACTACTTGTAAGGTAGATCTACAGGAAATTCATAATCATGGATCTAGAATTTCTTTTTCTTTTTTGACTCAACTCTGGAAGGCACTCTAAGGTTTTGCAAACAGAAATATGCAATGCACGAATTGGGTTAACTGTTATATTGCCGGACCAATTTAGGAAATTTACCAGGTCCATTGGAGAATTTATTTAAGTTTGTGAGCAGGGTTGGATGCTTTAAACCAGCTGTTTAAAAAAAAAAATAAAAAAAATAAAATAAAAAAAAAAAACTGGTTTAAACCAAAAAACGAAAAATGTTCGTAAAAGTGTAAGAGTTTGTAAAATCTTGATGAACACACATTTGTGGGTTATCACGTTTCACTCCCGTATATTATTCGTATTATATTCAGACCTAAATTCCCCATTCATTACTCATAAAGATTATTCTACAAAAGCAACTTTTTTTATACAGTGAAACCTGTCTTTAGCGGAATCGAGCGGGACTTGCAAAAATTTCCGTTAAAGTCAGGTTTCCGCTTAGTGGAAGTAGACATTTCTTTTCTTAAAAAAAAAGAAAAAAATACATGGTTATAAAAGGGCATGCTGAGAAAATATATTGCTGTACCTAGATTGTTCGATTACAGTACTTCTTTCTTCTACGAATAAATACACAAAAAAATTAAAATGAATACAAAATATGCTATGCACACGTTTTCTTTATTTTTCTAATAGCCAAGCAGGGTTTTCTGTGTACATTGCTGCTTGGCTGCTTGACTTTCCGCATACACTTTAGCCTGAGAAATTATACTAAGTGAATCGGAATCATTTTTTCGTAAGGGAAATTTTTGCAGTTCCTTTAAACTTCTGAGAGAATCTTGATATGTATTTATTCTACACTCTTCTTGGAACTCGGTATCGTATTCCTCTTCTTCCTCTATCTCGTTTTCTTCTTTCCGACATTCCGTATGATTCTTGATTAAGTTGCGGGGATTAAGGACAATTTGTGGGGGTGAATATGAGTAGTGGTTGGGGAAGGTCAACACTGTCCAGAAATATTTAACAAAAGAACGAACATTTTATCGCAGACAGTGTAATGTATATGTCTCACAGAATGTATAAACATCTAAACGCTGTAGGGTATAGTCCGGAACTTAGAATTTCCCGTTAAATGTTTATTTTTCTTTCCGTTGTCCGCGTAACACAGTTTCCGCTTAATGAAGGGAGTTTTACACGTTTTGCTCTCCAAAATTCATGGGACCGTGAAATATTTCCGTTTAAGACAGTTTTCCGTTTAATAAAGGGTCCGTTGAAGACAGGTTTTACTGTATAAGTTTATAAATGTTTGTTTTCTGATTTTTTTGTAGTTGTTATTATTGTTATGTAATTGCAATCAAAGAAAAATTCTAAATCTTGTTTCGTTTCAATGTTTACTATTGATAAAATACATCGAAATGCCGTACTTTTTGTTGTGTACCCCACGAGAGGCATTTATTGAAATGAGAAGTATCTTTGGTATCTATTTATGTATAAGTGAGTCTGAGCCAAAGTGGACTCAAATAATACGTATCTTTATTCACTTTTCTTACTGATATGCAAATTAAGTCGTTGTATTTCTTTAATTTGGACCAATAAAAGTCGTTGTTAACTAACTTGAACTAAATTAGTTCTTCTGTACTCTGTAGTACTTTGAAATTGTCCATATGTAATTCTGTATAATGGTTTCACTTGTGCAACTGTTTATTTTTTTGTCCTTCTGAAATGATAAGATAAGATAAGCTTTATTGTCATTAAACAACATTTGTTGTAATAGACATTGTCAAATATAACATATATATATATATATATATATATATATATATATATATATATATATATATATATATATATATATATATATATATATACACAAGTTTTATCACACTACCAGGCAAGTTTTATCTATGTATCATTGTTCTTGCTTTCAACTATTGATAACAGATTTTTTCAAATTCAGAGATACTATATACAGAATTGCTTATAAGGAAGGATTTACAAAAGTTTTTGAAGTTGTCGTGAGGTATTGTGCGTACATTTTGTGGTAATACATTAAATAATTTCATACCTGTATACTTATAACTCTTTTGAGTAGTGGTTAACCTAACTTGTGACATATTAAGGTCGCTTTTATGTCTAGTATTGTAGGAATGAACATCGCTTCGGTGATTAAAATTATCTAAATTTTCTTTTATATACATACATATACATATACATATACATATATATACATACATATGTATATACATATGTATATATATACATACATATACATACATATAGTATATACATACATATATATACATATATATACATACGTATATACATATACATATATATACATCGATAAATAAATAAAGAAGGCACTGTCATAATTTAAATTTCCTTAAACACTTCCTTGCATGATGCTGTTTTAGGCAATCCCTTAATTATTCTTACTGCTTTCTTTTGCCATTTGAAGACATTCTGTGCACCAGAAGAATTGCCCCAGAATATTATTCCATACTCCAAATGTGAATGAAAAAAGGCATTGTACGATGTTATAAGAGATTTCTCACTAATTACAGTTTTTAATTTACGCAATAAAAACAATACTCTGGATAACTTTCTACATAAATTTTCTGTATGTTCATTCCAATTTAACTTTGAATCGACGTACATTCCTAACAGTTTTACGGATTTACGTGTATCTGAATGACTCGTAGAATTACTAAGATTAATGTACAAAGTTTCTGTTTTATCCTGATTTACTGTAAGTCCGTTACATTTAAACCATATAGAAGACAACTCTAACATTTCGTTATTCCTACTTTGAATATCAATTATATTTTTGTCTGAATTTACAACAGTAATATCGTCAGCATATAAAACACAACTATTGGGCAAAAAACTTGGAAAATCGTTTATATATAAAAGAAAAAGAAAGGGCCCCAATACACTACCTTGTGGAACACCATTTGTTACACACATGAAACTTGACTTTTCATTTCCAATGCGAACAGCTTGTTTTCTATTGCTAAGATACGATGCAATTAAAGATAATTGCAAGCCAGTAATACCATAATAGTGTAACTTCGCAATTAATATATTATGTGACACGGTATCGAATGCCTTACTCAAATCTAATAATGTAACTCCAACATGAAGATTGTTCTCCAAATTATCTAACACTTCTGATACTAAATTTTCCACGGCTTTAGTCGTGGAACACCCAGGTCTAAATCCAAATTGCATATTATGAAATAATTTATTTTCCTCAAAATATCTTGACAATTGATTCTTAATACATTGCTCAAAAACCTTAGATATTATTGGTACCAAAGATATTGGGCGATAGTTATTAAGCTCCGTTTTATCATTTTTCTTGTAAATCGGAACTGTAACAGTGAATTTAAGGCACTCCGGAAATTCACCTTCGAGAAGTACGCAATTGAATAAATAGGTCAAAGGTTCAACTATTATGTCTATTATCTTCTTTAGCATGTTGTTAGAAAACCCATATATATCCTCACTATTCGAACCTTTTAATTTGTTGACCACTGACAGTACAGTTCTAATATTTATAGGGGTCCACAGAAAATGAGTACTATGTTGATTAATATTTGTCTGTGTCAATAAGCAAGCGAAATCTACTTGTGAACTAATGCCATTTTTGTGCCTACCAGTTAGTTTGTTAGTATTATTTACAAAATATTCATTGAATTTATTTGGGGATATCTTTATCGAGTCTTCAACAACCTGTTTCCCTAGCTCCCTGTTAATAATAGACAATGACTCTTGGCAGTTATATTAAGAAGCATGTAAAGATCAGTACAACGTATTTTTATCAGGATTCCTTCATGAGTGTGTCGACAGACGTATCGCATTAGTCCTGGTTCCGAGTTCAAATGGAGGACGATTTCTCTCGGATGTAACTCGAGAAGCAGTTTTTATTCCGCTTTAAGTTTATGTGACCCCCTCCAGCATAACCCGGCTGTTGCATATTAACATCAAAGCGAAACAAACTTATTTCTGTCCATATATGATATGAATATATAGAGCAAATTATTTAAACCAAATAAACCTGGTTTAACCCCTTTGGGATCCTATGGTACAATTTGTACCATACGCGTTTTTCATGGTACATCGCGTTATTTCTCTTCTATTTGAGCTTTTTCGTCCGTTTTTTTTCCAGAGGCCTTGTAGAAGACATTACGTATGGTTTTAGACCGTCCTGCGTCCAGACATAGGAGGTGATGACGTCATAAGTCAAAAATTTATTTTTTCATTTTCTAAGCCTATGTTCAATATTTTTTGGCGGGCTTATTTTTCTACGTAGAAGATTGAAATTTTGCACAAACATTCAGTCCACCGAGTAGTATTTACCAGATTTTTTGTTCCGAAGTCAGTGCTAAAACAGGGGGGGAACCAGAGGGGCAAAGGGGTAAAAAAAAGGGATTTTTTACCCCCAAAATCCCGTTTTTCGTAATTTTCCCGCCTTACATACATGATACGACCACGTGAGTCATACCATCTGAAAGGCAGTTCCATTCTGAAGAGAACGACGGTCGAATTATTATCCTAGGGTAATTAGGGATGTCTCAGGGAATTTTTAAAAAATATACTTCTATATAGGGAAAAATGGGGCACTGTCGGTATATATATTTTTTGGCGGGCTTATTTTTGAGCGTAGAAGATTGAAATTTTGCACAAACATTCAATCCACCGAGTAGTATTTACCAGATTTTTTTGTTCCGATATCAGTGTTAAAACAGGGAGGGGGGGGAATCAGAGGGGCAAAGGGTTAAAAAAGGGATAATTTTACCCCAAAAATCCCGTCTTTCGTCATTTTCCCGCCTCACATACATGATAGGACCACGTGAGTCATAGCGTCTGAAACGCAGTTCCATTCTGAAGAGAACGACGGTCGAATTATTATTCTAGGGTAATTAGGGCCGCCTCAGTGAATTTTTATCCAAATATACTTCTGTATAGGGTAGAAGTGGGGCATGGTAGGGAAATTTTTTCTGGCGGGCCTATTTTTTCACGTAGAAGATTGAAATTTTGCACAAACATTCAGCCCACAGAGTAGTATTTACCACAAGTTTTTTTCCGATTTCTGCGTAAAAACAGGGGGGGGGGTCCAGAGGGGCAAAAGTTGAAAAAAGGGAAATTTTGCCCCAAAAATCCCCTTTTTAGGAATTTCCCGCCCTAGATACATGATGGAGACATGTGAATGGTACCGCCTGAAAGACAGTTCTATTCTGAAGAGAATGATTGGCGAATTATAGTCCTAGGGTAATTAGGGATGTCTCAGGAATTTTTTTCCCTGAGATCATAGTGTTTTATGGTAATTTGGGGCATTGTGGGAATTTTTGGTACAAATTCTCTCGCCCTTATTATTCAAGATAGAAACTTGAAATTTGGCACACACATTCAGTATACCAAGTACTATTTATCAGATTTTTTTTTTTAGATGGCTACGATCACACAGGGGGGATCCAGGGGGGGCCAAAGTTCGAGAAAAAATTTTTCCCTCCGAAATTTTCACTTTGACATTTTTTTCCCGCTTCTGGTATATGGTATGGGCATGCAAGTGATACCATTTGAAAGCCAGCTCTATTCTGAAGAGAACGAGGTATGGACCATGATCCTAGGATAAATAGTGACGATGCAGTAGCTGCTTGACTGAAAGTCTAAAAAATAGCCCAAAATGCCAGGATCCCAAAGGGGTTAAACCAAAAAAACCTGTTTTTTTCAATAAAAACCATGGTTTTTGTCAACCCTGTTTGTGAGGAACAATAAGTGAGAGTCAGGTAAGGAATAGTAAAATTTAAGAAAGTGGTTGTATTTGTTGCTTGTTTTTTTAATTGTAAACGGTACTGTATGTGGAGGCGGATGGGTTATTTCGCGGAGAGGTACACTTGTTTTACTATACGGATCCATAGATTGTAAAATGTACAGAAAAATTTGGGCAAGTCTTTAACTTGCCCATTTTATGTCGCGAACAGAACCCAACTCTCCCCTGCGGGGCTTCTAACCAGTTTCTGCTACTACTACTATTTATACTATGGATCCGTATAGTAAAACTGCAAACATAATGTAACGTAATCTTACGTAACTTAATGTAATAAAAGTAAAACCGGATACAGTACATTCTGGTATTTTTTTTTTCGATTTTCAAATTGATCCGGCAATACAGCAGTAATGTCCACGAATTTACCGGTAATGTGATTCTTCAAGCAACATAAAATTCCTGAGCTGCATTGTGAAAGAAAGAAATCGGTCACTGGAATGCCTACCGTCAAGTTTAACAAATACTTAAGTGAGCACAAACATTATCGGCTCAATGAATGCTCTGTAAGTATTTTATTTATGGCATATACGCTTCCAGGAATTTTATGTTACCAGTAGTAAATCTGTACACAGTTGACGGGCAGGCGTGTAGAAAATAAGTTGGCAATGCCTTAGGAGTTAATTAGTGAAAGAATTGTAATCTTTGAACAATTATTTGTGGTGATGCTCTTCTACTTAATCTGTTCCAAGTGGGGCATCTGCTTCCGCCAATAAAATATGAATGTAGAAGACATGACGATATTATTTCCATAAAGAAATAAATTTCATTGTTATATAAATTTGTTTCTATACAAATTACGTTCTACTTCTGAATTGTAAGCCCACATTCTTGCCCTTTAGGTTTACGCGTCGAAGAGGAATGAAGGTCAATATTTCGTAGAAGGGGTCCACACATTAATGGCATAAAATATAGGAGCATTAAGGGTAGAATAGGTTAGGTTGAGGTAGGTTACGTCTGGATCCCTTCTATGAAACGTAATCCGAAATGAATATTGAAAGAACATTACTCATGCCCTGAGTTATATTCGAACCGGTGATAGAAGGCTTGGAATCAGAAGTTTCATGCCGTAAGACTTATCCATTGCGTTCTTATACATGTCGTCCTGATGGCAGAACTTTGTCTTTCTGTAGAAGAAACACTTATGATTGTTAAAAATATGCATCACGCGACGTAAAAAGCAGTTCAAACTATATTTATGTGAGTCGTTCGTGCATTTAAGACATCTATACAGCAGGCATGTTTTTACACTTTTCTCTGCACAAGCGCGGCAAACTTTCTGCGTTCACATCGCAAATCGCGGCATGCTCTGCTATGGAAATGTCTTCTGATACTGAGCACAGAATTGTACCAGTATATTTACCTGGTGCCCTTCCACTTAAAATCAACTACAATTAGAGAAAGGGACCAATGTTTAATTGAGAGAGGAGAGGCTAACTTTTTTTTATTTTTTTAAAAAGTTACAATTTCACTAATTTCTGTTAATATCAGATTATATTAAGTTTAGTTAAAAAATAGTTGACTTCAGTTAGGGCTAACTGCCTGCATCATTGTATTCATATTTCGTCATGTGTGCTTCTAAGTAGGCCTACATACAATATCTCTCACTTCTACAAAATGTACACCTATTCCAGTCTTAAATGAGACACAAATAAACTACGCTTCCCTTATTTCAAATCATTTTCTCTATAAAACTATTTTATCTTACCCACCTTTGACTCCCTTCATCTAACCAAGCCCAAGTAGTTTGATTATTTTAACGGATTCCTTAAATTTAACCTGTGCGGCTAATCAATACCGAAATGAACTTTTAATGTTTCTTCAACTCCGGTGTTTTATTTTTCTGAATGTGATTCTCTTATCTTAGAATAAAGAAACATATTATAACACTTTTTCTCTTTTAGAAAGTAATGAGAATATTAAAATATTCATTACCTCTTCAGATGTAAAACAAAGCAAACTCGTTCAAGCAATCCTTGGATATGATGCACTTTCTTACAACATAGCAATTCCTAAAATTTACGCAAGCCTACACTCTTCTGTACTCTTAACTATAAGATTACATAATATTATAGTTCTTTGCTCCGTTGATTCATAGATGCATTACTACGTAAAAACATGTGATTTATTTACGTTTCATCCTCTCCCGTAAAAACACATTCTCAATCTTTCCCATTGAAACACGTATGCTTTATCATTCAACCACATGATTCAAGTTCCAGTTACGTGTCTCTTTTCAATCAGCTGATAGAGAAAGCATTCAGCGTTGCAAACCACATGGAAATTGACATGTCCAAAAATTAATACATTTTTGCACTAACTATAATTATGCTTTCATGCGTATATATGTTGTGGGTTTCTTTCTTAACTGCTTGCGTCAAAGCAACGCAAAATTTGTGATTAAGTTTTTGATAATGGGAGTAACGTAGCACCATAACTTAGATTTTTTGGGGGGCAAGCATTAGTATTTGGGCCCCTAGAAATAATTGCCCTCCCGCAAAATTCGAAAATAGGCCTCTCTTTTCCATCTTCCTCTTACTTTTTGTGACTCCCCAGAGTTTGTGGGCCATCTCGCACTGCAAGGTCTGCGGAGCCGTTAGATATGCCCCTGGGCCCGTTCCATACATGACAAATTAATTAAGGGGACAATATTGACAAATATCAAAGCTATACGAATAAATATAATTTCTAGAGCCCCTAATTGTAGACATTGTTTAACTGAAATGGGCCCAGGGCTCATTGTTGTTTTATTTACCTTTTGTGTGCTGTTTTGTTCATGTAATGTAGTGAAGCTGTTTGATGCTTCATTATAATTTCATGTTCGTATTGTATATGGAGTAAGAAAATTTTGAGGGGCAAGGTGGGGCGCTCGCCCTCCTAGAGAAAATTATACTTCAAAAGATCGAAAACCCAATAGAATTTTTAGAATAATTACCGCAAAATTTGAAACTATATTTGAAATGTCGCTTATACTTCCCCCCTCTAGAAACCACAACATGGGCGCCCTTGACCCTGGCATAACGGTTATGATGAACACCCGGAGAGGGGCACTTGCACTTCCCTGGATTTCCGAAGTTGATCGGTTCTTTGAAACAAATACAGTATTTTCTGTGTATTCGCGACTTCACTTGTGTTTCGATCTGGTCGGTTTCTGATAGTTCTAATGAGTTGTTACATGCAGAATTTTGCGAAAACTGGTAAGGCAGACCTCCTTCGATTTCCCACACAAAACAAAGAGCATGTATATGTGGCACAAAATCTTTCGCTTCCTTTTAACACTCCACGGCGCTGCAATCGGACCACAAATGCTGGAGAAAATGCTACGACATAGAGCAGATTCTTTCGACAAGAAATCCCACAGTATTATTGAATGTATCATGTTATGTTGTTATTTGTATCTTTCTTTTTTCTTTTCTTTGTAATGATGACAAGAGTTAGGTGGCAGAGCAGCCTCCGGGTGAACCTCGCCCGCTGAAATAAAGAGCAATTCAATTCAATTCAATATGCCATGGCATGGGAAATGCTATAGCATTTGCTACTTTACACGGTAGGATATCGATGATACGATTTTTGGTACGAGAAATGCTACGATGAATGCTTCCGTCTAAAACTAGCCTTAGGCTTTCTAGGGACCTTGTAGGAAGAATTTTACAGAAAAAGATCTGCTGTTTTCAATACCATCTTATATTTTTGAATAAGTAACTTTCTACCCGCAATATTTTGTTTTATTAGCCTCTAGAATATGGGAGGTTTTATTGGGGGCACCCTGCAGTCAGCAAGTGAAAATGAGATCAACAATTCAATGGGAAGCAACGGGAAAGATATACTTCTTTTCTATACAGTGTTGGTGTATGTTTCTTTATACATGTCCTTTGCATGCTCTATATTCTTTTATATGCTATTTTATTTCCATGTATTTTTAATGTTACCTTCCAGAGACGATAGAGATGGTATGGTGATAGTGAAAATTATCCAATTTGAAGTTTCCACGGATTTACATGCGTTACAGCTGCTATACACCGAAAAAGAGATTTTTGAATATCTGGCTTCTTGATCATATGTTTGTTCGTTCGTCACGAAATATATACATTTGCTTAGAGACCACAAGTTCAATGTATCTTGATTGAATTTTAAACTTATGAGCCTGTCTTACTAAAAATAATACAAAATTTACCATTTTTGTTTTACTTATTCTTCATAAGTGAAAGGAGATAATGAAATGCAATTTACCACAATCATAGATAATGTTATTCTACAACAGAAAATATAAACCTGAAGAATTTTTAGTGTTACCAACCACAGAGTTTTTGTTAATGAACAATTAACACCAAGCAGTCGAAAAGTGCTATACGAAACAAAACAATTCGCCAGGAATAATGGTTTCCTATTTGTTTGGGTGCGTGATGGAAAAGTGCTTCTAAGGAAAGACGAAACATCCCGAGTGAAACATATCAAAAAGCTAGAAGATCTACAAAACATGCAAAACTAAGTGGCTCAACAGGACTGTCAACTTCACTCAAGATGGAACAGGCAATTAATGAAATTTTCTTATACCAAAATATAGACAATAACATCTGTAATAATACAGACTCTTTTAATGAATTATTTAGTGATAAAACAGGAATCACGATTATTCAATTGAATATTAGAAGTGTTAGAAAAAATTTAGATGAATTTTTAGTATTGTTACAAAATATTTCTATAAATGTAGATATAATTGTCTTAACAGAAATATGGAAAAATGAAGCAACTTGTAACATAAACATAAACGGATATCGTTGTTATTATACAACTAGGTCTTTAACACGTGCAGATGGAGTCATGATATTGGTAAACGATCATGTTGACATTGACAAGGTAACGGAACTGAATCTTGCTGACGCCACTGGAATGCGCTTACATTTAAATAATGCAGAAGGTTGTAACATAATAGCTATATATCGCACTCCAAGTGGTGATGAGAAAGCATTTCTACAATCACTAAATGATGAACTTAAAAATTCATCAACTTGCTCTTTGCTTTTAGGTGATGTTAATCTAGATATATTAAGTGACAAATACTGTGAAAATATAGACACGTATTTAAACTTACTATATAGTCATGGTTATGTTTCATGCATAAATAAACACACTAGAGTTACAGAATATAGTAAGACTTGTATAGATCATATATTTTTAAAGTACCAAAGTCCACTGAATGTCACATCAGCCGTGTTGCAAACATGTATAACTGACCACTTTCTCACTAGTATAAATGTTCCCATTACAATGCAAAAGAGGGAAAAAATATCATACGAAACAACAATTATAGATTATACTTTATTAAATGAAGAATTGAAAAAATCTTCTGGAATCTGGAATCTGGTAATACACAGTAATTGTGTTAATACTGCAACTTCGAATTTCATCCAAATAATGAAAAATTGTATAAGTAATTCACGTATTAACAATAAAAATAAAAAAGTAAGTAGTAAATATCGCAAAATAAAACCATGGATAACAAAAGGATTAGTCAACTCTGTAAGGGAAAGAGATAGATTAAGTCGTTTAGTAATAAAAAACCAAAACGATTTAGAATTTAAGGAATATTACAGAAGGTATAGAAATAAACTTACACAATTAATAAAAGAAGTTAAAAATGACTACTATAGAAAACAAATTACATTATGTAATAACAATGTTAGTAAATTATGGAAGGTAATAAAATATATTATAGATAAAATGACAAAAAGTATGTAGAAATAAATGAACTAAACACAAAAAATGGTCTAGTAACGTTTGAACGTGATCCAATGTTACTAGTTGAAAGTTTTAATGAGCATTTTTCCAGTGTTGGCAAAAAATAGTTAACAAAGAGATTAATGATAAAATAAATTTGAATTTGAATTCTCAAACTAAAGTAGTAAACTCTATATTCTTCACTCCAATCACTGAACAGGAAATTGAACGCTTCATAAATGAATTATCACCAAGAACAACATCTGGTATAGACGGATTATCAGCAAGTGTATTGAAACATACGAAATCAAATATATTAAAACCTTTGCAGTATATCTTTAACCTAAGCTTAGAAACAGGTGTATTTCCTGATGATTTTAAGACTGCTGTAATAAAACCTATATATAAAAAGGCTCAAAGGCTGACCCTAATAACTATAGGCCTATATCAATCCTCAGTAACTGTGCTAAACTGTTAGAAAAATGTATGAAGGGAAGATTAGTTAATTTTCTTGAACAAAATAAATTCTTTTTTTCAAATCAATATGGATTTCAAAAAGGTAAAAGTACAACAGATGCGGTATACAATTTAACAGAGATTGTTTGTAAAAATGTTGATAAAGCTGAAAAAGTAATTGCAGTTTTCCTAGACCTAGCTAAAGCATTCGACACAATATCACACAAAATTCTCTTAAATAAACTAGAAAGATGTGGAATAAGGGGTATATCGCTATCTTGGTTTAACAGTTACTTGAAAGACAGAAAACAGGCCGTCCAAATAGGTAATTTTCAAAGCAATTATTTATATGTAAAACAAGGAGTCCCTCAAGGAACTGTATTAGGCCCAATATTATTTTAAATTTATATAAATGATTTGTGTAATTTAAAAATGGACAACATATACAATTATTTGCTGATGACACCTCACTTATATTTGCTGGTAAAACATGGACAGATGTATTCAAAAAAAAACTGAAGCAGAAATGAAGAAAGTAAAACAATGGCTTGATAATCATCAGTTAGTATTAAATGCTGAAAAAACCAGGTATATAACGTTTTCACCAACTATAACAGGACAGCCAGAGAACATGTCACTAAAATTGCATTATTGTCAAAATACTGAAAAATGTAACTGTAGTCCTCTTATTAGTGAAAATAAAGTAAAGTACTTAGGTATATTTATTGATAAGCATCTAAAATGGTCTTCTCACATTACACATATCTCCACAATACTAAGAAAATTATTATATAAATTTGTTCAATTACGAAACATTGTAAGCATAAAAATATTACGAACTGTATATTATGCTCTGGTAAATAGTATAATTACAAATGGTATATTAATTTGGGGTGCTGCTTACCCTACTCATCTAAAACCTCTGATTGTTCAGCAAAATAATATTGTAAGAATATGTTTAAAAAAGGGACTTGAAAGTAGACTAGATAGACTCTATGACCAATTCTCAGTACTACCACTTTCAAAATTATATTTGCAGAAGGTATTAATATATGTTAAAAAGAACAGAAACAAATTGGAAGTAATAAAACATACGTATATAACCAGAAATGTGACAAACAAAAATTTAGAAATTAGAGCAACGAGTAAATCTATAATTCAATATCAAACATATTACAGAGCTCCAAAGATCTATAATGAACTCCCACTCCGAATCAAAGATGAAAGTAATTTCAAAACATATAAAAGGTTAATTTTACAGTGGTTAAAAGAATTAAAAAGTGTTTAAAAAAACTATTGTTAGCTAAAAGTAAGTATAAACCTTATTTGTTACGATAAGAAAAATAAAACACGAGAATCAGGCTCACACACAAGCATTTGCTTATGTGAGCCATTTTCTATCTTTTTTATTCTTTGCATAAAAAATACAAAAAATTCGCAATATAGAAATAAGTGCATGCATTGAATTAAGTTACCCAACACTGGGAGATAGACATGACTTCTGGAAGTCCGAAGTCCTGTCATCTCTGAGTGCCGGGTACGTTAAACTCTACTAATGAAGGGAATCTAGGAAGTCCGATTTCCTTTAAAGAAGTAATAGCACTTATAAGTAGAAAATTTATTTAATTTCTGTAGCAGTTATTTTTCTTATTCTTACATTTTATTTTCATTAATATTTTGTATATTGTTATTTTATAATTTAATATGTTTATGTATTTTTTATGTATATTCTTAATATATTGGATACATCCAATATATTAATTTTCTTCTTCTTTAAATAAATAAAATAAAATAAAAAATAAATTTCACATTCACATAACCACTTATGCTGTTCGTACAAGTTGAGATTAAACTTCCTTGTAAATGTTCGTTTCTGACTTCTAATTTTTTGCGTTATATTGAGAGTCAGAATCGGTCTTCCGATGTCTTTCACAAGTAGGTTTGCTTCTGAAGTTCTTTTCGAAAACGGCTAATTCAACAGAGATCTTACAGAATTCATTGCTACTACATTGCTAGTTCACGTATATCAGGGACAGACACGTAATCAAGCAATTACAGCAACAGTATTCCAATGAACAACAAAGACCGGCACACACACACACACACACATACATACAACACAACAAAATCCGCTACCCGCTTTAAAATCTAACCCCCTTCTCCAATTAATGCCCCTTTCTAAAAACTGCCCTCCAATTTTCTCATTCACCCATGCACACATGAAAAGGAAAACATTGTATCTATGCTGCCAAATTTCTACTTATTCAGATACGAGTATATTAAATATCGACACCCTCAATTTGTCTTCACTCTTCACGGGGTCGCCTTTACTGTCTTCATAGTTGCCTTGACGTTACTTGGTTGACAGAACCAATAGTTATGACCACTTGGCAATCTCGCTTTTAGGCAAGGCGCAAGTTTTTCTCTCTCTCTCTAGCGACTTGGTTACGGTACGCAACATTGTCACAAAGGAACAGACTATTCCCCTTCAGGCGAAAACCGTGTCAACCAATACTGCAGGGGGAGGGACGGTGGTGAAATTCCAGTTCCAAAGTGTTATGTTTTGGAAAGGCTGTTTTTGTTTGGTAGATCTGTTTGCAAAAGATGTGCAAGCATATGGATCCTTATGAGGCAGTGCATGGCGTGATAACCCCCCTCTTACTGCGCAACCCCCGCAATGGCCAAGAAGCTGTTAAAGCTGGGGAGTTTGGCAAACTATCAAGCAGAAAGCAACTAGCCAGCCCCGTTTCAAACGCACTTGGTTAAGAAAAGATGATGTTGACAATAAAATGAAAAGTGATTTAGCACAAATAAAAAATGAAAATATTGGAAGGAGGTTTGTACAAACATGCAAACATTAAGAGAAACCGCCACTGATATATATATATATATATATATATATATATATATATATATATATATATATATATACTGCTTTGGTCAGTTGGAGTTTTATTAGTAAGTAAAAACCTACGAGGATTATTTAAATCTTAGGTATAAGATTTCTTCAAGGTTTTTCGAAAACGAATATTATAATTTTGTTCATATCTTATGAATAAGTGTTCTGGCATGATTTAATCTAACAAATGAGAGTGATTAAGTTTAGTGTAGTGATCGTACTTCTCATTTTATTTCTTTTTAAAGCATTTTAATAAGTTTCTAAGATATTATTATTTAAATAGTTTTAAACAGTAAAGTCTTAATCTAATCTAATCTTTCCCCATTTTACAATCACTAAGAATTCCACATACTTATCTTGCGCATTAAAGAAAATAATTTAATGATATCTGGTACAAAAGAAATTTTGACGAAAGAAAAACTACTAAAAGGTTGATAAAGGGAATTACGGTACTAAAACGCCACACCAAGCATCAGTAAATAGAATTTCATTACAGGAAGCATCCAATAGGGTGTATATGTATAATGTGTTAATATTTTTGAAATATCCATTATTGTTCTTATTCAATCTTATTCTTATTCTTCTTCTTATTATTATATTTAATACTTAATTTAACGTAATACTTAATCCTGTTGAAATAAATGGCACCTGGATACGATAATTATGTCAAATATAAACAGCCAATTTATGGGAGACAAAAACTATGGAATATATCATATGCTTAAGTAAATATATTTTATGTCTAGAGCAGTTAATTAAAACTGTAAACGTTTCTCAAAATTGTGATTATAAATCTGATAATATCTGCATAAACAAAACAAATCAAATATAACTGACTTATTCTTTGGGAGCTGTTAGTAATTCAATTTTTGGTTATCCATCTGATAGCCAGAATAATGAACAGAGAATGTTAGTCATGATTGGCCATGAGATGACCAATTGTCTATTAATTCGGTGTTCCTTTCAAAACTAAGAGGACTCGTTACATAGCTTTAGTCATGCTTTGTTACAGGAACTTCAAAATGTTCGGGCAGAAATTACCATTTTGAAAATCGAGAATACCATATTGAGATAATTGATAGTTGAGAAAAATATATCAAATCGAGGCAATATAATCTTAAATTCTGTTTCTAAAGCTTATGTTGAAACTGTGCTGATATTAATGATGAGGAACGGTATCCTAGTTTAAATTATATTAACAAACTTATCGATATTCCATTTTTGAATCAAAATACTGGGTCTTGGTCTCAGGTGAATTCAAGAATTAAAAAACAAATTTCTAAACGTGCAGTTCACAGATCGCGAAGTTCAAGCTCAAAGAAAGAACAAAGAAAACTTGCAGTTGGTTGTCGCACTATTCTGAGTTAGTATCAAAATCAAGGAGAAATGTATTATTTCTAACTAAATTTAGTCCGTCAGTTACGACTGACGTAGCTGAAAATATTCTTAAACAACAAAACGTTGTGTTATGTATACCAGATTGAAAACCAAATATAACTTACTCATCGTTTCATTATCAGGTGAATGAAACTGAGTTTACGACAATGAACATTTGGAGTGTGGTCCAGGGGTATTCTTATAGGACCGATGTTTGGCAACTTACACAATCATGAGGAACTTACTGATAATGCTGACTCTCACACTAGGAATATAGTATCAAAATGTGCGTCGACTTCAAAGTAAGTGTGATGAATTTTTCTCTTCTGTTGCTGATTGTACGTAACTATGATGTAATAGCAGTTACTGAAACTTGGCTCTAACATGTTCACAATGATTGCAATAATTTTCTTGATACTATATACAAATGTCGATTTTAAAAAATTAGGTAAATTTGTCTTCAAAACACAGATATTTTTCTGTAGCTAATTGATTTTGTTGTATGTTGCAAATACGAAAGTGAGGGAAGTTTGACGGTAATTACAACCTTTTACGTCAACAGATCTGGTACTTAGAGCAATTTAAAGATAGCGTATCGACTTAAACACTACTCCAAGGAGGAGGTGCGTGATGTTATTCGTTTCTTATGGGCCAAGGGACAGAAATAATCTGACATTAATCGAGAATTGGTGAACGTCTATCGAGAGAGTATGTCGCAGAAAGTGTATCTGTGGTGCAACACACTGGCAAGTGATAGGTTGATTGTGACAAACGATGACAGAAATTTCAGACCAGGAACCTTCATAACCAACAGGAATATGTGTGACATCGATGTGATGATTCGTGAAGTTTCGTGATAACATTATTTAGTTTAAGAAATTGGAGCTTGAAAATTTTAGTGCGGTGAGCCGTACCTTTCATTGAACAAGCAGGAGCCATGAAATGTGTAAATCTGTTGAAGAAAAATCGTTCATTTTTTTCAGGATCACCATACTTATTTCTCTCTTTTCATCGTTCGAAGGTAAAAAAAGAACAAAGCGATACTAATTGAAAACTATGGGGAGAAAATGAGGCAAGTCAGTTTGTTTTATAACTTTACACAATTGCCCTGTTTTCATTAACTTATCGCCTTCTTCCCTTGTAGGCGAAATCTTTAGCATTAAGTTTCTTAGTTACTAACCTTCTGCCTACTACGAGTTTAGTCGATGCAAACTACACCTTTCAGGCTACATAATTCTGCTGTTAACTCATTTTCGGCTATTTCTTAATCTACCCGCTTTTTCCCCTGTGGTCTTCAATTGTTTTAACTTCCGCTTTCAGGTCGTTAACTGGTTAGATTGTTTGGGACTTTCCCGTTCTTCAATTTATTTTCATACTTTGTTCTAAACACTTTAAAGATAAATATTAGATAAACCTATCTGGCAGATAAATCTCCTCCAAACATGGGTCAATTATGTTCTAGCAGATATCTGCTCCTCGAGATATCAAAAAAAAAAAAAAAAAAAAATTGATAAAAATTTATGACATATTTACGCTATATGCTATTTAAATACTTTTTAAAGACGATTATGTTTCCTTCCAAGGTTAATACAAGTAATGTAACTTTTAGTGCAATTTAAAGGTTTTATGTATTATGCATTAATTACAATCTGTCTCAATATATGTATTTATATTGAGTAGTACCCATGGATGTAATATAAGTATTGATTTTTCCAGTACTAGTGGTTCTAGCTTCAAGCTGGAACCATGAGTTTAAATTTAATATAATTTTGTAAGCATAATTGCACAACAAAAGTTTTTGCTAAAAAAAATAGCTAAAACGAAGATCTGTTTAGACCGTTGGGTTAGACCATTTGTTTATTTACACATGTTGAGTTTTTCCACAACTGGTAGTTCTGACTTGACTAAGCTAGAACCACAATTTTAAAATTACTCTAATTTTGCAATCATAGTTCCACAGAAGAAAATTTTTTGCTGCGTAAATCTGTGCAAAGGATTGACTTATTTGTTTTCCAGTTTTGGAACGTGGTGAGTTTCAGTTGACATGTAGCTTGACATGCATGAGGATAGAACATTCTTGAACATTGACGATTAGGATTATGGATATGCTAAACGTGATTTGATCTTCACCTACAGACGATGTACAGTAACAAATTAGCGCAAACCAGCGGCGAGTGGTGCTTGTTCGCCGGATATAAGCAGTTAAGATACGACTTCATATTACCGTCATCATGCCCTTTCTCAATCCCATTAAAAAAATTAACTTGCTTCATTTAGTAGATATGTTAAAGCTTCAGTTTTTCTTTTAAGTCAAGAATACCTGTTGATCACCGTAGTTGTTGGTAGTTACTGATCTACTTACATCATATTAAACTAAATCTACTTTCCCTAGTACAACAGTGATAGTATAGTCGATAGGGCGTATACTTAGCAACAGGACAGCCCTGTGGGGTCAAGATTTACTCTCTCGTTCTACCTTGTTTCTAAATACGGCTCAAGGTTTCATCCAGGTTCTGTCAAAAAGGTACTTGGAGAAGTATGGTATAAAGGCAATCGGAGCGTGGTAATAACCACATAATCTTCTGAATTTGCCGATATCATACAGGCCCGGACTGGCCCAGGTGGCTAGGTGGCGATCGCCGTTCAGACAGGGGCCAAATAAAAAGGGGGACAAATGAAATTTTTAATGAAGAGAGGAAGTTAGGAGGAAGAGAAAAATGCGGAAAACGTGTGCGACAACAAATATTCTTTTGAACAATCAGCAATCTGCATACATCAAGCATTTTCAGCGTTTTATTAAAATTTTGTTCGATTCACGTTCCCTTAAAGTAAGAATGGGTCATGCCACCTTCAGAATCATGTCAGTGCAGGCTTTCTATTGTGGAATATAAAGGAGAACCGAAGGTATAATGGTATGACAATAGAATTGAAGCACTTAGAGGATAAAGGTGTTATGTCACATTTTTTGAAACGTTGCATTCTGACGGTCCATGCACATGTTATCATCATTTACTGAGTCCTCGTCTGAGTGCAGATATTTAGAAACGATGAAGGGGGTATGTTAACGGACAAAGTTGTGAAAGTCAATTTTCCCGAAGTGTAAAATTTGTTACATACCACCTTTATCGTCTAACCGTTTTAATTCTTTGAGTTTAGTTTCTTGGTTCAGGGAAAAATAACAATTTGAAACCCAACAGAAAGAGATCGGAGATCACTTTCGTGATTCATGGTATCACGGCTTCGCGCCGTCGGCTCTGTAACAAAATCCCGTGGTTTTGGCATTGAGTCACTCATGAGTGTTTGCTTTCATGTTTCAGTAGTTGCCAATTTTATCAGCCATGACGTCGAGCATCATCATCATAAGTATTCTGCCCTTATTGGCAAGTCACTTGCCGCAGCTAAGAAGCTTCCATGCTCCACGGTTCTCCGCTAACCTCTTCATTTTCACATATGATCTTTCTGCTTTTATATCTTCCAGTAATTGTAGCCCTTTCGACCCCTCCCTCTCTTTCCTGCTACCATACTCTCTAGCACGTCCGTCATGATACAACTTCTTCTTAGACAATGTCCCAACTAGTTTCTCTTCCTCTTGTCAATAATATCTAAAAGTGTTCTTTTCTCCGCGGTCAGTTATTCGAAGTCATACTGTCAGGTATGTTCTTTTGAACGGAGGTTAGTGCTGTTGTAACGAGTGGATTATAAATTCAGACTTCTTGAATCTATAGCATTGATAAGTTGAAAATTAGTAAATTGCTTGTACGTAAGTGTTTCTTTTAAATAAAACTGTGACTGGTGTTGAATCACGGTTGTCTTTGTGTATTTATATACTACAATTGCTATTACAGTAAGAACTGATATACACATAAATTTGGAATAAATATAAATCAAAATGAAAATTCATTACACCACTTTCTGGTAGCAATATTAAGATTTATTATTGATAATTTATTTTCTGATTTTTTTTTATCATATCCCAACCATAGTAGGTAATTCCATTACGACCACCCTGTCCTGTAGGCCTATATGAGCACACGATTTGCTTAAATACACCCAATCTGGGTCTTGACATAGTTTGTGGACCAGAGGTGCTTACTGATATGCATGTCCTTACGAGAAGATTGTGCTTGTTCCGGGGGTATATCCCCCGAAAAATATTTCGAGCTACGTGCACATGGCGTTGGTTTGCAGTTTATCGTGCCCCTTGTTCACGAATACTGAAACCGCCAATACTGACTAAATTAATTTGTCCGTAGTTCTTTATCAACAAATTACAAATTTCAGTCATCCCAAGGCGAGATAAAAAAAAAGTGCTAATGATTACTGTCTGTGTCATTCTTATGAATATTGTTACATATACCAGATTCTATATTACATCTTTATGGTATAATGTGGAGCGTGGCTACTAAAGAATAGTGCACATTATCTAAGATAATAGTGTATTTTTATTGTGGCAAAACAGTTGGCAGTGGAGGCAGTGGTAGTTGGGGGAGGGGATTGAGAATTCAGGGCCAACACAATATGTTAGCCGCCGGGGCCAACTACTAGTCAGTCCGGCCCTGATATCATATGTTACCACCGCCCATTAGCTGACTTCGCTGTCCCGAGTGGGAGAAAAAAGTTACCTTTAGTTTTCAACATAGTTTACTGTTTTCTTTTCTAAATTGCAAATTTCTTCTTTAAAGCTTTTGATAGTGATGAGACTCCTCTCGCTCTATATGTTTCACTATCACACTCGTGTCTGGTTTCTATTTATATCTTCAGACTTAACAAACGGGACTTGTTTGCGAAATCAGTCATGGTAAGTCTACTAATATAATTTCACCTTGTGGGTGCGACAGAGGAAATTTTCTTCTTAACTTCTTGGTGGAGTTTTTTAGGGAATTTTCGATAATACCAGTAACTACAGCAATTGTACGTAATTTGAGTGTATAGATAATATGAGTTATAATTATTTGCAACATACACATATAGTAAATTTGTGGTAAGAGTTGGAAATATTACCTTTACATTTCTGTTTTTTTTTTTTTTTTTTTTTTAGAGGTTGCCATTATTGTTCACAAAGTGTGGGATATTATCGTTAAAGTTACAGTGTGAAAACGTTAATTCCTACAAAGCATAGCTATGTTGTAATAGAGTAACACAAAACTTCTTTAGAAGTAGGAGATGCTCCAAGCAAAAGGAATTTGTGAATTTGTGTGTACAAAAATTTATGATCCAACATGTCCTTGAAGTTACATTTCAGTGATTCAAATTTGGACTTCTTTCCAGAAAACCGTATTGATATATCGAACAATCATGGAGAAAGATTTCATGAAGATGTAGATAGTACGAAGAAACGGTATGAAGGGAAATTGGTGTGCACAATGTTAGCACAGCATTGCTGGACTATAATTGGGCACAAGAGGAACACTCAGTATGAAAGGAAGAAGTAAGACAATATTTTCAAATTTTGTGCATTCCATGTAAGTATTCCTTTAGAACAACTACTAAAACTTGAATACATATGTAAACACAAGCACCGTAACTTGGAACTTTGCTTGAGGGGCAAAAATTAATATTTAATGTCCTAGAAAAAAATATGAATCTGGCCTTCCTAGAAAAATATAAAATTTGCCTCATGACTTTGTAGGATCACAGTCGTTGTTTTACTAAAGTAGGGCCTAGTTTAATATTTTATTCAGATTAAGGGGAGCATCACCTTAAATTATTTTCAGTTCTTTTGGAAATTGTACGGTGCGGGCGAGTATTTAATATCACACCAAAGGTAAGTAAATGATTTCTATTGTGGCATGTGAGCTAGTAGCTTTTTTCTTGGGCGAGTAAAATTTTGTTGCTTATTTCCATCCCTGGTTTAAAAGTAAATCATCATCATTATTATTATGGGTATTCTGCCATTATTAGCAGTTAACTTGCCGCAATTGAAAAGTTTACATGCACCAGTCTTCAGCTAACGTCTTCATATTCACGTAGCAGTGTTGCCACAGTCCTGGCTCTGGAGTGGGCTGAAAAATAGTACCAAATTGAAACAAAAAGGGCTGAATTCATTATTTTATACCAGTGTAATACATGACTCTATAACACGAACCTAAAACGAGGTAAAGAACACTTCCCCCTCTTCCAAGAGTCCAAATCAAGAAAGTGCTCTTTATAAAAACATTCAAATAGGAGGACTCCGAACAACCGTAGAAGCAGATGAAACTTTTCTCGCACGTAGGAAATATAACAGCGGCCGCAAATTAAAAGGGAAAACTGTTATCATATTTGAGCACACGTTGGTCTTCTTCAGAATATTCAACACTTGATTCAACGTATGTATGCTTCTTCTTCTCCTTTTTTTTTTTTTTTTAAGATTTCAAGCTAAAAATTCCACCACACTGCTTCTTTCTAGTCTCCTTCGTACTCGGCACGGATGCTCTTATTTAGCGTCATTTGTTTCCCGGTATAGTTCGAATTACGAATTTTCCACACAAAATGCATAGCGTTATGCGGTGCAGCGTCACAGAATGAATATTCAACAGCATTTTTTAAGAGTCCAATACACGTGAGTATGAGTAACGTGAGATGTAGGAAAAGTCTTACTGACACTTTTGAAAATGTGACAAGTATTTGTAAAATGGTGCTGAATTGAATAAAATTGTACCAAATTTTTCACAAAAGGGCAGAAAATGCCAGCGTGGGCTGATGAATGACAAAAAGGGCTGAATTTTGTACAATTGTACCAAGTGTGAGAACACTGTCACGTAGGAAGTTTCCCTTTCCGTCCATCAATTGCAGTCTCTTTCGCCTTCTCCCTCTTTTCCCTGGTACCATACCTTATAGCACGTCCTTCATGATACATATCCTTCTCAGCCAATTTTCCAAACAGTTTCTCTTCCTCCTTCTAATTACCAACCAGTTTCCTCCTCCTCCAACCAGTTTCTCTTCCTCCTTCTAATTACCAACCAGTTTCCTCCTCCTCCAACCAGTTTCTCTTCCTCCTTCTAATTACCAACCAGTTTCCTCCTCCTCCAACCAGTTTCTCTTCGTTTCTCTTTGTTCCAGCTCCTTCTTTCCATTCTTGTCTATACGTGTTTCGAAATCCTCCTGTTTATTTTTATCGTTTTTGCATAATGTCCGGGTGCCTTCTCCACTCCACATGAAACTTTTTATGCGTCTTTTTCTTAGTCCATTATTCAAGAACAGTCCTTAATTATTAAGAGGTCCAGTCTTGCAGTGTCAGTCTCTTGCCGCAGTACTTTGGCCTGAAAGTTCTTATGGAAGTTTTTTTTTTTTTTTTTTAATGAAATTTGTCGTCCTCGAGTCAGTTTCGTTTTATGCGTAGTGTATTACACAGAGTTTTCGATCTTTCACAATAGTAATCCCTTTTCTTGTTGCAATTGTCGTCTGTCTGACTGGCTTCTTTTTGTTTGTCATTCTTCTCCAGAATAACTTTGAACACGTAGATTTCAGGGCGAATGTGCTACTATTATCAACTTACAGGCAGACACGAACATAAACAATATAACAAATTGTTTAATATTACGGCTAGTGCGATTATCTGTGTGCACATGTATTAAGAATACACGTCCTACGCAATTACTTCGAGAATTGTTTGATAACTTCACATACCAACAGACATATTTGAAGATGTATTGATTGTGAAATATCAAAACAACAAATATTTTCAAAGGAACCGCACAACAGTAAAATTATTGCTTTGAAATATTTTCTATTATACCATGGACCAACAAACCATAAAACCTTCCTGGGTGATTTCTCACAAGTAAACCTTACGTTTGGGTGAATCGAGTTGCTGACTGAGACACATATGAGAAAGTAGTACTAAATGTGGTCAGTATTTCAGTGAAGTTGTAGGTGCGAAGCTCCAGGGGTTTAGGAGATACAGCTACCAGAACATCACATGGAAGTACAGAATAGTCTTCATACAGTTGGAGGTAAAAGCCCTGTAAGACCTCTTGTAACGACAAAAGGTGAATAACAAATATATGGGTACATATTAGGACTAGGGGGAAGTCATATAGTAAGGCTATACCTGACGGCGGCCATCTTGAAATCCGCCATTTTGAATTAAGGTTAAGTTTTTAAAATAGGAATAGGGTCATGTGATACATAATTTAAGGCGCAAATTTAATCAGAAGAACAATGGTGATGTTAATTTTGATTTACGCGCAATTGGTAAAAAGTTACAGGGAAATTAAATATTGTTGCAGCATATGTATTAGTCCTTTACCCCACCTTGTAAATTTTGTGTTAATGATAATAATTAAATAAAAAGCAGGTGGATACATATTAGGTTTATGGTAAGAGTTGCCTTGATGGCGGCCATGTTCAAATCCGCCATTTTGAATCAGACAAAAGTTTTAAACAAAACGCATAACATTGACACCTTATTAATAGCAAATTTTACCATAAATCCAACGGTATAATCATTTTTGCTTTATCATTAACCAGCACAAAATTAATTGTACTAATTGAGGACTTTTCTGGAAGAAAGACCCAAGTTCAATTATGACTCAATTCCACTTTGGTCATTTTTCCTTAAATTAGCAACTTGTTTATGCGATAACAAATGCTGGTTAACGATAAAGCAAAAATGGTTATACCATTGGATTTATGGTAAAATTTGCTATTAATAATGTGTCAATGTTATGCGTTTTGTTTAAAACTTTTGTCTGATTCAAAATGGCGGATTTGAACATGGCCGCCATCAAGGCAACTCTTACCATAGACCTAATATGTATCCACCTGCTTTTTATTTAATTATTATCATTAACACAAAATTTACAATGTGGGGTAAAGGACTAATACATATGCTGCAACAATATTTAAATTCAATGCAACTTTTTACCAATTGCGCGTAAATCAAAATTAACGTCACCATTGTTTTTCTGATTAAATTTGCGCCTTAAATCTTGTATCACATGACCATATTAGTGTTTTAAAAACTTAACCTTAATTCAAAATGGCGGATTTCAAGATGGCCGCCGTCAGGTATAGCCTTACTATATGACTTCCCCTTAGTCCTAATATGTACCCATATATTTGTTATTCACCTTTTGTCGTTACAAGAGGTCTTACAGGGCTTTTACCTCCAACTGTATGAAGACTATTCTGTACTTCCATGTGATGTTCTGGTAGCTGTATCTCCTAAACCCCTGGAGCTTCGCACCTATAACTTCACTGAAATACTGACCACATTTAGTACTACTTTCTCATATGTGTCTCAGTTAGCAACTCGATTCACCCAAACGTAAGTTTTACTTGTCAGCACTGGTAATCTCTCATAATATAACGAATGAGAAAATCAACTAGAATAACTTGTATCACTTGTTTTCTACAGCAAAATAAAACGGAACATTGACATAAAGTCATACTCGTACTTCCATGAAAATCAATTATTATGAATCCTGTGAAGAATATAAAATACATATTTCCTCTGCTGCTATTTGATGGATCAAGACGAAATTTTCAGTTTAAGTAGAATATGAAACAGAACACCCAAATACATTTTATTATTCACCTAGTTTGCACTGTTGCTACGTAATAACTAAAAGAATCGCGAGAAGGGACGTTTTTAAGGGAAATTTTCTTAAATATCCCTCAATTAGTTTTTCTTTGTACACAGGAATGTCCCGTTCATTACGTAAACTGAAAGCCTATAATTTTACAAATTGATTGAGGTATAACTTGTTCCAGTGTTGCACTAACGATCTGATCTATGGTCATTTAAAGAGATCCCATCTATGTCTTTAAATATACACGGGTGCTAAAGGGTTGAGGGCCCCAGGACTCAGGTGTTGCACTTATATGTTGACCAACAACTATTTTTTGATTCTAAGGACCCTAAGGAACATTTCTAACATAGAGGCAAAAGTTCCCTAGGGGGGGAGTTATCACCCCCTTGGCCCTTGGTCTAAAAAGCAAATAGTTTATCAAATGATATAAACGCTGTTCAATTCACTTGAAGAAAATTAAGGCGTTAAGTAGCTAATTTTCATGTTCTCATAGTAGCCCTATATATACTTTATTTATTTACTTACTTCATACTACCGAAGTTACTATTTGTATGTTCGCATGCTATACAATGTAAGAAAGCACATCAAGAAATTGAACTTAAGGGGGAAAGGACCATCTGTTTTCATGGATATGTGTAAAGATTTAGGTAATGGATGAAAAACAAATAATCTCCCATAATGATAAATATGCTTGCTGTATATACCAGAGCCATCTTTTTATCGTTCAGTTGATAATTTGACATAATTCATTGTAGTTTTATCTGTAATTACAATTTGGAGAAAAATAACAATGTTTAGTTGCTCTTAAAGGCTAGGGAAATTATATAGTACTGGATATTTCGCCCCATATCACAGTGATGGTGTGAGAGTGAGACGAGTAATACACATCGCAGTGGCAGAAATACATGCACGTGCTACAGCAGAAATATTGCGGGAATCAGACGAAACAATTTCCTCTTCACGAATCAGTAAATAGTCGTGCGCGCAGTGGTAAAACATCGAGTTACGCGGTTTGTTTTTGAAGGGTGCAAAGGACTGTGAAAAACGCTTTAGTGATTTTGGGAAACTCTGGCAGTAAAGGAAACAGTGTCGGATCCAGGGGGGGCGATAGGGGCAATCGCCTCCCCAGAAGAGGAAACTTTCTTATTTTATATATATAAATAAAACCCACCCCACAGCTTAGAGCTCTTAAAAGTAGCTCTAAGTAGCAGTATTACAACCCACGGTCCCCTCAGAAGTCCTGGATCCGCCACTGAAAGGGAATATTTAGGAATTATACTCGAAACATTTGAAAATAGCATGTTATAATTAAATTTCATTCTTACATCTTTTAGGTCCAAATAGCAAACTGAACATAAAGCCTATACAGAAATTACTTGAAAATATAGGCAATGTTGTAAGTTCTTATTAAACAATTGATTATGGCAATTGTCATAATGTAAAACGTAACTGGCTCATTACATAAAATTCACAAGTTAACAAGTGATTTTACAAGTAATCATATGTTATAAAACACACTTTTTCAATACCAAAATAAGTTACTTGTAATTTGTCATGGACACTAACAAATACGTTATGTTATATATATAAATACGTAATATACCTACATAAATATATGTTCAATATTGATATCACAAAAGCTGTGTGTCTTTTATGAAATATGTTCACGATGAGATAGTTTACCTTCGAGTCTTACTGAAGAGATGAAAGCTGCATTGAGTAATCACAGGAGAAAACTACTTAGAGTCAATTCCTTTCTCTCTAGAAGTTCTTCATACACTTTCATCAGACAATTTCATTTTAAGTATATTCTGTAATGCGTTGTTTCACACCATATTTCTATAACTGATATGCACCTTTATAAGGCAGAACTCTTGTTGTAAGAATTTTGTTACTTGTACCAGGATCTGCTCTTGCAAATTTTGGTCGTTCATCACCAGTTCTGTTAAAGAAGTAAAATCTCCAGGATTTGCATTACCTAAACCTTCTTTTACCTTAGCTGCCAATTTATCTTGTCTGTAAGGGCTCAATTCTTTCAAAATTTGAGAAACTGGTTTAGTTTTCTTGGCTCTTGCGAAGCTGTAAGCTCCTCCTAACATCATACCTGCAAAGAATAAGACCCTTGGTAAATTTACAGTATACATTTTAAATTAATTTACCGGCATACAATCTTTCATTTAAAAAAAGAAAAGAAATCACTTCGCGTTTACGCCTTCTAGTCGTATAAATGATTATAAATTGCTGTTATAAGCGTAATACAATGTGGATACTTAATGACTATTTATTCCACATCAATCGATTCAGTATATGCTGATCAGTTATTTTCGAACTTCGATAATCGATATATAATTAGTGAAGTTTATATATGGAAACGCTAATATTTCTAGTTTTCTCTAAACAAGGTCAAAGTTGTGTCACCGAATATTCATTGACTACAGATTGATTCCAATAAGTTTAAACTGAAACTTTTCTTTCCATTTTTTTTTTTTTTAAATGTTGAATTGTGAAATGTCTGTGGCTTAAAGCAAGTTGTGATCTTTCCATGTCTAATTCTGTTTGCACAGGTCAAAGAAAGCTTGAACAAGACTTGTTCAAGACCATTCAAGACTATTTGATGAAAAAGACGTCAGCACCGACATCATTTTTGTCTTGAATTCAATAGTTTCCTTCAAGAGATTTTGTTGCGGTCCTGTTCTAAACAATCCAATTCAAGAGCATTCAACAGCCTATCAGCGTTCGAGCTGATTACAGGAAAATACAAAACAACTATGTTGAATAAATATTTTTTAATTAATCTTTTCCATAATTATGTGATAATCCCATTCGAAGTGTCGATTATCACAACAGACAAAAGCAAATATCTGCGCTGGTAGTCTTGTTGATAATATACACGATTTATATATACACACGAGCAAAAGTGCCTTCACAATTCCAATTTTTCATATCCTTCAACGTTAGAATTCCAACAATGCAGTTAAGGCTTACCGCATAAAATTATAAGCCAAATATTGCTAAGTTCAGCTCTGATGTTTGAAACGAACCAGTAATGTTCTTCCTCTAATGATATTTGCACCAAAGTTGATGTCGCAATTCATTTATTTGATGGCCTTGAGACAAATTATTGCCCACTACTAAACTAAATAACATACAAAGAAATCACAGAAATGTAAAGTATTATACAGTAATTTCGCTGTCCAAATTCAAAAGTACGCAATTTATAATAATAATAACAATAATGAAAGTAACAACAACCATAATAAATATTCACCTTCAGTGTATAGTTGTCACTTCAACGAACTACTTTCGTCTTGGTGCGAATGGACATTGGTTCGAGTCCATAGGAGACTATTGAACACAGTGGTTCTTAATATAGGTTGGCCGCAATTGTAAGTCCCGTCGTTAGGAGCTTAGCTGTTTGTTTTAGTCTTTCGTAACAATTATTATTGATAATGTTTTGTATTGGTATTACTTTTGGTCTTTGTGTATTGCTTTTATTCTTCTCTTCATTTCGAAAGAGAAGAATATCCGAACAAACGCCTTCATAATTCATCTTATATTGAATGTAAACGCTATTTGCAATTAATAAAGAACAAAAATGGAACATTTCGACGTAGCTGCAAAAAGCAATATATATATATATATATATATATATATATATATATATATATATATATATATATATATATATATATATATATATATATATATATATAGAACTGGTGGGGGTTCGAACTCATACTTATGGTCATTAAAATTACAATGTCCACATGCCTTAAACCTCTGGACTACGATTTCTACGTTACGTAAAATATAATTTATTCAATTTCTATACTGCTTCCATTATAGCAAGTTTCTACGGGTTTTTCTTTCGTTATTTCAGAGAAGTTGAAAATGTGGACGGGGACGCTTATTTTTAGGTTTGGCCTGGTTAATACGTTTTTGCAAAGGGGCCTGGGATTAGCTCTGACACAGCACAGGCGCAAGAAGGGAGAATGTGTGTAAAAGAGAGAGTTAATCAGTAAACGATAAAGATGAATAGAGAGAGAAACATACATGATAGAGAAACGTCAAGAAAGACATAAAAATAGAAAGACGAATGGAGACATTCACATTATATTCACACTATGGTAAAGAACGCACACACTATTTACTCGGATTATTCTTGCAGTGATTGCCTAGTATTAAAATTATTTCCACATTTTCAACTTCTCTGTAAAAGAAAAAAACATCCGTACAAACTTGTTATAATGGGAGCGATATAGAAATTGAATAAATTATATTTTACTCAGCATAGGAATCTTAGTCGAGAGGCTTAAGACATGTGGATATTGAGTTTTTAATGATCATGAGTATGGGTTCGAACCCCCACCACTTCCATTTTTTTACTTTTTGCAGCTAGATTGGAACGTTCAATTTTTGTTCTTTATTAATTGTATATGGTGTTTACATTCAATATAAGATGAATTATGGAGGCGTGTGTTCGGATATTCTTCTCTTTCGAAATGAAGAGAAGAATAAAAGCAATACACAAAGACCAAAAGTAATACCAATACAAAACATTATCAATAATAATTGTTACGAAAGACTAAAACAAACAGCTAAGCTCCTAACGACGGGATTTACAATTGTGGCCAACCTATATTAAGAACCACTGTGTTCAATAGTCTCCTATGAATTCGAACCAATGTCCATTCGCACCAAGACAAAAGTAGTTCGTTTGAAGTGACAACTGTACAGTGAAATGAATATTTATTATTATTACTTTTATTATCATTATTATTATTATTACTATAATTTTTAAGACCTTTCACTGGCTTAATGATGTACCCATATATAAAACTGTCAACGGCCAATGATCTTGCTAATATTATTGATACTTTTTAACATTATTTCAGTGTTATTCGAAGTCAGTTGTATATTTATCTTATAAGCAGCTTAGAGTATTATTTCTTTTATGTAAGTGTGTGATTTGTTTTATATATGATTTGTGTATCTTTTTTGTGCATGTGTTACTTGTACTCAATTCGATATTATGTTTATTTTCATCATTTATATGTTTTTATTTCTGCTTTATGGAAATTGTAATTGGACAGATTAGTCTGTAATTTCCAGTATGCAATAAATTAAAATTAAAATTATCACTATTACCATACTTTTGAATATGTACAGTGAAATTACTTTATAATATGTTATCACTTCTGTAATTTTTCTTACATTCTATGCTATTTAGTTTGGTAGTGGGCAATAATTTGTATCAAGGCCATCAAATAAATCAATTTCGGCATGCACTTTGGTGTAAATATCATTACAAGAAGAATATTACCGGTTCGTTCCAAACATCAGGGCTGAACTTAGCAATATTTGGCTTATAATTTTACTTGATAAGATAGTGTAGGGGTAACGTGCTGCACTTGTGAGTAATACAGCTAATCGGCAGAGTTTCAAATCCTTTTCAAATCAAAGATTTTTTACAAAGTGATCGTGAAGAATCTAAGAGTTACTTCTCGTACTAAAGGAGGAATTTTTAAGAAGGTGGAAACACACATGTCTATCACGGACACGATTTACGAATGTTGATTCGGAAAGGACAAACATCTACGAGGATTACCAGTGCAGTTCGAAACTTCATTGATCTGAAGTATCCCCTTTTCATGTTATTGGTTTTAGAAAGAAACACTATACCATTTGTTAAACAAGTTTTGTGTAGAGTAAAGTGTGAAGTATCGGTATCGTTCTGGACTTCCAACTGGAAAACCTCGGTTCGATTCCACACCACGTAACATCTTTTTTCGCATGAAATAATGGCTACACGGAAAGTGAGGGATCAATTCTCTTTGCTCAAAGTTCTCCATCTAGAGATGAGATGCAAGAATCACGCACATATTAACGGAGAGAGAGAGTGGAGTAGATCTTTTTGAAATGTTATCAGGAACATTCATCCATATCCATATTTGTTTATGTTTCGTTCCCTTTTGTTTATTCTTCTTTACGAAATTACAGTTCTCGATTATTTCGAGTATAGCAAGTAATGTTAAAGATATACACTTTTACTATTTGTCATATTTGATACATATGACATATTTTCAATCGATGCAATAATGTTCACAAATTAAACTTCACACACTGCATATCTTGGTTTTACTCTCTTGAATTGTCTTTTCTTGGATTGCATTTTCCAAACAGACTGGAAACGAATAATATAACACCGAAAATATTCTTGTTAGCTTTAATATATAAATGTCACATAAGAATAATACATTAAAATTGGAA
This sequence comes from Thermobia domestica, assembly GCF_964235325.1. Classification (NCBI taxonomy): domain Eukaryota; kingdom Metazoa; phylum Arthropoda; class Insecta; order Zygentoma; family Lepismatidae; genus Thermobia; species Thermobia domestica. The sequence continues at coordinate 43,897,924 of NC_137458.1, forward strand.
ACTATGATGGATTTACGGATAAACGAAATTCCTGCAAAACAAAGATGAGAGTCAAATCACGTGTGACCAAGAAAACAAATGTGTGACAAATATTGAAATGAAATGAAATCTTTGAGTTTTACGTCCCACGGTTATGCCGGTTAGGCTAAAGGAGACGGTGATAATGAGAAATGAGTGAAATGGTAGAATGAAGAAAGTGGGAGGAAACGGGAGAACCCCGAGAAAACCCACGAGCACGGTGTTTGTCCAATGACAAATATTGACTTTTCAATGATATGTGTAAGGTAAAATAAGTTCTCTTTCCGACTTTCTCGTGATATCAAAAGCTCTGTAGATAATAAACGGTGTCTTCTATCCGATTTTTTATTCATTGCACAGGTATGAATATTCTTCTCTGTTTTGCATTTTGCTACACTTACATCTTTCGAACAAACTAGTTATCTTATAGAACCCCTTACGTAGTTTTCAACCTTCCAACCTTAACTGCGGCGCCGCGATGGCTCAGTGGTAAAGCGTTCACCTCTGGTGCATGTGGTCCCTGGCTCGATCCCAGCTTACGCTAAGTAAACTTTGTGGTGGACAAACACCGTGTGCGTGGGTTTTCTCGGGGTTCTCCCGTTCTCTCCCACTTTCTTTATTCCACCATGTCATTCATATTTCATTATCACCGTCTCCTTTAACCTAGCCGGCATAAACGTGGGATGTAAAACTGAAAGATTTCCAACCTTAACTGCATTGTTTGATGACTAACTTCGCAGGATGTGAAAAATTGGAAGTGTGAATGCACTTTTGCTCGTCTGAATACTTGCAGTGTTTGCTTGCCCATAACTGTTGTTAAATGTTTTATCAATGATAGTTATAAATATTAATTTGAGAATTTAATATACAAGAATATTGGGTGTAGGCTAAGAAAGAAGAGTCCATCAAATCATATATATATATATATCTATCTATCTATCTATCTATCTATATATATATATATATATATATATATATATATATATATATATATATATATATGACTTTTCTTACTTTAATAAGACATCCCGGACAGTTATTACCTTGGCATATGCCGAAATAAACTGCATAGAGATTGATACTATTTGTGCAAACTGAAGTGTCCAGGAAATAATATGTCATCCTATTTTAATATATGCAGTTAGTTAATCACCAAATTCACTTGTAGTATCTTAGAGGTTCTTAAGGGTAGGAGATGCGTTCATGAGTGCAGATTGCCATTATGAGAGCTTCACCGCACCGGTATAAATACGCGTCCAGATGTATGCCATAAAAACTGTGGAAAAAAGAGTGGCAACTAAAGCCGAGAATGGTATTTAACGGAGTCAGGGCAGTCACACAGTAGGGGAATCCATGAGGCAGCACGTCTGTATGGAGCAGGTGCGTCATCGACGGAGAGTAGGCGCACAAACGAGAATAATACAAGAAGTACTTAATGTCATATTCACTCCTTTTAACTCTATCTCTCGTATTAGTTCGACACTGGTAACATTAAATTTATAAACATAAAAGCTGGTTTCCTGCATTCTGCAGAAGCGCTCTGACAGTGGAAATTAATATTCCCGACAATACTCTTTTGTATGTCATTTTAACCGTAAAGTTACAACTTTTATGACTGGTTATTTTTAACCAATACCGAATATAGGCTAGATTTGTGAAAAAAATCTTGGGCAGATATGGGGATGTAAGTCCAGTAGTTAAGGAAGAAGAAATTTATTGTCATTTCTTCGCTTAATTTGCTGTCTTCAGTTTCTTCTTTACAATAGTTTCGATATTATAACATAAATAACACCAAAAGGCACTAATTGATTCTGTTTTCCGTACGCCATATGAAAATATAATTATTATTTTTTTTTTAAAAAAAAAACTTAGTTCAGAGAACTATTTTATACCTAAGTTGCATTGTACTCTCCTAAAGTAAGATAACCTAAACTACATTAAATGTAGAGGGACCAAAATATTTAGTGAAAAATTAATGGCGTAGCTACAAAACCAACTGACATGTTTTCTAAAAGGTTAAATATAATCTATTAAATTGTAAATGTCAGCAGAAATGTTAAGAAGGAATCGCTATTGATATAGATAGCTATTCATGCGCAGGTCTGAACTAAAACAGTACGCAGTTTCGCTTTCATTTGTTTTCATAGTTTCGGTCACTTGTTTTGGCCTGTCACCTATGAAGAAGTATACAGAACACGATTCTATATTTTTATGATCGTATAAAGATTGTTTCAAGTTCATTCGAGTCTCTTGTTCAAGTATCTTGAACAATATTCGTTTGAACGTGTAAATTTGAAGTGTTGAATGGTATTGTTTAAGCATTCTTTCACCGTGTACAAACACCATAAGAGCAACAGTCCTCTGCTCCAACAAGAGACATGTTTCGGTTCGAACGCAAGGATCAACATAAAACTTGGTAGACATATGCAGGGCTAAGTACTGACCACTGTAGATGGAGTCATTCCCGTGTAAAACTCGTTTTTCGTCGACAGCGCCACCTATGCTTCGAAACATTAGCAGTTAGATTCCGCGTTGTAGGCGCTGAGTGAAGATGAGACAGGTGCGTCAGTGTGTAGTAGTAAGCTCCAATTAGTGTTATGTGTGGTAAAAATCTCTAAGTTTTACGTCTCACGGTTATGCCGGTTAGGCTAAAGGAGACGGTGATTATGAGAAATGAATGAAATGGTGGAATGAAGAAAGTGGGAGGAAACGGGAGAACCCCGAGAAAACCCACGAGCATTGTGTTTGTCCACCACAAAGTCCACACGGCGCAAGCTGGGATCGAACCAAGGACCCCAAGCACCGGAGGTGAACGCTCTACCACTGAGCCACCGCGCCCGCTGTTATGTGTGGTAGTCAGTGCGGATAAAATAGGGCGGGCTTTTGGTATTAATCCCCTTCATGTAGTTGAACTGTTAAAAAGCAAACTAAGACGCAGATTTAAATATCAAACGTCAATTGGAAAGGAAGATGAGTCATTTGCGACTTTCTTTTGTGCAATTTAATTATCAGTAAATACGAAAAATGAATTAGAAATGATACACACATCGACACTCTATAGAGATGATGAAGAAAATGGCACGACACAGGAAGACATCTATGATAGCAGTTCAGATCGGGAACAAGGCAGTAGTCAAAACCAGTAAGACGTATCTCCAGAACGAAAAATGGTAGAAAAGATGTTCTATCGCAGTTTACGGACGAGGAAATCTGAAGTATCTACAAAGATTATCAAGAAGGAGGATACAACTCTTAGATATAGGAAGTACCACGAATACATGCATATTCTGCAATGTGTTTTAAAGGTAGTAATTGTTCGTGAAATAATTACTACTTGTTTCTTAAGATTTTCAATGAAACTTGGCGACGCTTTGAAATCCGATAACCCAACTTCTTTTGACGCTTGGAGAACCCAGCACTGTAAATGCCAGTAAAGCATTGATGCTCCACACTCTCGCGCTTCGTCAAATAATTTGACAACTTCACATTTCATTGTTTGGATCTTCATTTCCCGATTCCCTTTGAATGAAGCGGAGTTTGTAGACAGCGCGTATCCATAATCCAAAAAAGGTTTGCAGTTACTTACAAATTACAAAGGTTTGCAGTTACAAATTAAGTTTCTTCTGTCGTGCCAGAGGCTTCTTATATGAGATTTATCCTCCTAGATAATCTTTGTAGATACTTCGGATTTTCTCGTCTGTAAACTGTGATAAAATATTTGTTTTTTTTTTTTTCAGTTTTCGCACTGGAGATACGTCGTATTCGTTTTAACTATTGCCTTGTTCCCGCTCTGAATTGCTATCATAGATGTCTTCCTGTGCCGTGCCATTTTCTTCATCATCTCTATAGAGTGTCGATGTGTGTATCATTTCTAATTCATTTTCGTACTTACTGATAATTAATTTGCACAAAAATGTCGCAAATGACTCATCTTCCGTTCCAATTGACGTATGATATTTAAATCTGCGCCTTAGTTTGCTTTTTAACAGTTCAATCTCATGAAGGGGATTAATACCAACAGCCCGCCCTATTTTAGCCGCATTGACTACCACATATAACATTAATTGGAGCTTACTACCACGCACTGAAGCACCTGTCTGATCTTCACTCAGCGCCTACAACGCGGAAACTAACTTATACTTTTCGAAGGATAGGTGGCGCTGTCGGTGAAAAACGAGTTTTACACGGGAATGACTCACCCTACAGTGGTCAGTACTTAATCCTACATATGTTTACCAAGTTTTATGTTGATCCTCGCGTTCGAACCGAAACATGTCCCTTGCAACAGATGCTGACATTTGTATTTTTAAATTATATAATTTTCTGCAATATTTTCATAAAACTATTGTATGATCTTTAACAAAGAAGAGAAACCTCCAATTTCACTCCGATTTTAACTTAATTATCCACACTTGGTGGCCAATTTTGGACAACTGTTACTGTCCAGCAAGCCTGAATTGCCTCTTTAAATGCGCAGGATTTTGAATCCTCGGGACAGAATGTAGGACCTGCTAATACATACGTGTATATCTGGAGAGGTACAGGCACTGAACGTGTCCCTGGAGATTACAACACAATTAGAAGAAGCACTAGGAAACTGTTAAAGCATGTGGCTAAATTAACCGAATTAGAGTGGAAGGATGTTCCAGTGTTTCTGAACACTGAGTTCCTGATGGTAACAAGTTTCTTTACAGAGACTTCTAGCTAGAGAACATCGTTTGACGCTCAACTAGGATCTTGGAGGCAACGAGAAATAATACAGCAAATAGTATAGCCATCCCTTCAGCATCTAAAGCTATTTCTTTACTTTCTCACAACCTGTTTCTCTTTTTTTCATAAGGAAAGGACATGAACATGTCATCCGGACATCCGACTCAAACCTCGTCCATTCGATAAACATAACAAAGATATGTTCATCCACAAAATATTAGGTGCCATGGACAGCCGAGTAAGTCCCTGGAGCCCATTAACCGTGTTAGTATAAAGAAAATCGTAGACTCGCAGTGAAATAGCCAGTGCATCAACACTGTTCATTGGAAAGTCATGGTTTATAGTTCATTCTCTTTATCATGAGACAAGTTTTCCAGAGGTGCTACGTATTGAGGCCCATAATGTACCTGAACAGGAAATATTGGGAAAATTTCCTCCAGAAATCCCTACCATCAACTTTGGACCCTCTGAAGTGGCCCCGGAAAAAGCACACAATCCAAATGTTTCTCTAAAAATACTATAGGGGTTAGGAAATGAGTGTACCAAGTTTTGTATTGATAGACGAAATAGATATGATGGAGAAATGTGTATCGTTATACAAGCTTCTGTTGTATAACAGTGTATCTTGTGAACGATATTCATGGACGATGGACAATGCCAAAAACGAATTTCCAGATAAGAAACCACTGTACGAAAACGAGTCGGTTTCGAGCTATAGTCATGAAATTTTGTGGAAACGATGCAGAAGTGAGCATAACTGAAGAACGAATTGCCGGACCAAGATTCGGATGTCAATAAGAAAATATTTCGTTATTGGTAGACTTCGTTAATATATTATATACTTATTTTGAACACCTCGGAAGACAAAAATGATATACGTGGAAATTACTTTACTGAAAGGTAAAGAATCTGATGCAATGATCCGATGGTTGTCTGTTCGTTTAAAAGACCAAATGAAACAGTTACTATGTCGAATTTTAATACGAAAATGGAAAGAACACTGCTTTACCGTGTGAGATTGTACCTTCTAAAGATGCTCATCTCTGTTCCCTTCCAACCCAAATTAAATATTTTACTTCAATATGCCCGATCTACTCTGTACATTCTTATGGATACTTATACCAAACTAAATATTTAAGAATACTTGAATATGTCCAGAGTTCGTCCTTAGTTTTAGATTGTGGCAGGAAACGCACTAAGCTATATAACGTACGTACTTTTCACCATCTTATTTGAATTATTAAGTTTAACTTACAATCTTTTTATACGTACCGCCGAAACAACCAAGCGGTCCCTCTATAAAGCCTCCAACAATTGCCAAAATTACTGTTATTGCCCAAACTTTCCACCATTCTTGTAGTGTAGCTTCCATGTTCTTAATCTCAACAACTATAATAACAACTTCCATAACATCTTCGGTCTTCAGTGAACTAAACAGAGAATCCTAAATGATAAAAAAGAGAGATTTCGTTGTAACCAATTTGGCATCCTCTTTCTTTTTAAAATACGACATGATTACAGGTAGTCGAAAGATTAACATCTATGCCATTGCTATGCTTAGTCCCTTGTCCAATCAGAGTGAGGCACCAAACTAACGGTGACCAGCCTATGTGTTGTTCTGAAGAGAAAGATGGGAAGCATAGTCATAAAAACTTGAAAGCACTACGAACGGACAATCATAGTAAGCTATATATACATGTCAACTTTATGCTGCAAAGAAGAAAAGCCAGAGGAAGATACGAACAAATTAAAGATGATGTTAACACCGAGTGTTAATTATGTGTATACATGGCGTGGCAGATCATCTGTAGCACTACATCACAAATAATATATACAACATCATAAAGAGAATTGTAATACCGAAAAAAACTAGTTAGAATAATTAAGATGTGTTTAAATGAATCCCAAAGCGAAGTATGAGAAGGGGAATATTCTTGTCCATGAGCTTTCACGTCAAGAGTGGCTTGAAGCAAAAAGATGCGTTAGTGCAAGTTCACTAGCGGGAAAAAACCCATGAGTTCATCATCTTTACCATACCTTTACTTAATACACAAAATTTTGTGCTGTTAAATGTCGTGGCATCAATACCACATTACATAAACGAAATGGTTCCAATTAAAAAAGCTTTTGTCGAGACGATTGTGCACGTTCACTAGCGGGTCACAACCCATGCGATCATTATCCTTATCGTACCTTTATTTAACATACAAAACTTTGTGCTGTTAAATGTCCTGGTATCAATACCACATTACATAAACAAAATGGTTCCAAATTACGATTGTTCTATACGATCGTTCTATACGATTGGTCTATACGATCGTTCAAGTTCACTAGCTGGTCACAACCGATGCGATCAACATCCTTATCATACCTTTACTTCATATACAAAGTTTGGGCTGCTAAATGTCCTGGTATCAATAACACATTACATAAACGGTATGGTTCTAATTTTTCAAAAACTTTGGTACCCAGGGTCGTGTATGTTCACTAGTGGGTCAGAACCCACCCGATCATCAACCATTTCACACCTTTAAGTATGATATAAAATTTAATGCTGTGAAATATTGTGTTATCAATATCACAGGACATAAACAAAATGGATCCAAATTACAAAAAGTTTTGTGTCCAGGGTCGGACACGTTCACTAGTGGCAAAGGACAGACGCGATCGTCATCCCTAAGATTCCTTTACATAATATACAAAATTTTGTGTTGTTAAATATCGTGGTATCAATACCACAGGACGTAAAGGAAATGGTTCCAGTTTACAAAAACTTTTGACGACACGATCGTGCACGTTCACTAGCGGGTCACAACCGATGCGATCATCATCCTTATCATACCTTTACTTCATATACAAAGTTTGGGATGTGAAATGTCCTGGTATCAATAACACATTACATAAACGATATGGTTCCAAATTTCCAAAAACTTTGGTACCCAGGGTCGTGTACGTTCACTAACCGGTCAATACCCATGGCGATCATCATCCATATCATCCTTTTACTTAATATACAAAATTTAGAACTGTTAAATGTCGTGGTATCAATACCACAGGACATAAACGATATGGTTCCAATTTAGAAAATTTTTTGTGGCCAGGGTCGTGCACGTTCACTAGTGGGTCAGAACCCATGCGATCATTAACCATTTCACACCTTTAAGTAATATATAAAATTAAGTGCTCTAAAATATTGTGGTATCAATACCACAGGACATAAACAAAATGGATACAATTTAGAAAAAAAATTGTGGCCAGGGTCGCACACGTCCACTAGTAGCAAAGGACAGACGCGATCATCATCCCTAAGATTCTTTTACTTAAATTACAAAATTTTGTCTTGTTATATTCGTGGTATCAATATCATAGGACATAAACGAAATGGTTCCAATTTACAAAAACCTTTTGTCGATACGATCGTGCACGTTAATTAGCTGGTCACAACCCAAGCGATCATCATCCTTATCAGACCTTTACTTAATAGAAAAACTTTTGTGTTGTTAAATATCGTGGTGTCAATACCACAGGACATAAATTGAATGGTTCCAATTTACAAAAACTTTTGTCGACAGGATCGTGCACGTTCACTGGCGGTTCACTACTCATGCGATCATCATCCTTATCATACCTTTACTTAATATACACAGTTTTGGGCTGTTAAATGTGGAATCAATACCAGCTTAAATAAACGATATGGTTCCAATTTTTCAAAAACTTTGGTGCCCAGGATCGTGAACGTTCCCTAGCGGGTGAGTTCCCATGTGATCATATTCCCTATCATCCCTTTAGTTAATACACAAAATTTTGTGCTGTTAAATGTCGTGGTATCAAACCCACAGAACATAAACGAAATGGTTCTAAATTACAAAAACTTTTGTCTACACGATCGTGCACGTTCACTAGCGGGTCACAACCAATACGATCATCATCCTTGTTATACGTTTACTTAATACACATAATTTTGGACCGTTAAATGTCGTGGTATCAATACCACATTACATAAACGAAATGGTTCCAATTTTACAAAATCTTTAATGCCCAGGGTAGTGCACGTTCACTAGCGCGTCAGAACCCATGCGATCACCAACCATTTCACACTTTAAGTAATATATAATATTATGTGTTGTTGTATTTCGTGCTATCAATACCACAGAACAAACGAAATGGTTCCAATTTACAAAAACTTTTGTCGACACGATCATGAACGTTCACCAGCGAGTGATGAACCATGCGATCATCATCCCTATCATCCCTTTACTTAATACACAAAATTTTGTGCTGTTAAATGTCGTAGTATCAATACCACATCACATAAACGAAATGGTTCCAATTCGCAAAAACTTTTGTCGACACGATCGTGCACGTTCACTAGCGAGAAAACACCCAAGAGATCATCATCCTTTTCATACCTTTACTTAATACATAAAATTTTGTGCTGCTAAATGTCGTAGTATCAATACCACATCACATAAACGAAATGGTTCCAATTTAAAAAACTTTTGTCGACACGATCGTGCACGTTAGCTGGTTAAAAATTTTGTGCATTAAATAAAGGAATGATATGGATGATGATCGCATGGGTACTGACGGCTAGTGAACGTTCAGGACCCTGGGCACCAAAGTTTTTGAAAAATTGCAACCATTTTTTACGTAAAATGGTATAAAATGGTTGATGATCGCATGGATTCTGACCCGCTAGTCAAGTTGCACGATCCTGGCAACTAAAGTTTTTGTAAATTGGAACCATTTCGTTTATGTGCTGCGGTGTTGATACCACGACATTTAACAGTACAAAATATTGTGTATTAAGTAAAGGGATGATAGGGTTGATGATCGCATGGGTCCTCACACGCTAGTGAACGTTCACGACTCTGGGCATTAAAGTTTTTAAAAAATTGGAACCATATCATTTATGTAAGATGGTATTGATACCACGACATTTAACAGCCCAAAATTTTGTATATTGAGTAAAGGTATGATAAGGATGATGATCGCATGGGTTCTGACCCGCTGGTGAACGTACACGACCCTGGCCACAAAAGTTTTTGTAAATTGGAACCATTTCGTTTATGTGCTGCGGTGTTGATACCACGACATTTAACAGTACAAAATATTATGTATTAAGTAAAGGGATTATAGGGATGATGAGCGGATTGGTCCTCACCCTACGTCCGCTATCCTGGTATACAGTTGCTGTCCGATGCCGACACACCGCGGGTGGTGTAGGATGTCACCAAACTCAGTATGGGGGCTTAATTATGGCTGGCCGAAGGCAAGTCAGTGAGGGTGACAGATCTGTTGTTGCCACATTTTCCCTTTTGTGTTATTTCTAGAGATCTTTTTCTTAAAAACCATTAAAACATAATACCTAAGAATTTTGTATACGAGGAAACGGTTTCAAAACTGCTAATATACAGAGAAGTGGTTAGCGATTGATAATAATAATTATTACCCATATTTAAGTATTACGTTTGTCCTACAGATTCCCGAAGTAGGTTTTAAATGAGCACATATGATTCCTTTATTAACTAGTGAATCCGTAATGACTGTAAGAAACCTAGCAATTGGAATTGTGCAGACCAGAAAATAAACCTTCATAATTATAACAAAAGCACAATAACATGAATTCACGCAGATGTACATTTCTAATTTATATTTCAGCCAAATGCTACTGGAACTTTTTATTTTATATTTTTCCACTAGTTCCTTTTTTCCTAGTGTTGCTTTAATTCTACGTCTTTCCTACACGGCTAATTAAGCGTAATTTATTGTTAGGATATATAGTATTAGACTAGTGTTGCTCCCGAGATGAGAAATATCTTTTAAATTCGAGACGAGATTATAAAAATGGCCATTCTCGTCTCATTTTCGAAACTAGAATCGAGACGAGACGATAAATTTCACGAGTCTGGCGGGCAACTCTAGTTTATCCCAGTCTTAGTTCTCAAACTTTGTTTTGTTGATACATGAATCATAACATAAAATCATAAGTTGATAGAATGATTGTACGAACACAGTGCAGAACATATTACCATTTTTATAAAGATACACAAGTTTTACACCATATACTCCAAAGATAAATATGGTTTGAGTGTTATGTCATTCCCTTCATGAACCTCTCGTTACGCTTAAGGATTCTGGTAACTTCTAAATGAAATTAAGACAAGTGAATGTTGTTTCACAGTTGAAATTATGTAATACTTCCAAACCATCCGAATACAATACTTAAAACTTCGAAGTAGTCGGCTACATCTACAGCTACTGGATGTAATAGAGGAATAATATCAAAGAAAGAACCTATTCCTGAGTCCATTTATATAAAACATTTCTCGCTATTCCTTACTGTTTTTGTTCAGTGGCGAAATGTTGAAACCAAAAATCGTTAATTTGGATCATTTCCAGCTTGAATTGAGGAATAAGGGAGAGTATAGAATCTATTCTTGGGACGCTGAATAGATTGCAAAAGAAGTGCTTCTCAATATCTTTTCCAGTTCTTGCTCTATGAAAATCAGTATTGAAACCAGAAGTATTTTAGATTGAACCACTTCCGGTTTCGATAGAGTGTTGCAGATTGTGATATATATATATATACTCCAGAGACCATGAATTGATTGCAAAATCCGTATCTCGATATTTCCTATTGTTTTTGGCTCTGATAACTGACGATAGACGAACGGACGGACAAACCCGTTCTGTAAGACTTCCGACACTTATGCATAGCATAGTTTGAAACTCTAAAAAATCAGGTCATAAATTTTGTATGTAAATTTACAAAATGAAACGAGACGAGGACATCTCTTTCGATAATCGAAACTAGAGAAAAAAATTTCTTCGAGAAGAGAGACGAGATGTGACTTACAAAATTTAGATAAGGAAACCCTATTTCTCGTGTCGACTCGTGAACACCACTATATCAGACGTATTTCTTATTATATTGGTAATAGTATTCGAACCGTGTTACACAATAGGCTTCAGTGTTTATCAAAATTGGAGAGTACGTCTATTACAGTACGTTCCTTAGGTTTTGCTACAGTCAATAGTTACTATTTATATAATGCTTATATTCTATTGCTATAGTATTTAATCATTGTTCAAGGGGGACGTTTATGCTTATTGTGTTACATTGCTCTAGTTTCCAGGAAAATGTTTACTTTATCTGAGTTACGGGAAAGTAAAGGAAAATTATATTGTGAATTTAAAAAAAAATACCGAAAAGGAAAAAAGGAAGAAGAAAAAATAGTCACTGACCATCCGTTTCTTGACAATTTGAAAAGACATAAGGCAACGTCGTACAAGCATTGATGGATCGGTTTTGCCAGCGGGAGAGTTGTCCGCTGACGTTATTTGAGTGATGTTTTGCGGTTTTTGAGGAAAAGGGACCATGCCTTTGAGTTTCTGAAACTGTACAAGAGGATATAAACATTCAGGACCCTGGGCACCAAAGTTTTTGAAAAAGTGGAACCATTTCGTTTATGTAATGTGTTATTGATACCGGCACATTTAGCAGCCCAAAATTTTGTATATTAAGTGAAGGTCTGATAAGGATGATGATCGCATGGGTTGTGACCCGCTAGTGAACGTGCACGATCGCGTCGACAGAAGTTTTTTTTTTTAAATTGTAACCATTTTGTTTATGGAATGGGGTATTGATACCATGACATTTAACAGCACAAAATTTTGTGTATTAAGTAAAGGTATGATAATGATGATGATCGCATGGATTTTTTCCCGCTAGTGAACGTGCACGATCGTGTCGACAAAAGTTTTTGTAAATTGGAAGCATTTCGTTTATGTCTTGTGGTATTGATACCACGACATTTAACAGCACAAAATTTTCTGTATTAAGTAAAGGGATGATAGGGTTGATGATGGCATGGGTCCTCATACGCTAAGGGAACGTTTACGACCCTGGGCACGAAAGTTTTTGAAAAATTGGAACCATTTCGTTTATGTAATGTGGTATTATACCACGACACTTGACAGCGCAAAATTTTGTATATTAAGTAAAGGTATGATAAGGATGATGATCGCATAGGTTGTGACCCGCTAGTTAACGTGCACGATCGTGTCGACAAAAGTTTTTTGTAAATTGGAACCATTTCGTTTATGTCCTGTGGTATTGATACCACGACATTTAACAGCACAAAATTTTGTTTATTAAGTAAAGGTATGATAAGCATGATGATCGGATGGGTCCTGAGGCGGTAGTGAACATGCACGACCGTAGGCACATTTTTTTTTTTTTTTTTTTTTTGGCTTTAGCACCATATGTTTAATGTCCTGTGCTTTTTATACGTCCATATTTAAGAGCACCAAACTGCGTAGAGTTATTTAAGTGATGATAGGGATGATGATTTTGTGTGTTGTTACCCGCTTTTGAGCGTGGAATAGGCTGACTATAGATTTTTTTTTCTACATTATAACTTTGTAGTGGTTGCAATTTTGTTAGTTTTGTGGATGACTTTGAACGTTTTGAGTTTTTTGGCCGTTTTTTTTCTTTGGGGGGGGGGGGGCAAGATGGGTTTGGTATTTTCTAAAGGAATTTCTGTATTATTTTGTGTAACTGTAACGGAACAAGATCTGTTAATTTTACGTTTTGTTAAATAAGCACATGAAATGTAATGCATTTGTTTGCAATAATAATATTAAAAAAACATTAACATATAACAACAAAAGCCATAACAACAGCTACTACTACTACGTAAAAGATAATAATAATGATAACAAGGCAACACACATAAATAGTGAAGGTAGCATCCAAAAGTGCTCAAGGAACTCGTATTTACTGTGTATTAGTTATCACTTTGTAATCACTAAATAGACCTACCATTGCTAGGTAACTATATAATGAGACGCTAAGAAGAACGATTTCCTATTACCTTTAGTTTGTCGAAGTAATAACTATAGATTTTGCATTAAAAAATACATTCAATGTTCAGTCTCTCAAACACAAAAGCATCTGAGCATCTGTCTCGCTTGGAGACTAGAGCAAACTGCAAGTTTCGATTTCCCTGACGCAAACAGCGTTGCCAGCTATTAGTACTCAAATACTCATACGAAAAAAGTATATTGTACACTAAGGGTTAAATTTTCTCGTATGATCAATATCTAAAATAAAATTATGAATGTATTTCATTATTTCATATTAAAATAACAAGTAGTAGTGTCATGTGTATACCATGGGAAGAATTGTGAGTTAATGTTTAGTAGAAGGGGTCCAGAAAATGTTTCTAAAAATAAAAAAATGTTGCAATTTCGGTAATTTCTGTTCATATTAGGCTAGTTTAATTTAGGTTAGGTTAGGTTAGTTTTATGTTACATTATGTTAGTGTAGGAGTTCAGCAGAATTTTCCAAAAAAATTTAGAATTTCGCTTATTTCTACTAATATTAGGTTAGTTTAGGTTAGTTAAGGTTAAGTTAGGTGCTTCGATATGCTAGGTCTAACAACTTGCATTATCCATTTCTCCTGTAAATTTTGTGTTTTTGGACCCCTTCTGCTAAACATAACTCGGATTTCGATTCTCTCAATTAATAGAGCTCCTTCGTGGCTAAGCGGTTAGCGTACGCGCCTTTGGCGTGTGAGACTCGGGTTCGATTCCCGGCGGGAGCTCATGTGGTTCGTATCCCACGTTAATCAGTAGGACCACGTCTCATATAGCCTCGCTGCTGAACGGGACGTTAAAATCAAATTAAAATCTCTCAATTAATACTGAAACCTAAAGGGATGTTAGATTTCTACTCCTTCTGGTTTTACTAGAGAAATTAGAGCGAAGGAGAAATGTATTCTAGGAACTCTTAATTGATTGAAAAAAAAACTCGTTATCTGTCACTGTTTTTACTCTATAGCGATCAACGTTAAAACCGAAAGGATTTGATTTTGCCACTTCAGGTTTGAATAGTAGTTACAAGAGAAAATATGGTTCCTATTTTTAGAACGCTCAATCGATACCAAAACTGCTTCGCGCTATATCGCTTTTGCTCTGTGTAGATCAATATTGAAACAGTAACTTGTAGTGCGGGGGGAGGGGAGAGGGCGGTGGCTTAGTGAAAGAGCGCTTTATCTCTGGTGCGTGAGGTAGCTGGTTCCATACCTTGCCAAGTAAGTTTATGGTGGAGAACATCGTTTCCGTGAGTTTCCTCGGTGTGCTTCCCGTTCCCTCCTATTCTTCGATCATGAATCATTCACTTGCTTTAATCATCCGTTTTCTTTAGCATTAAAGACATAATCGTGAAACATATAAATTGAAAGATTTTGCAATTTGTAATAAATTTTTGTCACTTTCGCTTTTAGTACAGTTTTTAAAGATGGAGATGAAGTGCATTCTTGGGATGCATAATTGATTGCAGGAAGCCGATTTTCGTTATATTGTATAATGTCAGTTTTGTTCTATAATTATTAAGATGGATCACTAGGTGTTCTCGGTGCTATGCTAAACGCTGCTTGAATAGTACGGCGTTGTCAGGTAATGTCGAGTGTTCATTGGTGCCAGATAATAAAGGAAGTAATCACGGAATTCTGCTTCGATACTTACTGGAGAAATTAGTTTTCGACCCTTACAGCAATTCACAGCTAAGTTCTTCTTCTTGAACTGCAACGCTTGAATCGAGGAATTAAACGTAAAAATTTGGCAACAGCGCATTATGGTGTTCTATGCAAGTTTCTTCTCAAAATCTCTTTCCTTAAATGTAAATAAATATTTAAAAAAAAGTGAAACATAACACGAAAAACGGTCAACCAATATATCTTTTTCGTAATAAGATTGTTACTTTAAAGTACTTTACACATTCAACCAAACATTTCACAAACTTGAGCACTTCTAGTAAGATCTGACAGCAAGTGCCATATTGCGTGCTCATTGTAAAACGAATTAAATATTTTCTTTTATTTGTTACTTTTTTCGATAGCAGAAGACACAACCAAATGAATCAGTGTCTTGTGTTGTAGCTGAAACATAACTCTATCTTATAGTACAATATTTATAATACTGTAACGTTTCATTGCGCAGCAGTTAAGGCAATGAGTTAAAATATGCACTGACTTCTGGGTGGTGATCCACCTTAATGTTAAAACTGGAAATTATTGATTTTTAACACTTTTGGTTTGTGTATCACTTCCACCAATGAACTCGATTCCTAACTAGAGCTCATTCATGGCTAAGCGGTAAGCGTACGCGCCTTTGGTTTGGGAGACCAGGGTTCGATTCCCGGCGCGAGCTCATGTATTTCGGATTCCACGTTAATCAGTAGGTCTCGTCTCATATTGCCTCGCTGCTGAAAAGGGACGTTAAACTCAAACTCAATTCCTAACTTTTGGCCTTGTAAATCCTGGCCAAAGTTGATGGTGACCCCTCAAGTAGTTCTTGAAATTTTTGTCTCCTGAACTGGCGGACACACGGACAGATTGGATAAATATATAAAAGAATGCTGCTTGGTAGACAAAAACCTTAATAAATAAAATTGAAGAAAATAAAAGCAGTACTTTTATTAAAAAATAACTAAAAAGATTTTTTCTGGTGCAAAATGAAGAGACTTGTAATGCTCCTCTAAAGCTGGTGTTTGCACCGACTTAATAACTACCATTGATGAAGACAATATGGAAACTTTTGGTCGGAATCGGTGTGAAACATAATTGCAGATAAGAGAAGAAATGAAACTATTCTACATAAATTTTATAAGATTCGTGTCGTGAAATCGAATTGTGGGGTTCGAGACAACATGGCGTCAGGGTTTGGAGGACTGTCTTGAACTACCGTTTAGTATCATATTTTCATTTAATACAATTGCTATTTTTTTCATTTTATTTTGGATTCATTCTTTTATGTGGACATCCTTGGCGTCACTACTTTTACTATATATATTACGAATTTACTATATAACAATATTATTTAGTGCAGGCGAATTCGGGTTTATCCCGCGCCATTTTGGTTACGACTAATGCCATGAGTAAAGTTATTTAGAGTAACCAATTTAATTATTTTCTACAATCAGAGTCTGACCTTATTATTAACAATCAAGGACAGGATGTGCAATAGTCTACTTGGCTAAGGCTACGACTTTCCAAAACCTTAACTTTGGGTATAGAAACAAAAGAAAAAAGAATGAAATGGAATTGACTATAGGTCTTGAAGTTTCATAAAACTTAATACACTAAGAAGATCAGCATAATTGGATTCTATCTAAAGAATATCAGAATAAAAGTTGTTGAATTAATTAGGTTTCCTGCCACAAATCTAAGTTTGTATCTTTTTTGCGGGGGGAGGGGAAAGAGACCCGTGTGCAAAGTGCAGCCAACTATCATCGGTCCGCTGTCGCCTTTTGACGGATAGCCGCTGAAGTGAAGGGAAAATAACTGCCGGTATCGGTGCGCTTTCGGTTCCAAGCGGAAAGCCACCGAAGCAGAAGCGGTCGACGAATGACCGCTGAATGATGATAAGAACTCGGTGACATTCGCTGAGAACTATTCTGCCACCTGTTGATCTCATCTGTTTTTTATGTGCTAGGACATAAGAACAACATGTGGCAGCACTGCTATTCATTTAACTGTTATCAGACGGTTCATAAACTTACAGAAATATTTTCGTGACCGATTACAGCAGAATAAGTTACGTTATTCGGTACTTGGCAAAAATGTCAAACATACTGCCGAAAGCTGCTCGTTGCAAACAATAAAATCCAATTAAAATTCTCACTGACAATTATTGAAGTTCACTCAACGAACCTTCTGATCTTGATGTAAACATTCAGACTTGCAACACCTTGGCAGAAACTTCGCACCCAACTAAGTACTGGAAACGCTTTAATCTGCTGACGGGCAAGCTTACCAGATTCCAGCAAACCTTATCCATTGCTTATTAATGACTGTCCGCTTCAAACAGATGAAGATAAAGCCAACGCTTTTGCCGATTACCTGCAAACTACATTCACTCCCTTTTCACCAGACTTTCCCCGGGGGCATCCCACGGACATCTTGAACCTATCAACACCTCACAACCGAATAAAATTATAGTCTTCCTGACAATAATCCTCTCACTGCTCCTATCTCTACTGACGATATCTCGTCTGTCGTGAATCGCAAGCGTAATACAGCTCCTGGTTTGGAGCGGATAACTTATCGCCACATCAAAGAAGCACCTTACTGTCTTCTTCTTCTTCTTTCTTATGTCTATATATTTATACTTCGTATCGCCTACTTCCCCTCAGACTGGAAAACATCCTCTACTTTAATGTTTCTAAAACCTAACAAACCTCCAGATTCTGTTGCATCTTACCGACCAATACGGCTGACCTCCGTATTTAACAAAATTCTCGAGCGCATCATCGTCCCCTGACTTCATCTCCATCTCTCTACCCATCATTTGCTTCCTGTGCATCAGGCTGGATTTCGACCTAATTTTAGAATCAATGATCAACTGCTCAGACTCTTAAATCTCATCACAAATCATTATAATACTACTCGACCATCTTGTCTCATCCTTTTCGATCTCGAAAAGGCTTTTGATAAAGTTTGGTATTTAGCTCTCCTGTTCAAGCTAGTAACAAGTAACAATAACATCTTTAAGTAACAATAGCTCTGTAGACCGAATCTTGTATGCTATTTTGTTACTTTCTATTTCGGAGATAATTGAATTGTGGTCTGTGTAGGATTTTTGTAGTAAAGCTTTTATAATTACTTCTACATATCCTAAAAGTTAGTTTATTATATGACTTACTGTTCACTGATATTCGATTATTTTGATTATAGTTATTTTCCTTGAAGCGTACGGTAAAATATTTTCTACATAAAATTTAAGTAGACGCTTTCGGCTAATATTTGGGTAGTTACAGAAATGTGTTTTGAAGGTCCGGATCCCATCCCCGAAATCCCGTTTTATCTGTAAGTTTTCCCTAATTTTAGGGCAACTTTAAAAATGTTAATACCTATTATTATTATTATTATTATTATTATTATTATTATTATTATTATTATTATTATTATTATTATTATTATTATTATTATTATTATTATTATTATTATTGAAGTTTTGTGAATGTAATGGTTCACCCTATACCAAAAAGGTTAAGAGCCTACTTTCAGTCGCAGCGCACTCTGCTCTGGAGCTTGTGTTCCTCGATCTATCCCAGCTTCCCCCCAGTGTGCATTGCGTTGGACAAACGCCGTGTGTGGGGGTTTTCTCGGGGTTCTGTTGATCCCACTTTCTTCATTCCACTATTTCTTTCATTCTCATCATCGACGTCTCCTTTAGCTTAGCCGGCATAACCATGGAACGTAAAACTTAAAAACATAAATTTTCCTACGCCTCATGTAGCCTTACTTTCTACATGAAAGTTTACTGGAAACCTTTCGTTTAACATTTAGTTACTTGTAGGGTCTTACCCAGGGATATGTCCTTGTGGTACTGACACTTCTCTCCAATCCCGACTATTTTGTAACTTTTGTCTACTGTTAGGGGCGATTTTACAAATTTTAATACAATCTGTAGAAAGTAGGGCAGAAAGTAGGAGGCGAGGGAGAGGGGAGATATATAAAAATGATGGGAAATGATCGATATTAGTGTCGAATCCATAGTTTTCGGGGTCACTGGGATAAACAGTGACATTTCCGATGCCGTTTAAATTCAAATTTAGGCCTGCAACTTGCGGAGGAAGAGATATATAAACATGACTGAAAATGGCGATATTAGTTTCGAATCCATAGTTTTAGGGGACACTGAGATGAACAAAGACATTTCCGATGCTGTTTAAATCCAAATTCATCCCCGACCTTAGGGGGGAGAGAGGGGAGATATATAAAAATGATAAAAAATGACCAATATTAGTGTCGAGTCCATAGTTTTTGGGGTCACTGAGATGAACGGTGACACTTCCAATGCCGTTTAAATCCGAATTTATCCCCGTAACTTGGAGGTGAGGGAGAGGGGAGATATATAAAATGATCAAAAATGACAAATATTAATGTCGAATCAAGTTTTCGGGGTCGCTAAGATGAATATGACACTTACGATGCCGTTTAAATCTAAATTCAGCCCTCACTAGTACTCCTAAAGGGGGAGGGTGACATGTAAAAGTAATTGAAAATGACCGATGCTAGTGTCGAATTCATAGTGTTTTGGGTCCCAGTTCATTGTTGACAATTTTGGTGCCCTTTATGTCCAAAATGAAACATTCTTCCCATGCGAAGAACGGGTATTTTACTAGTCTTTAATAAACGAACGGAAGTTTTACATCTTAAATTCTTTAATATATTTCTCCCTGCTTAAATTTACGCACTTGTGCGGTGCATGTGTAAATAAGATAATCTCTCTCTATTTGAGTTGTTCGAAAAATATAAAAAAAAGAGAGATTTTTTTTAACCAGAAATCACAAAACTAGAGAGTAAAATTAAAACCTGTTGCTTTAAGTATTTTTCCTGCTAGCAAAATACATTCTATATATATGCTGCAGACACGTTACAGCAAATAGAACCTCCGCTTGGTCTAACGACTAGCACGCTTGACTTCGCTTCGCGTGGTCGCGGGTTCGATTCCCTTTGGGGATATAGTTGAACGACAAAAGTGGTTCAGATTCCATTATAATCAGTAGGTCCATGTCTCCTTTAGCTTAGCAAGAATAATCGTGGACGTTAAACTAAATCAAGAAAAACGTTACAGCAAATATGATTAGATTCAGGAGAAGAAATAACTTTTAAATTATATTTTCCGATTTTTGCCAATATTTCCGAACAAGAGATATTTTGTAATGGGTTCAAAATTTCCGGAAATTTTACACAGCACAAGGAAGATACGTATCTCCATAAAATATATATTTGATTTTAGCATACCAGTATTAACTAGAATGATTCTGGACTCGATATTTTAAAATTTCCCTGCCATAAAGCGGGGACTTCATAAGATTGCTTAAGATAATTTAAATGTGCCTATATTCATTAATCTAGCTAGGATTATATTTTAGTGTCTTTTGTAGCCTAAATCAATTCTATCATGGCGTTAATTTTAAAGGAGGGTGCACATATAGACCTATTTGTTGCCACAAATTTTCCTTATTCCAATACAAGAAACATAAGCACTTAATGATCTTAACTGTAAACTAGTAAATATAAAATAACTTCCATTTTAAAAGTATAATGTAGTAAAATATTCGAAAATTTCGATTTTTCCCAAATTTTCCGTTCTTTTACAAGCTGAAAAAAACGGTAAACAACTGTTTTTTTACCCCAAATTTCCGTATTTTTTCAGGTCTTCACAACACTACACAGGCTCCAGAGCAGAGTGGGCTACGACTGAAACAACCATAAAGAAAGCGCCTAACGTTTTTGGTACAGGGTGAACAATTAAATTCACAAAACTTCAATAATAATAATAATAATAATAATAATAATAATAATAATAATAATAATAATAATAATAATAATAATAATAATAATAATAATAATAATAATAATAATAATAATGGACCCCCAATGGGCAACTAGTGACGTTTCGCCAAAAATTGGCGGCCTTGCAGCGACCCCACTTTCGTTTTGAAAATTATACCATCATTTACCCAGCAGCTGCAGAGATCCGACGGAATGCTAATGAATCACAAATTATTCCCCCAAAATACGTTAAATCGCCAATATGCGTGATTTTTTTACATTAAGATTTGTCTAAAAAAAAACACTTTAGAAAAAACATTTTCTTCGGGATGGGCGCGAACCACCAACCTTGTGATTACTAGTCATGTTCTCTTCCAACTTCGCCACGGAGGCGATAAAGAAAACATTGCTTCTGGAGGGATAAATCCTTGGAGTCTTTTTAATTTGGCTAATCAGAGTGCTCCTTTAACCGTTAGGGACAGAAAACCTTTATTCGACAATAACCATTAGGGATCAGATAAAATGCATTTGCATTGTTGTAATTTTATAACAAAATAACACGCGTCTCTTTACTTCATTTCATAATTCTCCCATATTCACTTTCAAATGATCGTCGACAGTTGCCATCTAAATTCATACAAGTATACGCACTCATCTCAAGTCTTTTCCTTCATGATGCAGAGGCAGGGGTTACCCCCCGGAGCTCACTTTGGTAACAATTCGTCATGAAAAAATAACATACCTGTGTTTACTGCTTAAAAGGTGTTAAGTTCAAAATATTCTAAACGTCTGAACTTAAGAAAAATCTTTTTTATAATACTTTGTGGTTAGCTATTTATACAGAGATTTAAAACTCTACTACCCAAATTTTAAAAGAAAGCAATCCACTAAAGTTTCATGTAGAAAGTATTCTACCGTACGTTTTAAGGAATATAACTGCAATTAAAAAACTGAATATTAGTGAACAGTAAGGCTAATAATGAACTAACTTTTAGGATATGCAGAAGTAGTTATAAAAGCTTTGCTACAAAAATACCTACGCATACCATAATTCGATGATCTCAGAAATACAGAGTAAGAAAATAGCGTGTAAGATTCAGTCTACCGAGCAATTGTTACTTAAAGAGTGGACATACGCTATTTCGAGAATCGAGATAAGACGGAAAATGTTTACGATACTTTTCGTCTCTTCTCGATTCTCATCTCCAAAGCTAGACAATAATTCGAATTAGCTTTGTCCCGTCTCGAATGTAAAATGTAAATTCTCGTCTTGATTTTGTTTGTTTTGATTTAGTAATGAGATGAGAAATTCCTCTTCTAGTGGGCAACACTAAACAAAACCGCAATATTCTTGCGAAATGTCACGTTTCTGCTTGTAATGGTATGACCTCAGTGATAATAAGCTCCTAGCTTGTAATATTCTACGAGATAATAATAATTATTATTAGTTTATTATTATTACTATTATTATTAGTGAAGATTTGATAGTTCAAGTATTGAAACATCCGAGTATTCAAATATCTGATGATGATAAAGCGCAATTCATCACCGATCAATCGCCACCAAAAATTCTAAAGTAAAAAAAAAAAAAAAAAATGCCATTCGCGGATCCGATTCGAGGACCTTCAGATTACTGTCAGAGCGCCTTGAGCACTGATCCACAATCAATACACTGTAAAAGATTCATCCTTAGTGTGTTTATGTTAGGTTTCGTTGCCTCCGCTTGCAAAGTTATACGTGATTTTTATTCGATTCAAGCTTTGTGATGGACAAACACCGTGTGCGTGGGTTTTCTCGGGGTTCTCCCGTTTCCTCCCACTTTCTTCATTCCACCATTTCATTCGTTTCTCATAATCACCGTATCCTTTAGCCTAACCGGCCTAACCGGGACGTAAAACTTTAAGATTTCATTTCATTTTTCATTTCATTTTTATTCGATTCAAAAGTCTTTCGTATTTATTGTATGATGATACAAGTCAAAAATCTTTGACATAGTTTATATTAATAAGTTGAGTTGTTCTTCTAACTTTGGTCCTCAATTTTGTTTCTTCTCCACACCAAACTACAGATATGACAGATTAAAGATACAAGCAGTCGCCATTACCTGGTCAATTACTTATGGCCGCCATTAGACAAAAGTTTGTTCGACGTAATACGAGGATCACGTGGTCAGCTCCAAATGGAAATGGTTGAAGTGTTGTTTTATATTTACGTTCTCTTTTTAACAAGCAGAAAAAATCGTAAACCAGGTAGGGCGGAGATTCGAACCCAAGACATCCAATGACTAGTTCAGTGGTCAAGTTCGATATTCACTCACCCAACAATATACAAGAGAAGTTTATGTAACAAACGTAATATCTGGGACTAGTTGTAATACTTCTCTTGAATTAACGTTAAGTGCTAGGCTATGAAGATTAGTTCTGACATCTTATTTTTTTTCTTTTTACAGTTTGTTGTGTGAACTGCAACAGTAAAATGAATTTAATATCTCTTTTATTCATATTTGCTACTGAAAAAACTTTGTTCAACATTATAAAATTACGAAGTGGATGCGTAGTGTCTGGACTGATTGTTCATAACATCGATTCCAAGAAGGGTTAAACAATGTAGTCCCGCGACAAAAATCTTTTTAACAGATAATAATGTATTATTTTACCACTCAAGACGCTCCTTTTAGATTTCAGCGTAATTAATATAATACCTACGAAGACACACAGGTTTCTATGGTAGAAAAGAAATACTGTGTCACACTCAAGATTTCTTCAAAAGGGGTTGTCCTAACCGAGACTTGGCTACTTAAGCCTTCATTCGGCGAACCGAAAGTTTATGTGTTTATTTCTATTTTTTAAAAAAATCAAACTTTTGTTTCCAATTTTTCTCCCTCCTACCATCATTCCATGACACTACTCTCAAGTTAGTAGAGTACGGCAGTAGTGAAAGAATAGCCGAGGTCTTATAAGCAATAGGTTTGAAAACGTGGGGTCGCGGGTTCAAATCCACTGTAAATCAATTTAAAATCTTTACATTTAATTTGTCCTTGCAAGGTGTATGATGAATTCTCTTTACTCAAAGTTCTCCAAGTAGAGATGAGATGCAAGAATCATGCACATGTTAATCGAGAGAAAGAGAGAGTGGAGATATCTCCAATTGAAATATTCATATTTGATTATGTTTTAGTTCACTTTTGTTCATCCTTCTTTACGAAATTAGTTCTCGACTACTTAAAATATAACAAGGGATACTGAATGATATATTATCGCTTATTACAAGAGAAAACTCGTGTTCTTTTGATATCGTATATGCTTCTAATAAAAACATGCTTGTATCATTAATTGGAGATTAAATTACACAAACTCATGTTATGTGCACACAAAATATGAATATTTGTCACATTTGAAATATATGACATGTTTTCTACTGATGCAATAGTTTTCGCAAATTAAACTGACACAGACTGTATATCTTGTTTTTACTTACTTAGATTGTCTTTCTTTTTCTTTTTTCTTTTTTGTTTCATTTTCTGAACACACTGGAAGTATTCTTGTTAGCTTTAATGAGTCAATGAAAATAATAACTGACTAAATAACTAACTAACAAACTCTATGGCCTATGGAACCCGGAGGTTCAATGCCGCGTTCACAAAAGCTCTCCACTGACTTCTATCCTTAGCTACCTGCATCCAGTTTCTACTTTGTATTCCAATCTCTGCGAGATCCATCTTAATATTGTCCTCCCATCTGCGCCTAGGTCTTCCTAATGGTCATTTTCCGATTGGTCTTCCAGTCAAGACTTTGAAATCGTTTCTACTTTCTTCCATTCTAGCTACATGACCCGCCCACCTAAGCTTCCTAGACTTGACGACCCTAATAATGTTGGGTAAACCATATAAATTATGTAGTTCCTCGTTATGAAGCTTCTGCCATTCTCCATTCCCGTTCCTCTTGGGTCCGAATATTCGTCTCAGGATCTTGTTCTCAAATACTTTCAGTCTATGTTCTTCCCTCAGAGTAAGCGACCATGTTTCGCAACCATACAGAACAACAGGTATGATTATCGTTTTGTATATTTTAAGCTTCAGATTCCTCGATAGAATTCGCGACAACAGGAGATTTTGAACCGAGTAGTAACACGAATTCCCTGCTTTTAGTCGACATTTAATTTCTTCGTGAATATGATTTTCCTCTGTTAATACTAATCGTAGATATTTGAAACTATCCACTTTATCAAAAGTATTATTTAATATTTTAACGCATCCATAATTTGCCGTGTTAGGTCCCGACGCACTTCCATGTATTTAGTTTTCTCTGCATTTACTTCTAAACCCATGTCCCTGCAAACGTTTAATAAGATCTCTGCATTTCTTTCTAATATTCTCCTATCATTTCCTATTAAATTTACATCATCAGCATATGCCATAACCTGGTGAATACCGTTCAACTGTAGGCCCTGGTTGCTTTCTTTGATTTTCCTTATAGCGTATCGCAGAACAAAGTTAAATAATAATGGAGACAACGCATATCCTTGTTTCAGACCATTCTCGACGTGAAAGGTTGGGGACAAAAATTTTCCTACGCGGACTTTGCTTTGGGATTCATTTAAACATATCTTTATTAATCTAAATAGCTTTCTCGGTATTCCAAGTTCTGTAAGAACGTTGTAATAATAATAATAATAATAATAATAATAATAATAATAATAATAATAATAATAATAATAATAATAATAATAATAATAATAATAATAATAATAATAATACATTTTAAAAATAAAAACTAGGATGGTTTTGCTGATAAAAATATTCTCGCAAAACAAAATGGAAGTCAAAACACCTCGACCTGATATTTTTTTCATAAAGTTTTACTAGAGATATTAAAACTGATAAGTAACAGAAGTGAAGGTAACGTTGAAACGAATAATATAAAACATTCAGAGATTTTACAAAATACTGTAACCTGTAAAATAAAATGAATGTTTGACTAACATTGATTTTTCATTGGTATGTCTAAGGTTAAATACGATCTTTTTGTGACTTTCTCGTGATAACAATCGCTCTGTGGATGCTAAGAGGCATAATCTACCCGATTTTGTATTCGTCACAAAGGCATGGACATTTTTCTATTTTTAGCTGTTTGCTACACTGACATATTTCAAACAAATTATTGCACTTGTAGAACGCCTTGTGTTGATCTCAACCAGCCAACCTTAATATATTGTTCTTTGTCTAACGTTGCAGGATATGAAAAGTGGAAGTGTGAATGCATTTTGGCTCGTGTGTATACATAACATCATTTTTTAAAAAATAATTCAGATCTCTGCGTGAATCCAAGCTCAAGACAGAGGGGCGCAAAAATTTCATTTTTTTCGAGAATTGCACAGTTTTCCCGATTTTTTGTTTCTGGTGTATAATACGGACAAGCGAGTAGTACCGTTGGAAAGTGTGTTCTATTCTGAAAAACACGAGGTATGAACCATGATCCTACGACAAATAGTAAGAATGCAGTAGCTGTTTGAGTGAAAGTCTAAAATTTACCTCAAAAAGTGGAAATCCTAAAAGAGTTAATATCATATACGGTGAAATTGTACTGCTAATGTAGAGCAGGGCATTATATGGGAGAAGAAATGAGGAAGTTGAGGAAGAATATCGTAGTTCAAATTTAGAAGAGGAAAATAAATAAAGAAACAAGAGACCCCATTAGACTATTCAGTGAGTGAAATTCAGATCGAGCTTTTGAATCTTACTTTACACACCAGTGAATACACGTATTAATAAGTATAATGGCGAAGTGATTAATATTCCCACTCTTAGTGTTGTGTATCCGGACTCGATTACCGGTGTAAATTTATGAGGTATGGAATGCATGTTAAGTTTTTAAGTCCAGGTAACATATGTAGCCTTGGATTTAATCCCCAAACCAATCGATCATGTGAGTTTATACATATCAACTTTGATCAGAGAAAAAAATTTACAAGTACCCCCCCCCATTACTTTGATTTCCATTCCCCTACAGTCCAGGAAATAAAAGAAAGAATAAGTTTTCTGGCATCATTAAATCCTTCTGCGTGAAATATTAGTAATTTGATTGAGCAAATATATCATAGAGTTTACTATCACATGCGTTGAGCAAATATATTATAGGGTTTGCAATCGCGTTGAGTTCCACTTCCACTTCGTTTCCTGTAAAAAGAAGCTTTTATTGTGACGCAAACAAGGTCTGTGTAGTTGATACACGCAATCTATCATAGTAATCATTATTGTCATAACAACAAGAAATAACAAACAATATTCTGCAATTCGAACTAAAATATAATAGTGCGTTTATGTGCTTTGTCTTCTATGCACATACCAGGGAACTGTATTTATCGCCTGATATACGTATGATGGTGTTGAAAAAAAAAAACTTTACTCTTTTGCAAAGTGCATTTTCTTCCATATATATCTTGAATTGTTTCGAGTTTAGCGGACATTTCAGCACAAATCTATACGAGACATGCACCTACAGTTTAATATAAACCCTTTTCACCGTAATGAGTTACAATTTCAATTCTGTACTACAGAGAATTGGACCCAGGATTTCGTGTACCAAAGGCGCGCGTCACCCCAATAAAAGAAAACTCTTTCTAACTCCAATTTGTTTTCATGTTATTTTCATGACTACCAAACTCAACTCGACAGGGACATCAACACAGAAACTGCGAGAACAGTTAATGATTCCTAAGTTCTTCAGAGGGACTAGAACCCTCAATGGGTTTTGCCTAATGACCATCTGCTTAACAACTGAGACCACTCAACTACTGCACACCGGCATCACTAGACTAGTGGAAATGGCCCATATACAGTGATGACTAGGGATCGGATTTTAAGGTGCAAAAATGTGGTAGAAAAAAGGGAATAAAAGGTGCTGAAAAATCATTCAAAAGGTGCAAAAAAGGCGCTAATAGGATATCTTGATTAAGTTCCATAGTATATAGTTACGTGAACATTCTTTATTCATTACACCAGCAAATATTGTTAAAAACTTAGCTTTGAACATTTGACATAAATTGCAAAATTGTTTTATTTATTCTCATAAACTTGTACAACATTCAATAATCTTGTAATAAAATTGTGGTTAAAACCAACTCGGTGTTTTAAAAAAAAAACTAATTTTCAATATTGCGTCTTCAGAAATCGTTCCATACTACTGGGTTTTCAGAATCTGGTTATACTTGGTTATGCACGACATTTCTATGGTTTCGAATGTTAATTTCTGTCGCTTGGAGTTCAGGTGATCCTTAAACATTGCTCGAAATCAGTGGTGCATAAGCACATGGACAGGAGGTTTAGTTGACGTTGCAAAGGTTTCTACATCTGGATTGATTCGCAAATTCAGTTCAAATTTGTCCCTAGCAAATCCGTCAAGATTTTGTCTAAATTTATGGAATGTTATGTGCAAACCACATTGAAAATAAAACATTGTTCTGTCCAATTAAAAAAATGAAAAAAGGGACAATAAAGATGCTGAAGGCTAAAATAAGTTAAAAGAGAGGAAAATTTTATTAATTAAGCAAGAAAGGTGCAACATTCACGAAAAAGGTGCAACAAAATGCCTTCACTTCAGTTCGTTTTATGCCCGGAAATACATATCTTGAACTTTGGTTGTTCAACAACTATATTTTTAGAAAAGGTGCTGCACCTTAAAATCCGCTCTCTAGTGACGACACATGCAGGCGCCTCCTTGACTGTTCTCTAGATATAATGTACTGTAATGTAGCAGGTTAAGCAAATAAAAATATTATTTTCGGTATACAAAAATATCTGCGCTATATTGCCTCTGCTCTTTTCTTTGCGCCCTCAAGAAATTAAATCTAGCGTCGTCACTGCCATACATCTTTAGAATGAATTTCTGTTCCTGTTGTAATTTATTCGAGCCAACCAGGTCATGTTATTTAACATTTTACGATTACTATACTATATTATGAATTTCTCACGTTGTCGTGCCAAGTAGTTGGTTGCTACTAAAACATTCCCATTACATTGTAGAGCGCATAATGGTTTACTGCAAGCTTTTAAAAAATTCGATAACATCGCTTGCACCAGGATCTATTGAAGAGATGTCAAAGCTGGGAACGGAAGCCTCATATATACGTATTCTAGTGGCTTACTTCTTAACGCATACCTGTACTTTCCCAGGGTTTCTCAATCTGGGGGTCGCAAAAATAAACGGAAAAGATAAATATAATTAGAATATAATATCGGAAAATCTTTTTAAATATTATTTTGAATTTTGTTATGATAGACATAGTTTTATTTTTTATACATACTGATACAAACAAACCAAAAAAAAAATAGATCTACTGAATATTTTCAGCAGGTGCAGAGTTGCTTAAAAATCAATTTAAATGAAAAAGTACCGACATTCAATTAATGAGAACTGTATATCGAAATACCAGAAAAATTCAATGCAACAAAACCTGCATATTGAAATACAATTGAAACTGAAAGATGAGATACCTGAGCACAAGGGCGCCGATTTCTCTGTAAATTTGGGGAGGCCCATTCAGATGCAGAAGGCATATATATGAGGATTTTAAGACAAATTGCATTCAAATTATGCCAAATATTGAATATTCATAAATACAATGCGGGGGCCCATATGAGCTTTGGGGACCCCATAGGCTCCCCAGGATCGGCGCCCTTGCCTGAGCATGGTGTCTAGTGCGGCAATGTCAGGTTCAATTTACGTGACGTATATTATAGAGCCATTTTCAACTGATAAGTGATTTCTTGTATTTGTTTTAATGCTTACCATGGAAGAAAAACTACTTTCGCACAGGTACGATGTAGCAAATGTAATTATTACTTTTAAAGCAGCAGTTACCAGACCAGGATATTCTTCTCTCCTCTTCAGCCAGAACTTGTCCAAGTCTTCGTTACAGAAAAAAAAAAGTTGCAAGGACTTGTCACACGATAGTTCTATTAGTTGGTCGAAAAGTTGTGGACTTAGATCAGCTAGTTTGATGGCCTCTTGAATGAAGGAGTTTGATATCCATCTTGAACCAGCACTTTCATCGTAGTGAAGAATATATTACTATTTCTGTAGAATATCCACCACTATTATAGACAGATAGATATCGTGAGATCTCTGCAATAAATGAAGCTGTTAAGCATTATATCCTCATCCTTCAAACGCATTTTGGTTACATTTGTAACCACCAGAACAGTTAGTTTGAAAGTAGGCAGTACCATCTGTTGGCAAAACAGTGTAGACGTGTACTGGTTATTTTTTGAACCAAAGAACATATCGGAAAACATCCTTATGCAGTACAGTTGAATTATTAATGTAAATAGATTTTATAATGAGTGGTTACTTAATCGACCACAAAACGTTAAATGGTGATGTGGAAAGTAACTGTGTACCTTATGCAACCCATACCTTTCGGCGCACTAGAGCCAAAACTTTCGAATAAAAAGCTTTGCGCGTTAAAGGGTTAATTCGAAAGTACTATCTGCTTTAGAACTGACTTATTTCAAAATGGTAGACAATGTAAGGACTTAATAGTTAACTTCTTGAAATCAAGCTATATTAATTATTTTGTAAACATAGTGCCGTAGCGATATGTTATTCATATAACATTTATACAGGGTGTTTGAAAACAACACCGACAACGTTTGGGAGATGATTCCTGACACCAAGATAAGACAACAAGTACAACCTGGATGCACAAATCCGCCTTTTCAGCGTTATAGGCCCTCAAAAACATGAAAAAATGAACTTAACGGTTCATAGCACTAATACTATGGGACCTACCACAGTCGGCTTAAGACTTTATTTAGGAACTAGTGTATGCCCTATCCAAATATCCTTGTTTCAGAATCCTACAGTATTTCCGCAACAATTTTTGTAGAGGTAGTTGGTGAGTACTTCAAATTATATAGCTGTTGCCAAACTCCGTCTTTAAAAATTGTTACGTGAGTACCGCACACATAGAAAAATCCGTTCTCCGGACAGCGGTATATTGTACAAATATACGGTATCCTCTTGCTTACTATAGAAATCAATACGGAGCATACGTTATCCGTATGCTACATAGACACTGCCCTTAGATGTTACGTCATGCCGTTGCAGGATGTCTGACATCTAACAGTTTTCCGTATATCACATGTATATACTTATGTTACCTTCGTCAGCTATATGTTATATACGTCCATTTGTATGTGAGATCTTGACCACCTACATTGTTTCAAACGGAAAGTATGTATAGATGGAGCACTTATACAGAAAGTAGACCCTATTATAAAACATGCGTTTTCAGCTATACGTCTGCTGTACGTTAAGTCCAAAAACTACAGGAATTACGCATGTAACCTATCTTTTTAAGTACGCCGCCTACATTTTTTTCTCAGTGCAGGATTACGAATCATGTGCTTTTGAATAGTGCACACATTAGTTCCTAAGCGAAGTCTTGACCCAACTACGATAGGTCCCGTAGTATTGGAGCTATGGACCTTCAAAGTTTATATATATATATGTCTTCGGCAGCCTATAACTCCGAAAGGAAGCATTTGTGAGCCATGGTCTATACTTTTTGTCTTATCTTGGTGTCAGAAATCACCTCCCAAACGCTGTTGGTGTTATCTATATACACAGTGGCGGATCCAGGGGGCTATAGGGACTATAGCCCTCCCTTGACGCTCAGGTATACACTGGATAAAATGTTCTTCAATCCTGTTTTACACTAGATAAAACGGCAAACTATGGTTTAGCCCCTCC
Organism: Thermobia domestica; assembly: GCF_964235325.1. Classification (NCBI taxonomy): domain Eukaryota; kingdom Metazoa; phylum Arthropoda; class Insecta; order Zygentoma; family Lepismatidae; genus Thermobia; species Thermobia domestica. Next base: position 43,929,755 of record NC_137458.1, read on the forward strand.
CTAGATCATATCCTGGATCCGCCACTGTATATATATATATATATATATATATATATATATATATATATATATATATATATATGTGTGTGTGTGTGTGTGTGTGTGTAAGTGTTTTTTTTTGTTATTATGACTATTATGATTTAACATATAAATATCAATTTTTGTGCTTGAACACACTCTTGATGAACTTTGTGTATCAATACAGTATAATACAGGAATACAGTATAATATGTATGTAGGATAGAAATTTTATTTTCGTGGGATATTTTAAGTGTTGAAATCGACTAGTTGCTTGTTTGAGAGTAAGGTCTTTCTTAGCACTGAGGCTGTATGAGGTGTGGGTGGCTCCACAGCTTAACGTGGAATCTGAGCTAAATGAGCTCCAACTGAAAATCGAACCCGGGTCGTGTGCTAAACCATATAGCCACGAGAGAGCTCTTTGTCGAGATAGAAAGTGTATGCATGCCAATTCACCAAGTGTATTGGTAGTACACTCAACACCAAAATAATGTGGACCTCTAAAATGCTATAATTCCATTACTTTCGGTCAAGCACATGTAACGCTTTCAAACGTCTCACCTACCCAATGTACGATAAGCGATTTCTTGTCTTTGTTTTAATGCTTCCATGGAAGAAAAAACACTTTCATACAGGTATAATGTAGTAAAGGAATTTTTACTTTTAAAGCAGCAGATACCAGACCAGGATATTCTTCTCTCCTCTTCGGCCAGAACTTGTCCAAATTTTCGTTACAGAAAACCAGTTGCAAGGACTTGTAGCACGATAGTTCTATTAGTTGGTCAAGAGGTTGTGGGCTTAGAACAGCTACTTTGATGGCCTCTTCGATGAAGGCGTTTAATATCAGTATGGATCGGATTCGATATTTGAAATATGAATAAACTGACCAAATTTGGTTTTAATCCATTTGCTTTTAGGGAAGTTACTCTATCCACTATATACAAGAAATGGATTCTATTATTATAGAAATAGATGAACATTGGGAAGTTTATTACAAATTAGATATTATAAGGGGGTCGCTGGCAAGAGGATGTGATAAACTGAGGGTCGTGATAGGAATTAGGTTGAGAACCACTGGCGTAGTGGATAAGGTATGAACTATTTCTCCTTTCTAAGATAAATTTTGAGAGCGTGTTGCCCAATGAACACTAAATAAATGACACTATAATTCACTGTGTATATAAATATATTATTTCATTGTACATGTGAGAAAAAACAAATACACACATCATACATGAGTTAGAAAAAGCTTGAAAGAAACTGAATATACCGAATCTACGAACACTTGAAGTAAATCTTTGTATTCATTCAATGACTTGTTACAAACACTGAAGTTCGAAATATCCGAGGATGACTGTATAAAAGATCATTCTCGTATAAAAACTTCCATAGAAGATAGTCTAATTTGGAATTTATAATATTTTCAGGCCGAGTGATATACGTGAGTTTCCAAATTTTCAAGAAAACTAGAGAAACTGTCTGCTCGAAGCTATTTCTAGAATTTAACGCAAAGCTTAGAATTATTTGATATTGATGTGGGATTAACATTTCACGTTATACAGAAAACTTTACAAGGTACAAGTGTTGTCAGATTCGAATTATGATATTCTAAAATTTTGTGTACTATTCCAAAAGGTTTTTTTTTTTTCATCACAGTTTAAGGAATCTACAATTTATAAAGTGTGACAGAAATAAGCACGGAACATTAATAGATTTTGTGTGGTTCTTGCTTGATTGTTATTATGAATTGCTTAGCGAAAACCAAAGAAAATGAAGTAATAAATTAAACTCTCCATATTCTGACCCTGGAAGAGCCAAGATTATTGAAACTTGTAGCACTACTAATCATTAGCGAATTGTACCACTGAATGCAACAATTGCTACGACTTGTACCACTGAATGCGGTTCGCTTCATGATTTGTTCAATACTGTGAGAAAAATGATGTCGGATACGTATATCATGCTTATGGCACAATCTTTGCAGTGCTGTATCTTTGATAATATACCATTCATGTATTTGGCCGCCTTTATAAATAAGTTTCTTACACATTACTCTTCCCTTTGTAAATAGAGAGATTTAATCTTTAAACGTTACTATCGTGGTGCCTCTTCCTTTGTTTCAATAAAAATGTTTAAGTGTTAAGTAACTTTATGAACAGTAACGTCTTCATATATAAATCATATCAACTTTGTAAATGCTAATATCAATCTGCCTTTTTTCTTGTTTCAATAAAATACCTAAATTCTAACTTTATAAAACGTTACACATATGAATCATATCAACTTTGATATTAACAACACACAATATGCATCAGAGCTCAATTTATTCAATCACGTGTTGCTCTAAGATGAATACACTGAAATAGGAAATGCAAGTTCATTGTCACGTGATCTGATCAGCCAATGAGAATGAGGCTGTGGCTAGGCTTGGGTAGGAAAATAAAATATGCGCGCAGCAATGGTTCTCATCACTGGTGGCATATAGTGTCAAATTCACTGGCGGCATTGTTTTTTGAGGAAGAACTAGATAAGTTGATCCACCGCTACGACAAGTGCCTCAACAACGGTGGAAACTATGTGGAAAAGTAGTGTAAGATATCCTCAATGCTTGTGACGATAAAATTTAAAAAATATGTTTACTATATTTTTTTCCAAAACTGTACTTACTTTCCGCATACACCTCGTAGACAATGTTGTGAGTAAGTTCTTGTTAAACAATTGATTATAGCAATTGTCATAATGTAAATTCACAAATTAACTAGTGATTAACAAATCATACATTATAAAACACACACATGTTCAATAGCAAAAAAGTTCAATAATTTGTCATGGACACTAACCTATATGTATAATTTTATGGCACATACAAATGCGTAATATACCTACATACATATATATTCAATATTGATATCACAGGAGCTGTGTGTATCTTCTATGAAATATATTCACAATGAGGTAATTTACCTTCGAGTCTTACTGGAGAGATGAAACTTGTATTAAGCAATCACAGAAGAAAGCTACTGGGAATCAGCTCCTCCCTCTCTAGAAGTTCTTCAAGCACCTTCATATACAATTTTAAGTCTATTCTCTAATGTGATGTTTCACACTATATCCCAGAATGAACTATTTTTATCATTGATATGCACTTCCATCCGCCAGAACTCTTCTTGTAAGAATTCTATTACTTGTACCTGGATCTTCCCCTGTAACTTCTGGTCCTTCATCACCAGTTGTGTTAAAGAACCAAAATCTTGAGGATTGGCATTACCCAAACCTTTTTTAACTTTATCTGCCAATTTATTTTGTTTGTAAGAGCTCATTTCATTCAAAATTTGAGAAACTGGTTTAGTGAAACTGGTTTAGTTTTTTTGGCGATTGCAAGACTACAAGCTCCTCCTAATATTCCACCTGCAAAAAATAAGAACCTTAGTAAATTTACAGTATACATTTTAAACTACTTTATCAGCATACAATGTTTCGTTTAAAAAGGAACAGGAATTATTTTCGTATTTACGGCTTCTCGCCATATGTAAGATGATTTATTGTTGCTACAAGTTTTAAAGCGATGTGAATTTATAATCCACATTAATCAATTCAGCATATAAGTTATTTTCGAACTTTGATAATTGATAATTAGCGAAGTTGATACGTGAAAATGGTAGTATTTTTCATTTTTCTCTTAACAAAGCGTGTACTAACTTTATTACGGTTACTGAACATTGATTAAGTATAGATTGATTCCGATCAGTTTAAACTGAAATCTTTCTTTTAGTTAATTTTCTTTTGACTCGCGCAATTGAATAGTTTGATGCAATAAAGGCGTAAGTCTGAAACATGCAGTTGGAGAAAAACGATGTTGAAAATTTAAGTGGTGTTTTTTTTCTTACATAAAACAATGTAATATGCAGCATTTTATTCCAATCTTGAATTGAAATGTTACCAGGAGGCTAAACAAACATGGCAAAAGCCACAAATGCGTTTGATGCAAAAAGGGCGTAACCTCGCTTACGCCCTTATTACCTCAAACTCCTGAATTGTAGTCTCTGTCAAGTATGTTATAAATAGAGGATCTGCCCATATGTATCTTCATCCTATTAAATCGATGAAGCCAAAAAACAACCGAGCATCGGCACGTCTGATTGGCTACCCTCGTTTCTGACATCGTCTGATTGGATACTTTCGTTTCCGCCATGATTGTTGGCTCAAAACATTGCGATCCTATTGGGCGGAGTGGGCAGAATAGGGGTGGCGAAACTGTGACGTATGGCTTCAAGATTTTGTTGTTAGGGCAGATCCTCTATTTTATAAGATCCTTGGTCTCTGTGGCTTTCCCATGTCTAGGAGCAACAGTCGCTGGGCCAAGAAATACTGACATTTCTATTTTATTTAATTATGTAATTTTCTGTAATATTTTCATAAGATTCTTGTATAATCTTCAGTAACGAAGAGAGTCCTCCACTTTCAACTCCATTTTAGCCTAATTATCCACACTTCGTGGCCAATTTCTGAAACTGTTGCTGTTCGGGCCTGGATCGCCTCTTTAAAAAAACAGGATTTTGAATCCTCAGGGCAGACGTAGGATCTGCTAATACGTGTATATCTAAGGAGGTACCGGTACTGAACGTGTTCCTGTAGATTACATGACCATCAGTGCTGTACCTAAGGGGGACCAAGGAGGCCATGCCTCCCCCTCATTAACTAATGAACTATTTTGAACGAATAAAAGAATATGTAAACGGATAAGAAAATTAGTCCTACTTTAGTAGTACCATGTTCAGCGGAAATGTATAATAAACGGAAATCAATGGATCCCAGCTTCTTTTTTCTCCTTCTTATTTTCCAAACGTTTTGTTGACTGTTCTATAAACTAAATTGTCGATTTTCCCTTGAAGTATTTTCGACACAGAGCTATAACGATAAATAGTGCATTATAAATTAACAGACTATTCCTGTCTATATAACGTCTCGACTGTTTGTTACGACAATTTTCATATTTTGTAATATTCTTTTTTTTTTTTCTTGAAGAAATCAATTCTGATTGTATACCTATAAATTATTAATTTAAACAAATTTGTGATTATAGAAAAAAGGACATGATATTTAAAAACTAATCGTCATAATTCAGTAGCAAGTTCAATGGGAAGCACGTAACAAATTAGAAAGAACCAGAAAATATCGTTGATTTGTTGATTTCTAAAATTAAATATCAACATTGAATACTTGCTGTATTCATCTTAGACAAATCACATTGTATAATATTGCTAATATGACAGGGTTATCTAGAGATAGAGAGAGATTTAAAATTGCTAAAACGATATACAGAAAAGAGATTGAAGCAGCAGAAGTTACTGCAAAGGAAAATTAAATCTTTGATTTTAGTAGTTTATTAGCACAGCAAACCTAAATAACGTTAACTCGAAATTTCAGTGGACTAGAATAAATACCTGGACTGTTTTATTAACTGACAATAAATTAAAATCTTCAAATAGTGAAGATTTTTATAGCTTTTCTAATAATTTGTTTAGAAAAATATTTGATGTCATAATTGATCCTTTGGTTTACTTATTCAATTGGATACTTTTAGATGGAATCTTTCCTGACTGCCTTAAAATGACAGTTACGGTACCTATACATAAGAAAAACGATGAAAGTGATCCTAATAACTACCGCCCTATATCATTAGTCCCAACTATCTCAAAAGTTTTTGAACAATGTATTAAAAGTCAATTTTGAAAAAATAAAATATTCCACATTTCACAATTTGGATTCAGATCTGGCTTTTTTCACGATTAAGGCCGTAGAAAACGTAGTATCACACATATTAGATAGCTTTGAAAATAATTTAAATACGTGTGCAACATTGATAGATCTAAGTAAAGCATTCGATACGGTGTCACATCATATATTGGTTGAAAAATCATATTATTATGGTATTCGGGGAACTGAGTTATCATTAATTAAATTCTATCTTAGTAATATACGGCAATCTCTCCGTATTATTAATCAAAGATCAAAATTTTTGGATGCAACAGCAGGAGCACCTCAGGGAAGTGTGTTAGAACCTTTACTTCTCTTATCTATACAAATGCTTTCCAAAGTTTTCTACTTTTAAATCTGAATTATATGCTGACGACACAACTCCTCTAAGTAGAAATAAGAGTTTAAAGAGTGTTAAAACTAAAAGCAATGAAATTCCGGAAATGTCATCTATATGGTACAAGCACAACGAACTTTATATACATTAATCCAAAACAGAGACTATATATTTTTATCTTAGTAATCATATGACTGAGGCAGATATGCACCATTCCGTAAAACCATCGGGAATCCATCTAGATCCGAAATTAAACTTGAGTGAACATACTGAAAATTTATGCAGGAAATTATCTAGAGTGCCTTTTTAGTACGTAAACTGAAAACAACAGTTACAGAAACAATGCTTTTTGAAAAAAAATCATCTGCAGTATGGCATAATATTGTGGGGTAACTCACCTGGTGCCCAGACTGTCTTTAAATAGGAGAAGAAAGCCATAAGAGCAATAAAAGGTTTAACTGATAATGTATCGTGTAGACAATATTTTAAGGATTTACAAATTATGGCAGTTCTCTCTCTATTTATTTATAGTTGTCTTATGTATGTTAAAATAAATGAGGAAATGTTAGGGTACCGTAATAATATCCATTCATATAATACTAGACATAAAGATGACTTAAATACTCCTTATATTAGGATAAGTATAACACAAAGACGTTAAAAGTATACAATATGAAACTATACAATATTAACTTGCAATACACTGCCAGTGCATATACGAATGATGTGTGATAATCAGTGTTCGAAGTGGAAAAAAAGCAGAGGCGGTATGTTTTATTACGATTTTGACTCGACATACCGTTTATCTAAATGCTGAAATACAGTGGAAATAGAATTGCCTAAAAGGTTGCATTTCTATTTCCATAATGACTAAAAACTACTGGAGAGCTTCTTTTTAGTTACGGGGTAGGGATGCATGGAGAGACTTTGATCCATCGTCAACAACTTTCTGAAAAAAAGTAAATAAATATCCCCTTACATTGTATTCTAGAGAATTATACACGAAAATGCTTAAAAACCGAATTTTTATATTAAAAATTTCCTGCGGGAAAACTCCCGGACCCTCCATTCGAATGATGGTTATTCCAAATCCTTGTAAGATCTCCCTCCAGAGCAGATAATCCTTAAATGCGCTCGTGCTGAAAACAAGACATTTACAGGGTTTGTATGATAAGTAATGAGACCAGGTCTGGAAACATTGTTTTATTGATCTGATCTGTACAGGGACTTAAAAGCTTTCGAAGTACTCTCCTCTTGCGTCGATGCACTTCTGCAATCGATGTTTCCACGCTGCAAACGCCCCCTGGAAGTCAGCAGCCGGCATGTCCTTTAGAAATGTGGTCACGGCTGCTTGGATGGCTGTGACGTCTGCAAAACGGGTTCCTTTCAAGCATGGCTTCAGCTTCGGGAAGAGGAAGAAGTCGGCCGGGCTCACATCTGGGCTGTAGGGTGGTTGTGGAAGGACTTCCACCCCAATCCGGGTCAAAAAGGAGGTCACTAAGAAGGCGGTGTGGGCAGGGGCATTGTCGTGATGCAACTTCCACCGGCTAGCGATCGCCGGTCTTTTCCGCTTGACGCTCCTGTGCAGTCTCTCAAGGACTTGTTTGTAGAAGGCGGCGTTGACGGCTTGTCCTTGGGGTACAAACTCCTTGTGGACCACCCCCACATTGTCAAAAAAAAACAATCAACATTGTTTTCACCTTTGACTTCGACATTCTGGCCTTCTTGGGGCGCGGGGACGCAGGAGTGTGCCACTCCGCGCTTTGACGTTTCGTTTCAGGGTCGTACTGGAACACCCACGACTCGTCACCTGTTATGACGTCATCTTCAAAGTTAGGGTCACTGTTCATGAGGTTCAACAGTTCCTGACAACAATCAACACGTCGTTGCTTTTGTTCGTCAGTCAACACTCGCGGCACCAGTTTCGCACAGATTTTTCTCATTCCCAATTGTTCCGTCACAATCTTGTGCACTGTTGTGTGGTTCATATCGAGTTCATCAGCAATCAATCTCAACGATAATCGACGGTCTGAGTTCAGGAGATCCCTCACTTTTGCCACAGTTTCGTCCGTAGTCACTGTTGTCGGGCGTCCAGCCCTCTCCAGATCCTCAACGCTTTCCCGGCCGTTCCGGAACGCACTGTGCCAACGAAACACCTGGGCTTTGGATAGGGCTTCCTCTTTGTAGGCCTCCGTGATGAGAGAAAGCGTCTGAGTAGCCGTTTTCCCCAGGCGAACGCAAAATTTGATCGCATAACGCTGTTCGATGGAACCCTCCATGTTTGTTGATTTTCCGCCGTGACAAGAATGTTCACAAGGGCTTTGTCCAAGGCTTGTCCGCGCTCCACTAAGGCTCGGAGCCAACTGACGCGCGGTGCGTTGCTTTGCTCGGACCCCCCCTACATCCTCCATCACCGACAAACCCGCTCCAGCGACACGCGCGCCGCGGCGCGGCGAGTCTCATTACTTATCATACAGACCTTGTATATAAATTAAGAGAAGAAAACACACACATACGAAAGAAACAACTCAATATGGCACATCAAAATATAAACTAGATTAACTTCTTTGAAAAAGAAAAACTCATTATAAAAACAAAAGGTAGAAAAAAGATAAAAATGTTGGTGTTGTCAACTTAGAAATTATTTCTACATAAAATATAAAATCTTATTACTTGCAAAACCATTCGTCAATTACTGTGTATAAAAATGTATTTATTAAAGATATTTAGCATCTACTCTTCCGTGACGGTATGTTTTGATCCCTGAAAAACCAGAGGTGGTATGCCTTCATCACTGAAAAACCAGAGGCGGTATGACATACCACCGCATACCGTTTCACTTCGACCACTGGTGATAATGATTTCATAAAACATTGTAAATCTTTTCTTGTAAATAATTCTATTTATAGTATCGATGAATTTGAAGAAAAGTGTAAATTGTAACTTTTTTCTTTCTTTGTATATATTTGTTTGTATGCTGACACTGTCTATTGCAATAAACGTTGCTTAATGACAATAAATACTCTATTCTATGCACATCAGCGTTTGAAGATTGTGTTCTGTAATTCTGACCTTCTCTAAATATCAGATTTCGTGCTGAGAGAATTTGATAACCATTTATTTATTTATTTATTTATTTATTTTTGCGAGAAAAACACACTGGCAAGGGTTAGAGTTTGGGATTGCTTTACTTTCGTACTTAGCTATCTGGTGGTTCGTAAATCACACAATAGAGCGACAACGTTTGTCAATGACTCAACCCATGCCACAAAGCGAACTTGAGGTAGTAATAAATTTATGAAACACTATTTCATCTATTATTAAATATTCTGGCCTGGTGTCGTGCTTCAGTTCAATTTCCTTGAATGTTTCGTTTGGGGCGGTTGTTACCTTGTATTCCGGCGAACAGTGATTTTTAATTTAATCAGTAGCGTGTTTTGTATTCGTTATTGGTTTTTAATTTTTAGTTAGTAACATGAAAAGGCAAGAAGATATATACACAACTTTTCGCCAAAAGAAGTAATGAAGCCCCCGAGGAAGCAACAGCTTCTTAACATAAAACAGTACAGTAGAGTTCTCTGTTCATGAGTTGAGTACCGTTTCCGCAGAAACCAGTGCATCAACAAGCTCTTCCTCTCTGCCTTTATGTGACCCAAATGATATTGGAAACTTCGTTGGTGTAAAATTGAGAAATTTAGACAAGGTAAACTTATTTTAAAAATCTATGGAAGCCAGTTACTTTATATAATTTTTCATTTGATGAAGCACAAGGTCGTAAGTTTTTTTTTTTTTTTTTTTCAGAGAAGGTGCCTCGAAGATTTTAGTTGGTGGCCTACTAATAACTTCCATAAGGAAAGAGATCTGTTCTGTGCAACTTATGTCCTGCTTATGGAAAAGAAAGAGAAGGCCACCAAAGTCTACGTGCACTTGTAACGAGTCCTTTGTACTTTTCTTTTTAAAAAAGCACTAGAATCCTTGAAACAACACGAAAATCACAAGTACGATAAATATTCAGTGGTGAATAAGGTATCAAGTGTACAATTTAATTGAAGGGAAAATAGACAGCATCGACCAAGAAATTGACAACCAGAGGAAAAGAGAAGAGCAAGAAACAAAGAAAAACCTCGTTACCAATCGTGGAAACTGTTTGTGTAGTCAACAGAATCTTTCCTTGCGAGGAATTAAAGATTGGATTCAAATTGTGTTGTCAACTCTCAAACAGAACAACGGCAACTTCAGGAGTTTCGTGCGATACCGCATTAAGTCTGGAGACACAGTACTTAAAGAATATTAAAAAAACAAAAACAAAAAAGTAGTTTAAGAAACGGTATGTGCACTACTGCTAAATGAATTTAAGTGCAGAATGCTTTAATAAATTCATTTAGACATTTAATATTAATACAGTCTAAAATTGCGGATAAAGTAAAGCAAAGCAAATACTTCAGTATTCTAGCTGATGAATAGACATAGGATTTTTATGCACTTAAAATTCATGAAATATGCATGCAATTATGCTGTTAAATGTGTTAAAATATGCACTTAATATGCACTAACATTGCAATAAAAGTAGCATTTTCAAGCAGGCAGCAAAGTTGTGACGAAGTTTTGTAGGTGAATATATAACATCAAAAGTGTACTTTACCTTTCAAGTACTTCTCTTCAGAATTTATTTTTATGATAGTTACAGTTTATATACTCCTAACTTTCTAAAACATGCAAATTATGAGATTAAAATGCACACAGATATGAGAACACAATCTCTAATTGTTTTTTTTTTTTTTTTCACATTTGTATTTTAGAGTGCATTTACATTACACAAAATAATACAAGCTTCACTTTTCTATACCTTTCCATTATATATACACCTTTCCATACTCTTCCCGTAATTAGCCTTACAGTATATAAAAAAGATGCTCCTCTTCATTTTTTTGGTGTTAGTTTGTGACAATTGTAGCCTGAAAATGACCTATTAACATTAATAGATGTTACTGGACAACATTTATAGAGTGGATCAAGTTTAGTTTCTATATTTTCCACCAAGCTCAAATTTAACCTTTGAAGGTATTTTTCCATATCTTCAATTGTTTTGCAGTCGGAGTTTCTGACAATAACAGGAACTGACTGGAGCTCGTGCTGAACATCATCAACTAAAGCTAAGCATTCACAAAGCAGTTTTCACGTCTCTTGTTTCTGAATTGATGTCGACATGATATTACAATGTCTTTATCATTACCAGATTTCTCTTAACGTACTGGGAGTTGTAAGCGTCTTTGCTCTGCTGATCGGTTGTTAACAATATTGGCCCTCCATAAACTAAGCATTCTTCCATCCTCCAATGCAAAGAACCGTTCTGTTGCACGTATAAATGCATTGAAAATACAAACTAAAACTGGACTTTTTAACATGCTATAAGCATATATCTGAAATAAAAACCTCTAAAATATGCTAAAAATGCACTTAAGCACTAATATATGCTCTAACCTTTGAAATATACATTTATATGGACTATTAAACTTCAAATTCGAACTGTATTATTGTTGTTAGAAAGCCCTACCAAACAGAGATGCATATTAGCAAACAAAATGCATTTGCATTTGCATACAAATCTGATGTCTACTGATGAAATAACAGACGTTTCTCAAACAGAAAAGTTTTCTCTGTGTGTACGGTATGTAAATTTCGATGAGTACGTGCTTAATGAAGACTTCTTGTGTTTTGTGGTGGTGTATGATTTGACTGGAAAGGTTTTACAAAAAGTGATAGAAAAAAGTGTCAATAGTCTCAAATTGGACATGAACAACTTAAGGGGACAAGGATACGACGGCGCTAGAGCCATGAGTAAAGAGTCTAAAGGAGTTCATGGTTTAATCAAGGAACGGCATCGTGTACATACATTATATGTCTTATTGCCTTAATTTGTGCCCTTCTGATGCTTCTAAGGGGCAAAATATTCGTAATCCAACGGGAACTGTGTCTTAATGTTGCACCTTGCAAGTGCCAAACCAACAAAAATTCTCGAAGACGAAATTAAAGACCTTTTGCCATAGTGTGATAAAAAAAATAGATTACAAAAAGTTTGTGGAATTCGATAGTACGAGAGGCAGAAGCTATGCTACTATTCAAAGAAATGTTAAAAATCTATTATTGCTGCACTTGAAGAAATAAAAGGTAACCCTGGAATAGGTTGAAGTAGGCAAAAGTAAGAAAGCGTCGCTGAAGGCTTCCTTATTTTTGTATAGCATCTATAATACGCGATTTTTAGTGTGTTTGCTTGTGTTGTGTAAGTTATTGAGTGTAACATTCATATTTTCGAAACGGCTGCAGAAGAATGTCATTGATCTAAGGAATGCTTTCAGTTAAATGAATCTCGTTCAAAAATCTTTGCAAGCTATAAGACAAAGCTCGGCATTAGATCCAACAGACATTGCTTCCGAATTGGAAGTTGAAATATCTATTCCACGAGTGAAGAAATTAAAAAAAGAAAAGACCAAACATTTCCACTTCGAATTATGGAGATTTACTACCGCGCTTCAACTTTCATTCTATTTGTTGACGAGCTAGTTCAGATTAACAAATCTTACACCATGAGCATCATCGATACTGGCTGGAATACATTCTCAAACATGCACCTGACTGTGAAAGGTTACCAAATCCAATACATTATGTGATACTTTTAGTTTCCTTGTTTATAAAGACTTTTGAGATGCTCTAGTTGTTCGAGATACCAAATGAAACAGTTATTATGTCGAATTATAATATAAAAATGGAAACAATACTGCTTTACCGTGTGAGATTGTACCTTCTAAAGATGCTCATCTCTGTTCCACTCCCAACCCAAATTAAATATTTTACTTCAGTATGTCCGATCTACTCTTTACATTCTTATGGATACTTATACCAAATTAGATATTTAAGAATACTTGAGTATATCCGAAGTTTGTCTTTAGTTTAAGATTATAGTACCAAACGCACTAACCTATACCGATGCATCATATGTACTTTTCACCATCTTAACTTATATGAATTGTTAAGTTTAACTTACAATCTTTTATACGTACCGCCACAGGCAGCAATAGGTCCCAGTGTAAGGAATCCAACAACTGAGGAAATTACTATTGCCCCACAAACTATGTACCATTCTTGAACAGTAGCTATCATGTTCTTCCTATTAACAACTATAGTAACAACTTCCAATACATCTTTGGTCTTCAGTGAACTACACGGATTACCCTAAACGATATAAAAAAGAGATTTCGTTGTACTCAATTTGGTTTGTTATTTTTTTAAATAATGCATAATTACGGGTAGTCGAACGGTTAATGCCAATGAAATTCCTATGCTCAGTCTCTTATCCGATCAGAGTAGGACACTAAAATAACGTTGTTCAGCCTATGTTTTGTTCTGATGAGATAGATGGGAAGGATAGTCATATAAATTTGAAACCACAACGAACGGGCAATCATAGTAAACCCTAGTACAAGTATATCTATCTATCATCCCTCTAAGTGAACTTTGTGGTGAACAAACACCGTCTGTGTGGGTTTCTTTGGGGTTCTCCCGTTTCCTCCCACTTTCTTCATTCCACCCTATATATATATATATATATATATATATATATATATATATATATATATCGTGCTGCAAAGTGCAAAGAAGGAAAAGATACGAACGAATTAAACATGTTTTTAATGCTGAGTCCTAATCACGAGTATACGGAGTGGCAGTTCGGATAATACAAAATTTGGTTTAACCGATTTTATCCATACTTGTATGGAGTTAAAAATCTTGAATTATTCCTTGGTTTTGTAGTTCGCAATCCTATCACTACATCACATGAAATGCTTGTTACTGTTTTACTCGAGTCGTTTCTCAAAGCGATATGTTAGTTATTAGCACACTTACAGCGAGTGCAGTCATTTCCAAGTACTTTGCAATGAACCATGCTTCAAACTTCTGGCTGTCATTTTGGAAAATTCTCCATAGCGGCTTTACCCCACCTCGGAGAGTGGTAAAATTTTCGCCATCGTTTTCCTCAGGTACTGTTCCATAAGAACTCGTTTACAGAAATTGTATTGCTATTTGTTCCCGGTCCAACAACAATTTTCCTAGACTGCAGATTGATTTTCTCTTCTAGTTCCTGGCGTTTGATTTTGGCGTATTAGCATAATTTGGAAGGAGATGTGGAAGATGACGCATTGGTGGCGGAAAAGCACAGCAATATGATCCATTACGATCATGTGAATTATTCCTCTAACATCTAAAATTGCTTTTCGAATTATTATTATACCCTCCATTAAAATTATCATTATTATATTTTTGTCTACATCGGCCTCAATTATTATTATTGTCAGATGGATTAGATCTAGTTTCATTGTAAACCCTACTGTTTCTCTTCTCAATTCCAAACGAGCGTAAGTCAAATGAGTGAGTTTTTCAGGAGTCAAATGAGTGAGTTTTTATTTGTGTGTTTCCATCATTCTATTTCTGTGAAAGAAAAGTAATCTACGTAAAAGAAAATTGTAATTGCCAATTGCCTACTTTTCGTAAGATAACGGTGAAATTATCATCTGTAGCAAAAGTTTCATAAGTGCTTTTAGGCATGAGTCAGAAAATAACTTCAGAGAATAAGTTTTATAAGTGCTTTTAGGCATGAGTTAGAAAATAACTTCAGAGAATAAGTTTTATAAGTGCTTTTAGGCATGAGTTAGAAAATAACTTCAGAGGATACTGTTGACTAAAGACATTTTGGAAACCAACGCTGTTTTCTTTTTGCCTACAATTAATTTGATTTGTGGAGTTTTTTGCATGAAACCCAATTCAATATACGAAGATGCTGAAATGGGACTTAATAGAAACAATATATCAAAATTGACAAAAAATTACTTAGTCTGTTTTTGGAATCCATCCCTTCAATTGTTATTCCTGTTATTAAAGAATCTATTACCGTCACAATTTTCTGAAAATATCCTATAAAGCCTTCAGTGTGGCAACAAATATCTGAAGTTTCTCTTTTAGTGCGTTTGATAGGCAATAACTTTAACTTGGTTTACATTAGTTTTTCACCACGAATATTTTCCATTATTACTGAAATTGATCGTTTTGGTATTTGTAGCTCAAATATCTTATAGGTCTGTTTGCTGACGCTCCTAGGCGCTATAAGTTTTAATGATCTTGACTCTTCCGGAGACTAATTATAAAGAAATAAATTTATTACATCATTTTCATTAGGTTCACTAACCAATTCATAATATATATATATAAAGTAAAAATCATACAAATCCGTTAATGCTACATGTGTATTTCTGTCGTACTTTATAGGTTGTAAATTTCTTAACCTCAGTCTTTCAAATTGTGGTGGGAAAAATTGTAACTTAAAATGGTATATAAAATCTTGGAATACCATTATTCAAGACTTACAAGAGTTCTACAGTACCATCTTTATGTTGTACCTTGTAAAGTCTTCTGATAATATGAAGTTTTAAATCTTTCATCAATATAAAATAATTCTAGGCTTTGTGTCAAATTTTGCATATAGCTTCTAGCAGATTCTTTCTCTAATTTTTCTGAAAACTTTGGAAATTCACGTATAGCACTCAGTCTAAGATTATTATAAATTCCGAAATTAGACCTATTCTCCACACTAGACGTAAAAAAAAAATGAAATGAAATGAAATCTTTAAGTTTTACATTCCACGCTTATGCCGGCTAGGCTAAAGGAGACGGTGATTATGAGAAATGAATGAAATAGTGGAATGAAGAAAGTGGGAGGAAACGAAAGAACCGCGAGAAAACTCACGCACACAGTTCCACACTAGACGTATAAGTATTTGATAGTAAAGGAGTTGGGTTATTAAATGTAGGTCTAGTTGCTTAATTATTAAACATAGCACTATTTTCCTTAACCCGACTATTCCTCATGGGCATATGAAAACTCTCATTCGGCTGAAGCACATCCTGATCTTGAAAATAATTAGGAAAAATTACTACTAAAAGTAGTTTGAGTATTTAGAACTGTGGTACAACTAAGAATTGTCAAGGTATGGATGTAGCAGTGTTCCGTGTGGGAATAAATCTAACTTCATCCTCCTCTGAACCATTATCTTGGTTTTCAAAAACGAAAATATCTCTGTTACGTGTTCCCCTCAACAATCTTTTACGAACTACAGGGTCATTACTATTTGATACGCGTTCGTTCGAATTACTTTCTCCTTTTATAATAACCTTCTCTTCCAACTTTAAAATTTTCTTTTCCAAATTAGAAGTTTTATTTCTGATTGAATTTGTCGTTCATGATTTGCTAAAGTTTTAAATTTCTTCCAATTTTGATCTTGTTTCCTTAAATTATTTCTTACTTCTACACTAGAAATCTTACCTTTATCGAATTCTACACCTAATTCATCGACTTTACTATTGGTCTGTTTTACATTTCCTTTCACATTCGTTATTTCATTAGTTATTGATATATCTCAGCACATACATAGGATAACTGAATGTTTAACGGTATTTTTTTTTTTTTTTAGATAAATCTTGTTTTACATTAGTAATGTGTTTAGACAATGCAAGTTTATTATTGGAAACTTCCGCTCAGGCATCTCTAATTCCTATCAGCATTTCAATTGGTGCAGTATCCACTTTATTAACTTTCGTCTTTACATTAACTTTTGTCTCTAAATTAGCAACTCCCGTTCTTAAACTAGCTATATCCGCTTTAGTTGCTTATGTATTTTTCACTTCTTCGAATATAGCTGTAATTTGCTCAAAGAATATATTTTGTTGCAATTGTTGTAATTGTTGTAGTTAGAAACAGACGTGTCTTCGGGTTCTGCGCAATTTTCTTCAATTAGTGTTGGTGAAATGAAGTTGTGTGCTCTTTGGACGAGGTGAAGTGTGGTTAAAGTTTTGATTGGACCTTTGGTGAAATCCATTTTCGAATCGCTTCAGTAGTTTTGTTCTACAGGTAAATTTCGTTGACTTCTTTGGTACACTGATGTTACTACTTGGAGCGACACTGCTAGGTAGAACTAAATCACTGTTGGCTTAGACCCTACTTACTTCTGGATTTCAAATATTAGCAGAATCTACCTCACTAAAAGAATAACTGATTGCAGATACCATTTCAGTTATGTCAATCATGCTTACTCCTTTGGTTTTGCAATTTTCACACAGCTAATGTGTTTTTCCGGATACGTAATTCTCATAATCTTCCATACTAATGTTAGTGCAACTAACGTGTCAAGAGGGGCTCACCCATACGGGAGACTCCCGAGTCCGATGTCCCCGAAACCTCGTAACTCTTTCTTAATAAAACTATATTTGTTCAGCAGAAAAGTATCGGATGTAGACTGAAGATTTGACCTTACTCATCATCTGTACTGTTTCTTTACTTGTTAAAGCGGTCTAGTTTTTTATCATATTTTGTGAGAATACATGTGGCAGTACTTAAAAATTACCTATTGTTCTTTTCGGCTGTAGAATAACCCATTTGATATTACATAAACATAGTGTATTTACTATTGGAGCCCCCAAACCTTAGACTCCTTCCAACAGAAATTTCTGGATACGCCTGTGTGGCAGCCAGTACTACAACCTTCACAGATAAGTACTGAGTCTTCCTTTCGTTCAGAACAACAATTCATTCACGTTTAGTTCGCGATTTCTTCTAGTACAAAGCATAATTGATATACTACTGTCAACTGGCAATACTGCTTTCGACTTGGCAACTTATCAATAAAACCTAATCATATCACTCCTTTTTTTTTTTTTTTTTTTAATCTTTCAATATAAATTTTAGCTCCTCTCCTTCCCACAGAGAAGCAACTGTACTCCGAAACACCACAATATGTTACATTTTAGTCTTGAAAAATAATTCTCAAATGAGGAATGGATAGGTACAAGTAATAGCAAACGGTAGGAGTACATTAAACTTTGCATACAGCAGTCTGCAGCAGTGTTGCCAATTTGGGGGAAAAGTCGCTAAATCTAGGGGATTCGACCACCAAGATAGCGACAAAAAATCATTTTTCCGATTGGCGACTTTTTCGGTGATTTTTAAATGACGATTTAGCGATCTAGCGACTTTTGCACAACGAACAATCTGTTCATCTGTAGTCAAGCACTGTTAGTTCACATCAAATTGTATATTTCTTTTCTTCCTTTTTGTTTGTTTAAATCACCACAAGCGGTGTCGAGTTTCAGGGTGCAGCCTAGCACGCCTCCGCATCTCTGCATTATTTTCTGTTACCCTTGCCCTCTAACGGAGAACAATTCCAACCTTCATGTCCTTTAGTTTGCAGAGCTTTCGTTGAGAGGCACAAGTAATGCAGTATTACCGATAGCAACGAGATTAGTTGAAGAGTGAATAAAAGCGAAGTGGGTGTGTTTGTTGTATTCGTACTTGACCTGTGTGACCTTTTAATTATTGTGCACATTTTCAAAAGCGCGTAACGTAAGTACTGTATTTTTAACTATTTCGAAGCTATTATGGCTCCAAAATATGAACAGAAATACCGGAAACAATGGGAAACAATCATTGAATTTAAGGATTGGTTGCGTCCTGTTGACAAAGACGTCACTAGAGCATATTGTTTATTTTGCAAGTGTGAGGTGTACGCAAAGTTAACAGATTTAAGAAAGCATGCTGCTACACAAAAGCATAAAAAATGTGCGGATCGTTTTTGCAGCAGTCGTCAACTGAAATTGGATTTTAAAGTTGAAGAACCAAGGCGCCATTCAAGTGCAGTAGAAGTCAGTATAGAGCTATGTTTGTTGCGGAACATTGATCATTGTTGTCTTCCGACCATTTATCTGAGTTGTGTCAGAAACATTTCCCTGATAGCAAAGCTGCTTCAGAACTACGAATGCATCGCACAAAGTGTACAGAAACTATAAATAATGTTCTTTCTTCAAATTTCTCTGATGTCTTGCGTAAAGATATTGGTGATAAGTGGTATAGTTTGATTATTGATGAGTGTACAGACATATCCGTAACAAAGATGTTCGGTGTTTGTGTACGATATTTTAATATGACGTCACAAAAAATAATTTCTATCCATTTAGGGCTACTTGAAATTGAATCCGATACTGCTGTTGCTATTGTGTCCGCAGTAACAGCTTTGTTAAAGAATATAAATCTGAAACCTGAGAACTTGACAGGGTTAGGGGTTGACAACGCATCAGTAAATACAGGTGTAAATAAAGGGGTTTATGAACTACTAAAACAAGAACTTAACATCCCACATTTAATCATGGTACGATGCACGTGTTATTCGTTGCAGCTTGCAGTTTCCCATGCAAGTGAAGAAACTGTTCCAAGAAACATTGAATTCCTAATCCGCGAAACGTATAATTAGTTTCAACATTCATCCAAACGTCAGTTGCAATATAAGAACTTATATAATACAATCAACGATGGAGAGGAGCCATTGAAAATTACGAGGGTATGTGATACTCGATGGCTTTCAATCGAACCCGCAGTGACCAGAATTCTCACTCAATGGAATGAATAAAAGCTCCATTTTGAAATTGCAAGATCAAAAGAGAACTGTTACACGGCAGAAGTGCTCTATAACATGTATTCTGATGTTACAAATACGTTATATATTCAATTTTTGAAATCAATTGTTAGTGAAGTTAAAAAGTGACAAAGGCTTTGGAAAGCGAAAATTGTGATCCAACGAAACTGTTAAACGATCTGATCAATCTCGTAGTTTCAGTGTGTAGGAGGGTGGTGATTCCAACAGCTAAAATAAATCCTTTAACAGACGATATTGATTCACATCTTGGCCCAAAACCTTATTTAGGATACGAATTTGAAAATATGTAGAGTAAATCAAATCTGAATGTCGACTGTGAGAACAACTTGCGACGCCATTGTATTTCCTTTGTTGTAAAATTATCTATAGAACCGTTTACCTTATAATCTAGACATACTACAAAAAAGTCAATGCTTTCTGTAAGTGAATGCCTTAAAGCTGTCAGGCCTTCGATTGTGGAACTTTCTGAACTTTTGTCATATGAGGCAGCGGTAATTGATGCTATAGTTAATCAGTGGCGAAATATTAACTTCGTCAAGTGGAGTAACACTATAAATACAATCGAATTTTGGGTTGAAGTTGGAAATCATCGTGATTCAACAGGTGAAAATCCATTTTACGAATTGTGGTGCCTTGCAATAAAAGTTCTCAGTCTTCCATATTCAAACGCTGACGTAGAGAGGCTGTTTAGCCAAGTGCACATTGTAAAATCCAAGCTGCGTAACACAATGCATATTCGTACATTAAATGCCATCCTTACTGTTAGGAATGGTCTAAGACGTCCAGGTACCAATTGCTTCTCATAAATCTGTTTTGAGTGTTATTGGTACATCCAGTTGTTACACTAAAAGTGCAACTATCCAAGGGGAAGCAGGCTGCAGTGCTAGTGCTGACACAGAAACTAAGATGTTTGAATTTTTAGATGACGACTGACTGGTAGGTAAAAACTACTTATTGCTATATCTTTTGGACTTATTTTTATCTCATTAAAATGAAATTGATCGCGAAGTGAAAATCTATATTGTAGTAAAAAGGAAAATATAGTTATTGTATCTAAGTGCAATATTAATGTTAATTACATGTGGTTATTTCAATTACGAGTTTACGTATGTTTCTGTAGTGTATGTAGGGCTATGACTTAAAACTGATCGCAGAACTGTTATAGACAAACATACACTATAATATGGGAACCTTGTTGAAAACATGATAAATCATATAAATTACATCTGAAACTTTAAACTAATATATACAGACAACGGATATCACTAATAATTATTTTAGCGATTTTTCATCCAAAATTGGAGTCATTTTATATCTCATTTAGCGACTTTTTGTGTCCAACTTTTGGCAACACTGTTCTGCAGAAGAATAGTTGCGCCAACTTAACAAACATACTTGTACCAAGACGACAAATCAACGAAGTTCATGGAAATCAGATTATGTTGGTAAATGATTTTCTATTCTAAAATAATTTTAATTCAGATATTTTAATAATGATCAGGCCACAGCTAAGTAAAATTTATTTATTTATTTCATAAGGACAACAGAACAGGTTTAATGTCCAGTTATAGTGTAATGTAAATGCTTATCTAACATACACTATTATACATACACAAATATAGGTCCTTTAATTATGCAGAAGTTATTGCCTAACAATTGTTTTGAACTTGTTTTCGGACATACTAAATACATCTACTACATGAAATTAATCGTTTCGTTATATGAAACACACATTCTCCACAGGGAGACTTATGTAATATGTCAGTTCTTGCTTTTCTACACTAGAATGTCCCAGTGTTTGCTGTTCTAGTCTTACCTGTTGGAACACGTAATAACACTTCTGAAACTAATTTTGGACAGTCAATTTTACCGTGTAATAATTTATGTAAGAACAACAGATGAAATACCCATCTCCTTTTTTCTAATGTTTGAAAACTAAAATTCGTTACTAAGTCTCCATAGAGGACATTGTTTAAAAATTTAAACTATATTTTCTATTGCATCAGAGTATTTAGTGACATTTGGTGCCGAAACAGTGCAACAGCATTCTAATTTTGACCTCACATTCCCAAAGATATAAACCTTATAAATTCTGATTCTTTGTGGAAATTCTGTCCTATCCTATAAATTAAACCTAGGTTTCTATATGTGCACTACTCGTTATTGCGTCAATGTGTTGAGCAAAGGCTAATTTGCTGTAAAATATAACTCCTAGATCTTTGGTAGTATTTGGGGTAGACAAAGAAGTGCCACTTATTGTACAAGTAAAGTTAATTGTATTTTCTTTCCTCTTGAAAGATACATATTTACATATGGACACATTCAGGAATAATTTATTCTTATCACACCATATTTGAACTCTCTGTAGATCTTGTTAAAGTTTCACGCAGTCATCAATTGAACTTACTTTGGAATATAATTTGAGATCGTCGGCAAAATGAAGAACTTGAGAAGTTTTAATACACAGAGGAATAACAAGAGGAAACAACAGGGGACCTAGATTAGATCCTTGAGGGACTCCCGATAGAGTATTAAACTTGAAAATTACCGGTAAAATAAAGCATTATCTAGGATTATTCAACTGGAAATCTTTCCAGTCCTCTGTAGGATTTTTTTTTTATCTTGGAATTTAATATTTGTATCGTTATTTGTATATTCTATGCTATTACTATCTTGGTGTGTATTAAGTTCAAAATAAGCAAGAATAGCACTCGATTTCAATAATTCAGAAACTATGTTTTCATTAACTTTTTATCTTTTAACTACAAACGCCATTCACTTTAAAAAGTTGATATAATACCAACTTCTTTTGACTTACATTATGATCTTACATTCCATATTTAAATCTAAGAGTACAGAATAAACTCTGGTTGTTTTTCATAACGCACTGAAAGGAGCAGCAAATGGGAATTCTCGCCCCGGGCGCTTACAACCCACGCGACGGCCCTGGCTTGTACTATCTATTTACGCTTATGCTCTCTCCGTTCAGAAAAATAAAAAAAAAAAACAGTCGCTTGCACTACTGTTTTCATATTTACAAACCTTTATCAAATCTTCAACGATTTCAATAACATTCCGACCTTAATTTTGAAAGAAATTGAAAAATTGAATTGAATTGAAAAATGCTTTATTCAAGCGGGCGAGGTTCAGCATATTGCTGCTCTACCACCTAACCCTTGTCAAGGAAATACATTGAGTTACAGAAAAGATACAATCAATTGAGTAGAAAAGATACGGTGATATACAACAAAAAATACAGGTATACATTAAGATAAAAAAAAGAAAAAAGTGGCACTTTTAACAAAACACACACACACACACAAGTACTACAAGTGAAGAAAGAAAAAGAAAAGCATACAAATACAAACATGAAAACAAACACAAATCGATCAATAACATAGAGACAAAATAAGTTATGCTTGTGATTCACAATATAGGGGGAAGGCTGATGAAATATTTTTACAATGCATAATTATTTAATAAAGAAGATGTACTAAGTCAAGTCTGATTTCATTTATGTGGTTCAAGTGATAGAATACAAATCATAGATACCTGAACTTAAATTTTGTTGGCTGAGTAAATACATTTTTAATATTTTCTTGTAGGAATTAAATGTTTTAGCTTCTTTTACTACATTTGGTAGAGCATTCCATGAGATCTTGGTGCTAATACTTAAAATGCCGCAGTAGTTTGCTTGAGTCTATGGTGTGGAATATCAAACGTATTTCTTTTGCGTGTTAAGTGAGTGTGAATAGTTGACCTAGCAGTGAGTTTCTTGTATAAATACGCGGGACGTGTTGTTTTAAGAATTTTATAAATGAGAGAGCAATAATGCAAATGTCGTCTTTTGGACATTGTCAGCAAGCTACTGCTGTTCAGAATAGGCAAAATATGATAGAGTTTTCGTACATTGTGACAGAAGCGGATGCATGAATTGTGTACCTTTTGGATCAGGATGGCATTGCTTTTTGTTAGAGGTGGGCCATACACAACATTACAATAATCAAACAAAGACAGTATCACCGTTTGTGTCAGGAGTAGAGATGCAAGGGCTCGGAAAAAAACCGGCTTTTTTGGGAAAAAACTCGGTTTTTTCTGCTTTGCTTTTTTGCTTCGGAAATTTTGGGCTTTTTTCAAAATACTGCTTTAAATTGATAAAACAGACTTTGTATCGCTTCTCTATAACACAACAAATCATTTAATTAGTGGTTGATGCTGATAATAATATAAAACATCGAAAATAAACTATAAATTTCGAAAAAATATTTCAAACAAGTTTTCTTCAACATATTTACATTATGAATTCCACAGGATTAACCAATGTATATAATAAGAATTTTTTAACATCCTATATACAAAAGTAAGCAGAATTGGCAAGAATCGTGGTTGTTTTTGAAAATGCCAAAAACCCGTTTTTTGGGGGGTGTTTAAACCAGGCTTTTTTGGTTTAAACCAGGCTTTTTTGACTTAGATTTTTTGCTTTATGTATTTATATTACATATTCACAGAAATAGCCTAAGTTTGTTTCGCCTTGATGTTATTATGCAACAGCGGGCTTATGCCGGAAGAACTCCCATAAGCTTAAAGAAGTGCGGTCAGTAAATTTCTTAAGTTGAGAATCTCCCGCCCTAGCCATTGGGAAAATCCCGTCATTACTTGAAATGTAAGACAATAACGGGAAAATCCTGTTATTGCTTTGCATGTAAAATTTAAAGGTCAACGTACCATAATCAGTACGCTAAAACTGAGGTATTAAATTACAAATTTAGTACCGGTACGTAGATATCATTGAAAGTCCAATCCAAGCTAATGTTGGAAGCTACGTAGGCAATCGATAAATTTTGCCAATTTCTATCAATATATTTAAGCAATATTGGTTCTTTATAAAACAACACGCATTTGGGCATTTAGAAATATACAATTTGGTTTGTTTCGTATATTTAGGCTTAACATCCTTACGAAATACCGAGGTTATCAAGGAGAAGACTTTCGCTTAAACTGACATCCGAACCGCTACTTGGGTTACGCATGAAAGAAGGATTGTGGTTCGACCGAGAATTGAACATGGGACACCTTGATTAAAAGGTGAAAGGGAAATAAAACTATTGCAGGTGGTTTGATATCTGGAAACGTTACCATGAAGTTCACACGATTAGCATTTTTCATTCTTTTTATTTTTGTGGTTTAAACCAGTTATTAAAAAAAAAAAGTTGGTGTAAATCAGCCAACCCTAAAAGTAAACACTTCTTTTTAAAGAATACACAAATAACTAGCAAAATAGTATGTAGTATTTTTACTTCAAAATATTCCATACCCTCTTTTTGAAACAAAATAAAATTAAAATAAAACATAAGAGAAATACTTAGATTTATATGATACACTTAAAGACTGCACATCTAGAGCTTTTGGTTCTGTATATTCTTGAAATTCTACAGTTAAGTTTTATAGAACCACCATCACAGTTTACCCAATCCTCAAGTTTTCTGAATTTTTAACAAGAGGGATTCAACATATCATTACGGAACTCCCCCCGCCAAAAAAAAGACTACGGAATATATTTAAGTTAAGCTAAATACAACTGCACAACAAACATGACTGAGTGATTAGCTTTTGCGCTTCTATCGGAAAGTCCGGGATTCAACCATTCTGACAAAGCTTTTCTTCATTCCATCTGTGAATGTAGAAATAGTGCGTGTACTGTGAGTTGGGCGACTTCCTTTTTTATTGTTTTTAAATCGTTATTATTACTAATTACCAGCAGTGACGGTTTTGCGAAGGTTAGGGGGGCGGTTTTTCGGACTGAAGCCCGTTCCCCAAAGTTACGGAATGTCTGCAACAAACGAAATATCTATTATTTATGCCTTTACTCATAAACTTTAAGCTCCCGTCAAATAAAAATTACGAATGTTTAAAAAAACTAAACATTAGTAAGAAACCCTTCCCAAAATACTTTTCTAAATCCGCCACTGATTCTCAGTATAAAATGATTTTTAAAGTTGTATCCGGAAGATTATTGCTAAACATATAAACGAAACGAAATATTAGTTATGCCTGTACTCATAAACTTCAAGCACTTCCCAAATAAAATTAGGACTTTTTAGGAAACGAAACAATCAGAAAAAACCCTCCTAAAGTACTTTTCTAAATCCGCTACTGATTATTTGTATAAATTGGTATTCAAGGTTGTGTCCGGAAAATTATTGCTAAATCACTTCACAGCTACAGTATAACAGAAATGTAGAAGTACGGTTTGACGGATATATTGAAAAACGTACGCTTTGACGGATAAATAGAAAAACAAGCAAGTTTAACTTTTGCGCTAGAAGCTAGAGTACTAAAAGCTCTTAGAAATGAAACACGGATGACAAACTAGAGAAGAAAAAAGATGTCGATAACTCAAAAGTTAAAATAAAGTTAAATAGCCTCTAAAATTACCCTCAAATACTACATTCTTCATGTTAGCTTTAATTCGTAAAACATGTGCTCCATCCATCTTGATTGTGAATTTCAGAGCGAAATATCACATTCAGGTCATGGAATTCTTATCTAACTATAGAATATATTATAAGAAAGCTATTTAGATAGAAAAATCATGAAGTTGAAAAAAGCCAAAATTTCCAAAATTCCCGTTTTTTTCCCAAAAAAGCCGGCTTTTTATGTGAAAAAAACCATCGATTCAAAAAAGCCGGCTTTTTTGCATCTCTAGTCAGGAGTAGCTTGGTATCTTTGGACAGACAGTCTCGTATTTTGTACAAGTTTTTTAGTATTCCTAGAGCTTTTGAACACTGAGTAGAGACGTGATTATTTATAGAAAGCTTATCATCAATTTGTACTCCAATTTTTTTTTTTTTTTTTTTTTAATACAAGGTGAATAGCTAATGTTTGAATACATTATTTGTAATTCTAATTTGTCAGGAACAATTTTATTGAGTTGATTCACGGAACCTAGAACAGTATAAGTACATTTTAAGGGATTAATAACAAGACCATTATCAATACACCAGTTACTGATAGCATTAAGATCTTGGTTAAAGAGTCGAACAACTTGTGGTGAGTCCTGAGGCAAAGCTTTTATAAACAATTGAGTGTCGTCTGTGTAACAGTACATCTTTGAATGCTGTACAACATATACCAGATCTGCAGTGTATAAGGTAAACAATACTGGCCCTAAAATTAAGCCTTATAGAACACCGCTATCAAGAATAGCAGCTTTAGAAATTTTATAATGAGAGGAACTACGTAAAGAAACTTGCTGTTTTCTCCCATGTAGATAGGATTCGAACCATTTTATGGTATCTACTGAAAAGTTATAGTATTTCATTTTTGCTAAGAGAACACCATGCTGGACAAGGTCAAATGCCTTTGAGAGGTCTAATAAAACCAGTATGACCACATATTTGTCACTTAGTGCATGAAACACATTGTCTTTAATACCTAACATAACAATAGAAGTGCTGTGATATTTACGAAACCCAGATTGTTCGCATGGAAGTATGCCAGAGCTATCAATATATGAAATCATTTGCTGAAGCACTAACTTTTCAATTACCTTTGAAAGAACTGGCAATATACTTATTGGCCTAAGGTCACTAGTTGATTTAATACAAGGCTTCTTTGGAAATGGCAGAATTTTAGCTAGTTTCCAGGGATTAGGGGATTTACCATTCGATAAAGAGTAGTTCACAATATTAGTTAAGGGAGATGTGATAACAGGTAAAGCTATTTTAAGCATATGTGGGATTATTTCATCAAAGCCCGCGGCATGGGATTTAATGTTAACAATTGCTCTTCTAATTTCATGTTCATGAACAGGTCTTAACATGAAAAGAGTTCCACAAGCAGTGCGTTTCAGTGAACTGTACCGATTTATTTGTTTATCAAATGTATCGTCACTTGTTACTGAGATTTCGAAAACCTTAGCAAAATGGCGATTTATGACATCAGGACAATTTAGTTCTTCAGGGAGGTTCAACGATGAACTTTTTCCACCTATTTCCAAATTATGTCATGTCCGCCAAGTGTTTTTTATTGTTTTTAGCGTTATTTATACGAAAGGAAAAATACGCAATCTTTTCTTGTCGAATAACTGCCGTAGTAAAATTACGAAGCTCTTTGTACTCATCCCAGTGTTGCTGTAACTTAGTGCGTTTGGAACCTACGGAGCGCACGATCGCGTATTTTCATTAGCAGCTTCGTATTGCTAGACATAACGTATTGCCATTTGTTATTCGAAACTTTAACCGTTTTCACTGGCTCGTGCTGATCGAACAGATGTCTTAAAGAAGTCTGAAGAAAATTAACTTTAGCATTTATAGATTCCTGAGATACAATTTGTTTCCAGTTCAAGGTTTCAGGATTTTGTAGAAATGCGTCGTGAACGAATAATATCAAATAACTTTCTTGGCGGTTTTTTAATGTTCAGGATAGCATGTGTCACCCAGTGATCGGATGATCCAATGGGTGGAATAACGCCACTTGATGCTACCATGTCAACTTTATCGGTAATAATGAAATCGAGTAATGATTCACCGAACTCTGTTATTCTGGTTGGTTCTTTAATGAGTTGGACAAGACCAAACGTATCCAGGTTACGGTTCAAATATTTTGTTTCGGCTTTGTCAGGACAGAGCTCATCACAATTAAGATCGCCTAGTATATAAAAGCAATCAACTTATGGATATACATGTATAATCAGATCCTCAAGAATAGACAATTTGGTGTATGGGATATTTGGTGGTATACATCGATACGATACTTACGCGTAGCGAATTTATTTTCACCATTACCGTAAGGCATTCTACTTGATCTGAGTTAGGTGTTTCAACTAGTTTTACATCCAAATTTTCAAGATAATACATTAAAATTCCTCCAGTATGATGTTCTCTGTCTTGTCGAAGAACGGAGTAACCAGGTATATTAATGAGTCTTGTATCAGTTGATTTGTCAAGCCACGTTTCACTAACTATAAAAATAGCACACTGTGATTCTAACATTAGTAAACGTATTTCATCTATTTTAGGTAAAATGGAGGTATTGCGAAAAAGAGTCCATTAATGGTTTTAGTAAACTGTAATTACAAGCACGCATTGCATTTACTGTCTCATTATTTACTTTTTTAAGATTGAAGTTAACATTTAACAGGGTTGTTCCGTGTAGGTATATTTGTTCTATGAGGAGCAGTCAAATGAAATCCGAACACCCTCTATAAAACACATTCCTCGCAAAAGTTGGCAGCATTGCTGTTACGTATCGATACTATAATCTCTTGGGAGGAGACACGTATAGTAAAAAGCGTGTTCGTCCAGCATTAGAAATGAAGGTAAACAAAAAAGAGCAGAGAGGTTTGGTTCGTTTTTTGGCGGGTGAAGGTGTTGGAACACGCGGAACTCATGGTGAAATGTCTGCTGTATATGGCGGACACTGCATGTCACTGACAACTATGCAGATTCCGAGAAGGACGCAAATCACTGCAAGACGATTCGCGCCCAGGACAGGCCCATCGAGCCATTACACCTGATGTGATTGCGTGGATTGATGGTCTTATCCGGGAAAACGGTCAAATCACAGATGAAGAAATTAGCGTTCAGACCGGAATTGGCTATGGCTTCGTGCATGCCGTTATCAAGAAACACCTGCGTTTCGAAAAATTTGCGCTCTGTGGGTTACGCGTCAACTAACGAAGGACAAAAGATTGACAGAATGACATCATGTCGGTACCACGAGGAAGAGTATGCGTTTCTGTCCTGTATCATCACAGGGGACGAAACGTGACGCCACCAATTTGAACCTGAGAGTAAACGGCAAAGAAGACAATGAAAAAACCCCAATTCTTCCCCACCAAGTAATCCAAAGCTGTTCAAACAGTTTCTGTAATCTTCTTCAACTGCAGAGGCCCTCTGCTTGTTGACTTCCTCGAGCGTGGGACCACAATAAATGCGAAGCGGTATGAAGACTCTTGAAACGCGTCATCAAGCCAAAGCGCTCTAGAATGCTGTCGGACGGAATCATCCTTTTACATGATAATGCCCGTTCCTATACTGTTAATCTGCTTAGGCATATGTTTTAGAGCTTTGGCTGGAACAATTTCAACATCCTCCATACGGCACAGATATTTTTCCTTGCGATTTTCACATTTTTGGAAGAAAGAGTAAGTGCAAGATTGGGTAAAGTTGTGGATCCGTCAGGGGCCTAACTTCTTCTACAAGACTGGAATTGATCGTCTCGCCTCCCAGTGGGATAAATATGTGAACGCGTGTGGCAATTACTTTTGAATAAATAACATTCCATTCGTACTTTTTCACGTGTGTTCGGTTTTCATTTGACTGCTCCTTATAAATAGTAAATGATTTTTTAAACGAAGATTTGACTAAGATTAAACCGAATCTTTTGATAGCCCATAATTCGGGAACCAGAGGCTCACACCATAATAGTTTATACACGCAATAAAGCGTTACTATCCTGTAATTTTCTTATTCTTTTGTAAGAAAGAAAAATCAAAGGTTAACGTAAAGGTTAAAATTTAATCAATCAATCAATCAAAGGACGAAAATAAAAAGCAATATAGGAATCAAATATACTATTCGGTTCTTGTTTATCAATACTTAAATGTTTGTATCTCTGCTTCATAGAAGACAACGGTATTTAAGTACTGATAATGCAATCTCTTATCCTACGTACTCGATTCATACTATGAAATGCTAACTCCTTAACTGCACGCAAGATTAAATACCTAACTTCTTTTGGAACGATATACCCACAATGCTCAAGTTGATACTATAACAAAATATGCTTCTACAGCGAAAATACTTTTATGTGCTACAGATGTCTGTCTAGTTTAGCTTAAAATCAAGCAATTCAAAACATTGTTGCTAAATACCAGTATAGTATGGTTTTGTCCAGAGGTAAAAGTAGATCTGAAAAGGTTGGGAGACGGTAGGTAGTGCATGACGTCACACTGTCCCGCTGTCTATCCTTGTCCATAGGAGCTGGGGAGACACCGTACCTATAATTTGGAGGTGGGAGGACGGCATCCGCCCGCGTTCTCCCTCACTTTTACCCCTGGTTTTGTCAGAATCACGAATTTTCACACTAAAACATTTTTTTTTTAAATTAATTGTTTCAACTTGAGCATACTGAATAGTTCGTTTAAGAAATTAACATATTTATCTTTCTTCTTGATAAGAAAGGAGATAGATTAACTTACTATCTTTATCGATATTAATTATCTTTATTCGTTTATAAACTCTTTGCAATACGAACAAAAAGAAACCTTCAGTTTGAGATGCCGTTGTTACTATGCAGCATAAAGGAGGTGAAATATCGATAGAAATATTGGATTTTAAAAATAATGAGAATAGTTTTCATTTTGTCTACGAAAAATTTGACTGTAATTAGTATATAGGATACTATGTGGAGTATTTGTGAGTGAAAGGAGGTTTATCACCAAACAGAAATAATTAATTGTATACACTTATTTACCTTCAACGAAAAAAAGTCAAAAGATGAGACCTATACTACTTTATAGATCTTATTAAGTTGCTCAAAATAATGTAGGTAAATTTAAATCGTCATGCGTAATTTTGGAGGAAATCAAGAGAAACTAGTTTCTTTTATTCTAAACCCAAAAGTAAAGCTTCACGATAACCACCTATTAACTGATATTGAGGAATCAAGAATTCATTATGATACTTGTAGACAGCATTTCATTATATAGACCAGCTTTTCACAACCTTTTTTTTCCTTTGGGGCACATCAAAGTACGTTTCAAACTTTCGCGGCATGTGATTTTTTTTCCTAGATGTCAAAAACCAAACACATAAAAATACACACAATACTTTTTTTTTTAAAAAAAATTATGGAACGACTATGAGATACAAATCTCACAAGCAAATTATGTAAGACTCGAACATAAAATAAACTTATGACTCTTACGCAGGAATATAAGAAAGAAATATTACCATCAGAAATATAAGAAGATATCAAACTTAACACTAGAGAGATATTTGTCCCCGGCATTTATGCAAATTATATCTATGCGTGAACGAACTCTTGACAGACACACTCTCATGTCCAGTGTTTCTTTCCAATGAAAAATGAACAGCGTTGAAAGTAAACTTTTCAGCTTTAAAATTGGAAGACAAATGTGAAATGAAGTCGATTGGGGATATTTGTTTTATTTTATTCTAAAGATAATTTATTTGGGGAATATCTTAGGAGACATTAAAAATCTCGCGACACAGCGGTTGAGAAGCGCTAATATAGACGATAGTACACAATATGGTTAATGGGATATAGCCCAAAAACTATGATTAACCCTAAAACATTAATTTTTGTCTAACATAAGTTCAATATTATGCAAAGATAAGACATACAGTATATTAGTTCATAGGCAATATTGAGCTGATCAAAATTACAAACTTGAAGACAAACTCTCATCGGCAGTTTCCGAGAAAAAGACCTAATATTTAACGCATTAAAAAGCATGTAGTTTATTGCCCACAAAAATTAATACTCTTTGAAAACAGGTGAGTGAGTTGTAAAGTAACCAATATCCACTGAATTTACGAACAAGTTGATTCAAAGAATTATTTTTTTTCTAGACGAATTTGTGTATGGAGGCCATAAACACACACACACACTTGCAGGACCAACATGCATGAAAGATTTGTTTCATCATGCTTGTTGGAAGAATTTTTTGCCCACATACGTACCAACTTGCTGTCCAACTTACTAGAAGAACGAATCAGAGGAAAGAGCCACGTGATTTATTCCGCTGTCGTGATTGACGGACCGAAATATAAAACCACCAACTTGCATGAACCAGAATATACATGATAAACATGAATGAAGAACGGCAAAACCATCATTCATGTTTACAGAAGATTTTGAAAACTTTCAGGATGCATGAACGAGGCCATACACGATCAACTTGCCTGTGGTTTTATCATTTTTCATGCCTGTTGGAAGCTTTCTTCATGCATGTGTCTGCGTGTATAGGCTTCTTAATAAGATCCGATAATTTTACGTTTTTTTTTTTAAATAAGCACATGAAATATTACGCATTTGTTTGCAACAAAAAAATTAACATATAACAACTACTACTACTACGAAATAATAATAATAATAATAATAATAATAATAATAATAATAATAATAATAATAATGATAATAATAATAATAATAATAATAATAATAATAATAATAATAATAATAATAATAATAATAATAATAATAATGAAGTTAACATGCAAAAGGAGAGTGAATAGCTACTGTGTACTATAATTTTGTAATCACTAATTACACGTACCATTTCTACGTAACTATATAATCAGTCGCTACAGGTTTTACTTCTCCACAGTACATTCACTCAATCTCACAAACACAGAAGTGTCTGCCTCTCTCGGAGACAAGAGCGAACTGTTAAGTTGCGATTTCCCCGACAGCGTTGCCACCAATTAATGCTCAAATACTCATACGAAAAAAAGTACTAGTTTTGTACTTAATATTCATACATTAATATCTAAAATAAAGTTATGAATTAACTTTATTATTTCGCAATAAATAAACAAACATCAGTGCCATGTGTACACCACATGAAGGAGTTTGGTTCTCTCAATCAACATTGAAACTGGAATTAGAAGTGGAATTGTATCACTTCCGGTTTTAATGAGTTAAGAACCAGAGTTGGCGTGGGTCAATGAAAACTTGACCCACGACCCACTGATCCACCGTGACCCACTCTGACCCACCATGACCCAATGTGAATCATCGTGACCCACTCTGACCCACCACCCACCGTGATCCACTCTGACCCATCGTGACCCACCACGCACCATGAACCACTCTCATCCACTGTGACCTACTCTGACTCACTAAAATCCATCGTCATCAACTCTGAATACGATCCACGGCCTCTTCTGTACTGACTAAAGAGTTTATACTTGCAATAAAATAAACTGTGAAATTATCACTAATCGGAGTTTGAATTTCTAGTCAATCGTTCAAGCACCACTCTGTTGGAATAACGGTGGATCTGACCTTTACAATATCAAATGGTAAAGTGTTTATCAGTAAGGAAATTGGAGCACTTCGAGGTGGGGGGGAAATTAGTGTGTGCCTAAAGTATACTTGTACTAAGAGAGTATTCTTGCAAGTATTAATTTCTCAGCGCTTCCAAAAGAAACTTCTATTCACAGGAAAATACCCCTGTACAATATGGAAAAGGTTATGGTTTCTCAGTTCACAGTACTTTTCTCACAAGACTTAAAAAATCAGTTTTTCATAGTGTATAAAGGTGCTCGGGTACCCTATGTGAGAGCATCTCCATAAAGTATGCTCATAATTGTAATTTGTGTAATCACTAAAACACCACGTTAAATCTAAATTACAAATATGCATAATTGCAATTCGCTGTTCAACAAATTTTGATCGAAAGTATGTAAATTCTTTGAAATTGCGATTTTTAGATTCATTTAAGCATAATATGAAAGGAAATAATAAGCTCTAGGAAAGGAAATGATAAGGAAATGATAATTTTCTTAGCTCAGGTTGTGAAAAAAACGCTCTTGTACAACAGTAGCTGTATATATACAAATGTATTAATATTTATAGAACATTTAAGCAAAATCCTTGTAAAAACCTACATTTCACTTTTTTTTATCTATTTCACTGTGATGTGATAAGCTTGGGAGTTAAGAAGTACCCTAACCTATAGCTTTCTATACCCTTGTACTTCCTTTTGTCAAAATTGGGCAAATACCAGTTTCACAGCGATACAGAAAATAAAGTAACCGTGGTCAAGTTAAACATTAACAATTCCGTAATAAAAATCAGTATTAACATCAAAACATGAAAAATATGTACAAATACTTTTTTGTGCAAGAACTACACTGCAATGTACACAAAAGTTTCAAGTGATTCCTTGTACAGGATTATGTTTATTTTATTTTGAGCGTCTTCGCTTGGCTTGCCTTTTGTAGGTTAGATCTGGAGCATCCCTTGCAATAGTCCAACAGTAGTCGGCCAATATGTTAGAACTCAACTTTCCCTCATATCTCTTCTCCATGGCTGCAATATCTTGATGGAAACGCTCACCATGTTCGTCACTTACTGCTCCACAATCTTCGGGAAAGAAGTCTAGATGTGAATGAAGAAAGTGGAGTTTCAGAGACATATTGCCACCAAGATTTTCGTAGCACAATAACAACTTTGCTACCAGTTTTTCGTAATTTGTTGCTCGGTGTCTTCCCAAGAACTGTGAACAAACACTCTTCAAGCTTTCCCACGCAGCTTTCTCCTCACCTTGGAGAATTTCGTCGAACTTGTGATCTTTGAATAGTTGCCTAATCTGTGGCCCTATGAAAACACCCTCTTTAACTTTGGCATCACTTAATCGAGGGAATTGTCCTCTTAGGTATTTATAGGACTCATCCTCTTGGTTCATGCTCTTAACAAAACTTTTCATAAGACCTAATTTAATATGTAGAGGGGGAAGCAAAATTCGGTTACGATCTACCAGTGGTTCATGCTGCACATTTTTCACTCCCGGCTGAATAGTTTCTCTGGTACTCCAATCACTTTTGCGGTAATGAGATCCACGATCTCTACTGTCCCATTCACATATAAAGCAACAATACTTTGTATACCCTAACTGCATACCTAGCAACAGTGCTATTACTTTAAAGTCACAAAAAAAAAAGCCACTGAAAATCGTAATATTTAATGGCTTGAAGTAAACGTTTCAAGTTTTCATAAGATTCCTTCATATGAACTGCGTAACCTACAAGAATTGAAGGAAGTTCATTTCCAATATGTAAAAGCACTGCCTTTAAACTCACCTTGGACGAATCTATAAAGAGCCTCCACTCCGTAGATTCGTAATTAAATTTAAGTGCCCTCATGAGACCATTTACATCTGTACATGCCACAAGTGTGTCTTCCATAGTAAAAAATGAAGTGAACATCTTCTCCCTATTCCGATACACTGAAATATTTACTTTTTCCTGCAATAAATTCCATTGCTTTAAGCGTGAGGCTAAAATTTCGGCTTTGCTTTTCGAGAGGTCCAAGTCTCTGATTAGATCACTTAGTTCCTCTTGAGTAAGTCTATGTGGTTCACATGGAGGTTCTTCTACAACAAACGTAGGGTCCTTCGAAGTACTTGATTCAGGAGCTTCAACTTCTTGATCATCATCAGAATAAAGATCGTATTCTTTAGGTGGGTCAGGAACAGATAGTCCTTCTCCATGTGGAACAGGGCGCTTTGCAGAAGGAATGTTAGGATAGATCAAGGCCCCGCTTCTTCTTCGTGGAAATTCCCTTCTTGACGGAAGGAACCATACAAAAATAACAGTCTCTGATGTGGTCACTTGGCTCCCTCCAAATCATGGGCACTGCAAAAGGCATTGAGCGCCCCTTCCCATTAATCCAATTTCTTAGATTGCTGGCACAAGTGTTACACACAATGTGGGGTGCCCAAGATTTATCTTGGTCTCCAATTTTACAACCAAAGTAATATTGATAGGCTTTTCTTATTAGTGGTGTTATAGTCTGCTTTTATGAGGAAAATGTCACTTCCCCACACACGTAGCAGAAGCTATTCGCACTGTTTACACAATTTCGCGGCATTTTTGTTTATTGAAATCCTGAAAATGTCACTTGAAATATTTCCGACAACTATTTAAAAATATACATTCGAAATACCAGTATTTTTGCGTACTTGTAGTTGTATTTTTATGTCCTGCACTACACAAAGGTCACACCCAAAACGCTGATAACTGCACTAAACCTGTCTTTTCTAACAATAGCAGAACACTACTGAGATAAGGAACACAATGAAACCAAGCGTTTATATAGTTTCTCCAGTGTTGCCGGATCAGTGTAATATTTTACCCCAAACGAAGCGAATATATTTATTTTTAAAGCGTTATTATTAGACATGCCTGTAAAACAAAAAGTAGAGCTAACTCGAAAATAACTTTCAAATTCGTGATCAGCACCACAAAATCAATAAGAATTAGCTGATTTTGTTCAATTTACATTTTCGTTGTTGAACAGTGATTATCCATAATTCTCAATTCTTATACTTTTCCTACGAAAAGAAGCAAACTTAGATCTGCTGCAAGAAACAAATTTGATTCAGACAGCCTTTAGTTATATGTTATACTGATCTTCTTAGCGTGTTAACTTTATATAATTTCAAGACTTCCAAGTTCAATTAGATTTCAAGCTACGAACCTTACAAAATCTATATAGAATTGTGCCGTTGCTTCTTTTATCTGCAATTTTGTTTCCACCGGCTCGCACCCAAAAGTTTCCATATTCTCTATATCAGTTCAGTTTTCTGAGTAGATGAAGGGTGTGTTATAACACACTGTGTTTTTAAAAGATCTTAATTTCTCCGCTTATTAAAGAAATGCTATCTTGTGAATAATTGCAACTCAATAAAACCATTAAACAAACCTATGAGAGCAAGGAATTCGACAAACTAAACCAACAGAAACATAAACCAACAAAACGTGAAATGCCAGCTTTAGAGAGACATACAAGTTCCTTCATTTTGCCCCACCAAAAAATTGTTTTCTCTTTTTTTAGTGTATTTTATAAAAGCATTGCTTTTATTTTTTTTATTTTATTCGAGGATAAGTAACAAGTTCCTGGAATATTGTTGTATTTTTGGCATTTGTGACGTAATCACAATGAATTTTGTGTAGTACAGTCCTTAGATTCCATAATTATCAATATAACAAATGTGAACAAGTCCATAAGAGCAGTACCGTGCTCTAGGGAGGGCGAGCGGGGCGACGGCTCCGGACACCGAACGAAGGGGGCGCAAAATTCAGGAGAGAAACAAGGAAAAAAGAAAGGAAAACTTACTTGGAATATATATATATATATATATATATATATATATATATATATATATATATGGGAGCTCCGTCGTTCACTCTCGCCCCGGGCGCTGATTTTCCACAGCACGGCACTGCATAAGAGTCAGTTTACGAGTAGCGTACCTAAAGGGAGGAGTATTTCGTGATCAGTTACTGCATTGTCGTAGTTCGAGCAACAGTCTAACATCAATTTTTTTAAACAAATTGGGGACATCTGCTTCAGATACCTACTTTAATAGCCTTAAAGTCAGTTTGAGGTGACAATGCTTTAAGGATAAAAAGCATCGGTACCCGTTTCGTCGCCGTAGAAGGCATCAAAACGAAAGCAACGGCTGAACTTCAGAAGATACCAGAAGAAGCCTTTGGTCGGTG
Organism: Thermobia domestica; assembly: GCF_964235325.1. Classification (NCBI taxonomy): domain Eukaryota; kingdom Metazoa; phylum Arthropoda; class Insecta; order Zygentoma; family Lepismatidae; genus Thermobia; species Thermobia domestica. Next base: position 43,967,659 of record NC_137458.1, read on the forward strand.
TTTCCAGCAATGGCAGGAGCATGGAGCAAATGTGTGTGTTCAGAAGGTGCCTCCTTTGAAAGCGATTAAGTATATATTTACTTAGATTGTGGTAATATAGAGCTACAACAAAAATTTCGTTAACTTTTTGATTGTCCCTCGAATATTAAGGAATTTGGTCTGGTGATCAACCAAAACTCTTTCATGCATTTATCATGTCTGTCTGTGTGTCCGTCTGTCCGGGACACAAAAATCTCAATGCCTACTTGATGGATCACCATCACTTTTAGCCACGGTGTACTGGGTCCAAACTTAGAAACAAAGTTCGTTGATGGAGGTGATATTCAAACCGGAAGTGGTAGAAATCAACCATTTCCTGTTTTAACGTTAATCATTATAGAACAAAAACGGTAATATATAACTACAAGTGGTTTCCTATAATCGATAAGGCATTCCAAGAATTCATTTCCTCTCCAAGGAGAGTTCTTAACAGAGATGGAGTGGGTCAGTGGGTCGTGGTCAACAACATGTGACCCACTGCAACCCACCACCCATCATGACTCACTGCGACCCACTGACTCAGTAGGATCTACCGACCCACCCACCCAACCAGGTACATTCTAGGAACGTGCCATTTAAGTTCCATATGTACCGTTTACGTACCTGGTACTTGAAAAATGTACATTTCATATGCATAGCACGTGTCGCTAGGTACGTGCCTTTCGAGGAATTTCTGACACTTGAAAGGTACTTTTACATGCTTCACTGGAATGTGAGGAATGTGAATGGCACATACCCCATGTACCATGGCATGGTTGTGCGTAAGTTGCTTCGTATTGCGACTAGGGTTGCCAATTTAGCCACTTTGTGACGAGATCTGGCCATTTTGAGAACGTCGTTAGTCACATAATTTCCAAAGAGCCAATAGTGGCTTTTTAGCCATATGCTTTTCACTTCTATAGCCACTTTCTGAGTTTAGCCACATTGTAATATATTGTGTGTGTCATTTTGCAATTTTCTGCAGTGTTTTCTTTCTTCTTGCATGCAGTATGTAATAAGCAAATACATTACATACAAAATTAATATATTGTCAGTTATATATGGTGCTTATTGGGAAAAACACTCCCCAAAAAAGTTCATCTTAGACTGGAGAAATGGTTATCCTTCCTTTTCCATTATTATTTGGCTATGAAACAAATGCCGGAGACATATACAACCGCTATATACAACAGTGTGGTGTTGGAATGTGTAATGATTAGGATGTGATGTTTTATTTTATTTTTTTGAAAGTTCAACACTTCCAATGTACCCGAAAAAATGTACTAAAGAAATAGTGCCCATGTTTTTTAAATATTCAATTAGAACTGGACAATCTACATGAAATTTGCAATCGATCAGTGAAAACGTCATCTTTCTAGAGCCTCTAGTTTCTGAGATCTCATTGTCGAGAAACATATATGTGTATTTTAAAAGAGCTCCAAAGATGGCAGCACAATTCATTTGCATGTATTTCGGAGAAGGCTTACGAAAGGCAAAGGCCTTTGAACAATAATTTAAAAGGATAAACTTTGTGAAAAATATTTATTTCCGTAATTTATTTAAACTACACTCTTTTAACAATATTTGTCTTTGTTATAAACGTGAAATCACAAATAACCGTAAATCAAAGGTTTGAATGCTAAGATTATAGGTTAGAGCTCGGTCGCTCGTAAATGTTACTGTAGTATTTTAATAGATAGTTAAATTGCCACACAGATGCCGGAGGAGGGCATATATTTTCAGAGTTAGTTGCTTGGCTTTTTTTAAAAGTACAAGCTTCTAAATTCGAACGTAAAAATGAAGCGTTAAGGTTTTAGTATTTAAGTACTCGCACCCCCAGTTGCATAGCACTGCCCTAAGGAACATTACTGACATGCCTAGTACATTCCTGGCACATGCCAATGCCAAGTAAATGTGTCAAGTACATACACGGTACGTGATATACACATAATAGATACATTCCTCGGTATGTGTCATGCACGTACTTTTGGGCGGAAGTAACCTTATTCCTTACATGTGTATTTCACATGATTGCTCTATTCACGTACCTATCATGTACATTCCAATGTACCTCGAGGAACATTCTTTACACATGATCTGTATGTACTTGTGTTGGGTGGGCACTCTTCTCACAGTATCTTCTGAAGACTGGTAAATTTGTCTTCGTTTTACTTTCAAGACCTTCATTTCCCTTCCTTTTCCATTTGTTTCTGTCTACTTACCTGAGGTTAGTATATCTAACCAAGTGAAAAAAGAACTTCAGGCACTTTTGGATAGCCTATTGATATTTGTAATTGTAATAATAGCAATAGGGCTTATACTACTACTTGGTTTTCGAGACCTGTGAGTTTTTAGAGAAGCTAACTACTGGAAAAAAATACATTTTTGAATCATTGTAATATATAAATTATTATATAAAAAATTGAATGTAACTATGTGTGCTTGATCATCACGGTCAAATTGCAAAGTCAAATGAAATTACTTTTGGTATATAGTTAGGCCTTAATCCAAACTGAGATGTTATATCGCTTTCATTATAATACATAATATCCTAAGGAGGTAGAGAGGATCCGAATTTTTGCGGGGAAAAAATGAGTATCTCGCAAGCCGTTAAACTTACGGAACTGAAATTCAGTGTATTAACTCTTTATTGAAAATAAACAGAATGTGTCCTAGCATTTTTAAAATTCTCCTTTATGGAGGGGGCACTTTCTATATATGGAAAATTGGTAGTGAGTTGGTTTGTAAAAATGATCTAAAACGATCGATATTAGTTAAGAAAAAAAATCAGAAACAAAAAATACAATGCTTTGCTTCACATAGCCATTGCTTTCTACTATAATAATTGCTGAAGCTTATGTTTATTATATGCAGCGTTTACAGCACAGGGCAATCAACCCATAAAGTTGTGAGAAATATAGACATAAAATTTGTACTGTAAGCTTAATTACACGAAAATTTTAACTTTGGGTTTTACGCGTAATTATATGGAAAATTATACTTTTTTTTAAAACGTTGGTCTACTTACCTTGATTTGGAACTTTCATCCGTTTTTCCACTGAAAAGTATCGATAATTCATCAAGAATTTGGCCCATGGTAAACATCAGTTTGGTAATTGAAGGGGAAGAAGGGGGGAAATTCCCATTCACCTCTGATCACTTCCCCGGCACCTCGTTCCCTTTTGCTTTCTAGGGGGGCACTTAGTAATGACATCAAACCTTCCTGTGCAATTACAAAAATTAAATTTATAAACAAATAAGAAATCATCAGTTTATCTGGCTTTAATTGACAATTTATGCACAAGATTCTCTATCGAGGGTATGGTAGATAAAGTTTCTGTTCTCCTTGAGTCGAGAGATTCTCCATGAGAGGTGAGATTATACTCACTGGTACTTACTCATCTTCATGCACATCACCCATTATTATTTCTTTGTTGCTATTCCAACCGATTTTCAAAATCGCTCTTTTGCTACCTTCCTTGACATTCGAACTGAATAGTTTGTGCGAGTTCCTCAAACTGTCACTAGAGAGCAGCATAATAGCATACGCTAGCCCTCTAGTGTCATCCTTTGGTACTGCTTGCAAGCCTCGAAGCAGTTCTTCGCAAAAAGAATGGATCAAAAAATGGATCAAAAGATTGCGAATTTGACCAATAAATAATTAAATTTTGAGTCAGGGGCCACAAAATTTTTGAATAGACACTAAATCGAGTTTTCGTATTTTTTACGGAATAAGCACATTATACTGAGTTAAGTGATAGTTTGGATTTGGCTACACAATAAGTAGTTCTCGAGATATGAGGCGTACAAGAAAATGTTTGATTGAATGAAATATATTGGAACATTTGTATCAGGAGCCATAACATTTTTGAACGCCCCCTAAATCGAGTTTTCATTTTTTTTTCCCCAAGAATATGCACATCATACTGAGTTAAGTGATTGTTTGTGTTTGGCTACACTCTTTGTAGTTCGCGAGATACAAGGCGTACAAGAAACTGTTTGATTGAATGAAATACATAGTCTAGCCATAAATATTGTCACAAACTTTTGGCTTTGATTGTAGAACCTGTTGTGCAGGTGGCAAGGTACAATTTAGCTCAAAGTCAGCCCTGGCCAGTGTGTGTCGAACAGGGAAAAAGAACGGGTGGATCTGCTTCGCATGGAATGGAGTGAATACAAAAATAGAGTTGCAGTGTTTGCCTTGCATAAGGGTGGAAATTCACCAAGTGAGATTTTCAAACTGCTGAAACTTCTGAGAATCAGCAAAAGATTTGTTTACCGGACAATCCAGCGGTTTACTGAGACCGGCAGTGTACGTGGCCGGCCAAGGGATGGTCGTCCTCGCAGTGTGAGAACAGTGGCAGCTGATAAAGCAGTGGCTGCTCGTGTGCGGCGAAATCCACCCCGGAAGCAGAAGATCATGGTACGGGAGCTGAACATGGCCCCAAGATCAATATCCAGGTTACTTTCTGAAGACCTGAAGGTCAGAGCTTATCGGCGGAGCACGGAGGATTTGTTGACACCACAGCTGAAGCAGCAGAGGAAACTGAAGCAAGACAGCTCGTACAGCGGTACGCCAACAATGGACATCGGCAAATCCTCTTTGCCGACGAGAAAATCTTTACCATTGAAGAGAGCTTTAACCGTCAAAATGATAGGATATATGCAGCATGCTCTCGGGAAGCTCGTGGGAGAGTTCCTAAGGTTCAGAGAGGTCATCACCCCTCCTCAGTTATGGTTTGGTCGGGGGTGAGCTATGAAGGCCACACCAGACTTCACTTTTGTGAGCAAGGTGTAAAAACAAGTGCCAGGGTATATTTGGAAACTGTTCTGGAGCCTATTGTCAAGGACTTGAGTGACACCATGTTTAACAATGATCACTGGACCTTCCAGCAGGATTCTGCGCCAGCTCATAAGGCAAGGATGACACAACAGTGGTTGGAGGCCAATGTATCAGATTTCATCTCCAGTGCTGAGTGGCCTTCTGGTAGCCCCGATTTAAACCCTATGGACTACAAACTGTGTGCAGTGTTAGAAGACATTGTCTGCAAGAAAAGGCCCTTCACTTCAAAGTTTGAAGCGTTCCTTGGTGGCAGCAGTGGCGGATTTTCTGATTGATACTCTCCGTACTGCAATAGATGACTCGCCCAAGAGACTCAAAGCCTGTGTGCGTGCCAATGGTGGACATTTTGAAGTTTGATAGATGCCAATTGTAAAGAATATATGTGGTTATAACATATTAAAAGCAGATTCAAAAATCTCAAACCGTATTTCATATATTCACAAAAAAGTGTGTGACAGAATTTATGGCTAGACTAGGTATATTGGATTTTTTGTATCAGGGGCCACAAAATTTTTGAACGGTCTCTAAATCGAGTTTTCGTTTTTTTTTTTTTTTTAATGGAATAAGCACATCATACTGAGTTAAGAGATAGGTTGGGTTTGGCTACACTCTTTGTAGTTCGCGAGATACAAGGCGTACTAGAAAATGTTTTATTGAATGAAATATATTAGATTTTTTTGGATCAAGTGCCACAAAGTTTTTGAACGGCTCCTAAATCGAGTTTTCGTATTCTCTACGGAATAAGCATCATACTGAGTTAAGTGATAGTTTAGGTTTGGTGGCACTATACATAGTTCGCGAGATATCAGGCGTACAAGAAAATGTTTGATTGAATGAAATGGTGTCCTCCCACTTGTGTACATTCCCATTTCCGTACATGTCAAAATCCTTCCCAGTTGCGTACAAGTGCCAGATGCAATGAAATGTCATGATTTAAAAGCGAGATAAGAATTCCCATTTCCGTACAGGTTCAATAGCTGGTACTATTTCTGTGAATTCTTGTTAGTTTTTAAGCAGAGGGGGATATGGAATCTTAAGGTTTCGTTTTGAGTAGCGAAGCGAATAAAAATCCTTGAATAGTTTGGTTTAGAAATGAAATGAAATGACATTTTTGAGTTTTACGTCCCACGGTTATGCGGTTAGACTAAAGGAATCGGTGATGATGATGAATGAATGAAATGGTAGAATGAAGAAAGTGGAAGTAAACGGAAGAACCCCGGAGGAAACCCACTCACGTAGATTGCCTAGCAGGCCGGCACGACCTTCTTTATTAACGGCACGTTTAAGAGCTACAAAAGATTTTCTCCCAAATTTTTGTAATTCATGCAGTTATTGGAAGTTCAATAGAGGAAACTAATGTGATTTCAGTGGTTTTTAGCCTCCTCTCGAACAAGAGGAAGCATATATATGAAAGTCTGAAGTCCTGAATTGGAATCCTGGAATTGTAATGGTAAGCTTCACTGAAGCAGTAATAAATTCTTTTAGGGCAATTTTCCCTTTACCTTCCATAAGTGGGTGCAATTTTCACTTTAACCAGTGTCTTTGGCGTAAGATAAAGGATTTGGTCTTGGTTACAGACTACAAAAACAATGATGATATAAGACTTCAGGTTCGAATGTTTCCGTCATTAGCTTTTCTTCCGTTAGAAATGGTCGACAGTGGTTGATGTTTATTCAAGAAGACACTCCCTAAGCTTGAGCAGTTCTATGGATGTTTCATTGACCAGTAGCTAGAAAATTCTACAGTTCCAATAAACATGTGGAATTCTAATAGAAAATCGCCATAGAACAAATAATACTTCAGAGAATTGGGATAAAAGATTAAATACTCTGCTAAACAAGCAAAATCCTCATGTCATCGAATTAGTGCGTTTTCTCAAGTTAGAAGCCAGGACAAGTACTATGCTTATAACAGTAAGTAGCTCAACTTGCAAGGTAAAAGAAATAAGTATATATGCAGCTTGACAAAAAAAAAAAAAGTTTTGGGTAGTTTTGATGTTTCAAAAGATGTTAGATGTTATTTGGTTGCACTTTCATATATTCATAAGTTGTCATAAACTGTAAATCGTATATATATATATACATACTCAGGGCCGGATTTAGGGGGGTGAAAAGGTGCACGTGCACTCTCCCCCTTCGTTGTAAATATGCACTACCTAAAGTGATAAGCTAGCAGTCAGTTTTGCAAAATCAGTAGTTTAAGTCAATTTTTTGAAGGTTGAAGTAAAAGAATTCATCGAGAGCAGACGCTTAGCATTTCCAAAGGAATTTCTCATTCACATCACAGATGCCTAAAGGCATTTAAAAAACTCAAATTTAATTCAAATGTGCTGGTAATTATTGGTGCCGCCCCCTCAGATAATTTTGGATCCAGCCCTGTATATACTGATAAGCATTACTTATAGGTGGTGGTAACAACGGTAAACGGCCTACTGCACATGAACCAAGATCACTGAAGATCCAGATATTAGTTGGACGAAGACTCTTTATAAAAGCCGACTTGTGTATCTCTTTGATGTGATTTGTGAATTCATATCACACACATTTCGGGGTCACATTGGTCGAATTTGAATTCAACGTGGAAGTTGAGTCGAAAATAAAACTTACAACAGGATGGAAAGTATGTATGCATTTTTTCGTATTTCCTTGAGATTGCAATTCCATATCCTCCTCTGCTCGAACTTAATTTAAAATGCACAGAAACAGTGTCAGTTATTAAACATGTGCGGAAGTGGGAAAACTCTTATCAATATCAAAGTATGTCATGTCATCGCCCATGACATTTTTACGCATCTGGAAAGGATTTTGACATGTATGCATCTGGGAATGTACGCATCTGGGAGACAATCAATTAAATATATTGTATTTTTTGTATCAGGAGCCATAAAATTTTTGAAAGGCCCCTAAATTGAGTTTTCGTCTTTTTTTCTTTCTTTACAGAATATGCACATCATACTGAGTTAAGTGATAGTTTGGGTTTGGCTACACTCTTTGTAGTTCGCGAGATACGAGGCGTACAAGAAAATGATTGATTGAATGAAATATATTGCATTTTATTGTATGAGGAGCCAATACTTTTTTGAAGTGCCCCTATTTTTTTTTTTTTTTTTTTTTTACGGAATAAGAATATTATACTGAGTTAAGTGATAGTTCGGGTTTGGCTACACTATATGTAGTTCTCGAAATATAAGACGTAAAATAAAATGTTTGATTGAATGAAATATATTGGATTTTTTTTTGTATCAGGAGCCATAAAATTTTTGAACGATCTCTAAGTGAAGTTTACGTATTTTTTTTACGGAATAAGAACATGATACTGAGTTAAGTGATAGTTCAGGTTTGGCTACACTATATGTAGTTCTCGAGATATGAGCCGTAAAGTAAAATGCTTGATTGAATGAAATATATTGGATTTTTTTTGTACCAGGAGCCATAATTTTTTTGACGGCCCCTAAATCGAGTTTTCATATTTTTTTTTTACGGAACAACCAACCATACTGAGTTAAGTTATAGTTTGGATTTGGATTATGTAGTTCGCGATAAATGAGGTGTACAGTCACGAACATTAATATATGGAGGTTGGAGCCATAAGAAATAATGGCTTCAGCCTCCATTTATTAATGTTCGTGACTGTACAAGAAAATGTTTGATTGAATGTAATATATTGCATTTTGTTGTGTCAGGGGCCACAAAAATTTTGAATGGCCTTAAATCGAGTTTTCGTATTTTTCGGAGTAAGCACATTGTACTGAGTTTAGTGGTAGTTTTGGCTACACTATATGTACTTGTTCAGATATAAAGCCTACAAGAAATTTTTGGCTGAAATATATTGCATCTTTTGATCCAAACTCTATGAAAAAGTGTGAAATCCTCTTGTCATAATTGGAGAAAATTTGTAGTAAAAGTAGTCAAAAATCATATATTAATTGTATTGAGTGTTTCGCTTTATTGCAATATTCGATTGTTCAATAATGTGTGATATACTTGAATCTTGTGCAATGTATAGAGGAAGGTATGCAATAGCAGTTCTGATTATTGCAGTAGAAACAAGAAGCTGTGAAATGGACACAGAGTTAGGAGGTAGAGGTAATTATGACAGCACAATTTCTGATCTTCGGTGATCCAATTTTGCTTCTAGAGCATACGGAAATAAAATGGCAATTGTGCATAATGCTCGTCCAACTCCTCAATTTAATATTTCCACTAACATATATTCGACATTCAATACTACAACAAGTCATGGTTATGGGATTGTTCTTCTAAAGCAATTGCCTTTTTAAGTGATATAAATATTTGGAACAATGGAGTATATAACTGCATTAGTAATAATACAGAAAACTTTTAAAATGTACTGTCTTTGTCAATGTCATCTGCAAGCTGTAATTATGGAAAAACTTTTGGAAAATCCAGACTTGATCTTATACTGTACTTGAATAACAAAATAATAATAATAATAATAATAATAATAATAATAATAATAATAATAATAATAATAATAATAATAATAATAATAATAATAATAATAATAAGTGGTCAACAACATAAGGGGCGCGTTCATAAGAACAGACACACTGTGAAACGTTTCATTGATATTCGTTTCTTGGACAAACATGAACAGACTTTCAGCGGTCAAAATGAGAGTACAGATTCTTCAAACAGTGGTCGAAGTGAGACGGTATGCGGTGGTATGCATACCGCCTCTGGTTTTTCAGTAATGAGCACATCTCACGTCTCTGTTTTTTTCAGTGATCAAAACAATATTTAAATAGCCGGTATGTTGAGTCAAAATCATAATAAAACCACTTCTCTGTTTTTTTTCAGTTCGAACTCTGCTTCAAATAGAAGAAATTACTTACAGTATAACTGCTAATTCTAATAAACAAATATGATCCATATTACGCAACCAATTAGAAAATTCTAATGAGTTCAGTGAATTATCTAATATAATCCAGAATGATGTAATAGACACGTTTCTAATGTGTTGCTTTCATATATAAAGCAAAAAATTCGTGAAAGTAGTTTTCCTTTGATAATCCTGGATGAAGCTATCGGTGTAAGTAAGTTTTTTCAGCTCACTTGTGTATTTCGTCCGATGACACAGCTGAGGAAAGATCTATGGATTTCGTTAACGTTCCCGAAAATCTTTAGTTGAAGCCCTTCACAGCATTATCGACCGACTATAGTTGATCGATATAACTCTACTCAGAAGTTAGTAGCACAAAGCTATGATGATACGGCGATTTTTTCTAGACTTCAGGCAAAAGTTAGAACATCATGACTCACTGCTATTTTCGTCTCTTGTTTTGGTCACAAATTAAACCTTGTATCGTCTTAGACGACCTGTAACATCAAAGATTGAAAATGATTCTTCCTGATATTAAATAGATTAGTAACATTTTTTTTAAGTCCGCAAAGAGAAGTTATGCATTGGATACTGAATTTAGGATGTTGCCGCCCAAAGTACGCTGGAACTATAATTCTCGATTAATTAGTACTATATCAGAATATTGCAAGGGCTTTGTTTCATTATTTAAAAAAAATGGCAGGTCCAGGTGAAAAATGAGTTTAATAAGCATTAATCGGTGCTCGTGGGATTTTAGTTTTTCTAAAAGACTTTGAACTTGCAATTGTATATTAAAGATATTTTCAAGTATTTTCCCTCTGACTGATGTGATGTTTTCCATTTTGCAAAAGAAATCTTATGACATTGGTTATTTTATTATTAAACTAAAATACTTGAAAGTTGAACTTCCAAAAAAAATATGAACAATTTGAAGAGCACTGGAAGAAGATAGTACAGGAAGCAAAATACATATGTAAGCCAGAAAGAGGATAAGATTACCTGAGGATTTTTATATAAATTCCAAGTCGCAAGACCAGGATAAACTTAAAAATTCAGCATTAATCTATATTAAAATAAATTTAGTTTCGGAGCTGAAAAAAACAAAAACTTCTTCAATCAGGTCTTTCATTATTTTGGCAGGAAAGCTAGAAGGATTGAGGACTCACTTCAAGTAGTTTTAGTTTCAGATAACTATTTTAACGAATTATTATTATCTTGATATCAGGAATAGTAAAAATAATACTGTACTACTAGTAGAGTAATATTAAAAGTAGTGTAACATCATAAATCTATGTCTTCCTATTTATAGCAGTGGCCTTAATTCAAATGTTAACCCTACAGTGCGTAGTCGGACAAGTATGGGTCGTAGTGGTAAATAATCTATGCTTTCCTACATACCGCTGTGTAGTTGCTAATGCATGTTGAGTCAGGTTGGGAACGTTCAAAGCTAGTTGTAATTACACAGTTTCCCCATAAATGATACTATTAAGTGTACCAGTACTTATGTTACTCCTTTTTGTTTTCTCTTGTAAAACTACTTTTTCACAGAAAATGTAAAAAAGAATCATGCATTGTAGGGTTAAATGTTTCTAGAGTTTACAGAAAACAGAGAACAAGCTTCAGTAGATTGCTTACCCGAAGTAAAATTTCACCACACGCCACTGCACATATATTTTCACCTTAATAAGTTCTATTGACTGATATACATAGGTAGTATAGTTGGACATTTTTAAACACTAACAACATTGTAGAATCTTATTTTTATTTAGTGCTTAGTGAAGGAAATGGATATTAGCCTGTATGTACTGAGAAGGAGAAAGTACCCATTATAGACCTAATATAATTCTTGCACTCTACATTTATCTGAGTTCTGTACATTTTTGGTGGTTAACCTTTGTGGAATTACTCAAAATATACGCAATTTATAGATGTACAGAACCAATTCAGAATTAACAGAATTAAAATTACTGAGTATGAAAATCTAAAATTTACACTTATTGTAACATTAAGTCTTGGTTAACCTTCCGACTTTCCGCACAGCTTCCGAAAAGGCGTACTTAAATAAAACATATCTTGACGACTATGATATGGCTTAGGAACACCTCAACTTCATTGACTTAGGGATGAGCCTAATTTTGTAGCAGTTTGAGTTAATTTGCATTTTAGCTTGTTATTGTCGGCATAGGAGTTACAATTATTATTTTTTTACATTGTTTTCATTGTGTTGTGGTCTACAAATTTGGTGAAAGATATCAGTCTTGGGAAGTAACGTAACGCAAGTAACGCGTTACTTTTTAAGTCACGTTTCCTAGTAACGCATTACATTTTTTCCAAAGTAACTGTAACGGTAACTCGTTACAAATTTTTAAGTAACGTACCTAGTTTGTGTTACTTTTTTTGCGTTACATTTCGGATGAGTAATTACAATATATGTATATTTTTTTCCTGTAAGTGAATTTCTCAGAATGGAACAATGGAGCATGAATGATGTCAGTGACCGACGATTCCTGCACTGTTCGCCTTTTCCAGTTTCTCCTTAAGATCTATAGCAATGAAAGTTGCATGTAAAACCTTTTATCACTTTTCATCTTCATGTAAGGCGGAACGGAAAATTTCGATGTGCATTTTCTTGTTTTGCCTTTTCTGTTTATGTTGGTAGGCTTGCAAATACATTTATAGATACAATTTGATTTGTTTATTTATATAACACAATATAGTGCCACTTGCTGTTTTTGGAAGATGAGGACAGCTTCAGGGAAATCACATGTACTGATTGCAAGCACCTGGAAGATTTTGTCTTAGATTTTGACAGCTCCAAATCAATACATTCAGTGAGTGAACTACGAGTGCAATGGTACTGGTAGTCTACTTTACTTTCATTGGTGTTGTTTATATAAAGATGGACAACGAAAATATTTTATCGTTCGAACATTTGAAAGAATATATTTTCTTAAAAGCTGAAAATGATGGTGGACAGAATTTAAAAGTAAAGTGGTGCCCCGGCGGGAAATATTTATCAACAATTAGGGTGCCATAATTAACGACATTCAGTAAGGGGTTAGTATGATTAAACTGTGTTCTGATGAGCATGCCTACTTTATTTTGTAATGTTGATGGTATGTAATATTCGAGTTCTTTTAGATCAGTTTGCATATCCTAAAGTCCCGTTGATTATGAGTTTGGAACAACTAGCTTTAAAAAGCATGTATCGATTTTAGAGTTATTGGCAAATTGTGATTCACCCCCAGTTCATGTATTCTCATTATGTCAGTTGTAGTGTAATGTTTCTCTATATTCTGTATTTTTAATTTTACATAGCAACATTGTTATTATTATATAATTAGTTTAGCAGAATAATAATAAGTAACCATTTTTTCTAACGCATAGGGACGGGCACGATTCAAGCTAAAACTCGACTCGAATCCATATCGAATTTCGAGTCGAGTCAAAAGTAATATTCTCGAATCGAGTTCCGAGCCGATTCACTGTTTTTGGGGTCGAATTTCGAGTCGAGTCGAGTTTGATAAATGGCTCGTTCGTTTTAACTCGTTTTGAAACCATGGCCTGATTACACTGGAAAGCGAAAGCCATGAGTAATGTAAGCTAAGCAGTAATATGGTTTAGTGTTGCTCACTAGAGGGAACACTGCTCGCATCTCGTCTCGTCTCGATAGCGAGACTACAACAGATTTTTTATAACAAGCTTAGCTCGGCTCGGCTTAACTGAGCCGATCTCTCGAGCCGGGTTGTTCGGGGTGTACTATCGGCTCGAGCTGGCTTGGTTGGGATAAGCCATCTGCTAGGTTTGACTCAACTGAACGAAGGGCTCTAGCCGACTTGGTTGGGTGAGCTGTTGTTTCAGCTCAGATTTGGGTAAGTTACTTGTAAAAATGTAACGCGTTACAAGTTACTTTACTTTCTCTTAAAATGTAACGCGTTAGTAACGCGTTATTTGTCCCTAAAAAGTAACTGTTACTTTGCTTCGAAAGTAACGCGTTACTTTTAGTTTTAAAACTTTAAATATGTGAAAAATATTACTTTAATTTTCCATACTACTATTACTACAGCTTAATAATAATAATAATAATAATAATAATAATAATAATAATAATAATAATAATAATAATAATAATGTTATTGCACGTTCTGAATCGCTTTATGTAAATGCAAGGATAAATTTTTACTTGATATATGAACATTTTCATATAATGTTGTAACATTTATAAAATGCCATAGTGAGTTACTCGTAGGGATGGGCACTAGCGAGTTTTCTTTGAAACTCGAATCGAATAGAAACCAACATCTTTGAGCTCGACCCGAGAACTCGGCTCGAAAAATTTCCTCCAACTCGACTCGAATTGGGGTCGAGTTCGGAGTCGAGTCGAGCCAAATTCGGTGTGTAGTTTCGAGTATTCTCTTCAAGTATATTACATAGACAATATAATAGATAATATTATATTAAAGACTCCTGATCTGTCCAAAAAGTTTTTCATCCATATTGACGGGGGAGGAAAAGCGATTGGAGCTTGTTTAAGTCAAATGGATGAGAATAATAACCTTATTCCTGTTACGTATTTTAGTAAAAGAATGACGGAAGCTGACCGACACAGGAACATATATGAGATCGAATTCATCAGTCTCGTTAAAGCAATTTATAGGTTCCGCCACTATTTGATTAATGAGTTTGTTGTCTTTACTGACAATAAGGTACTGTCCTGGATTTTGGAAAATTCAAAGAGATTGTTAAAATATGGACCTTTGGTTGAGACTTTGTCAATTCTCATTTACTATCCAACGTGTTAGGTCCCAAAATACCGTAGTCGCCGATTTTCTGACACGGATGTATGATCCATTTGAATTTGTTCAAGTGGACGGACCTGTGAGTATTGCCATTATGAAAAAGATTTTAAAAATGGCAAATTCTTGGCAATTGCCTATGGTGAAAGAGCCCTTGCCGGAGTTGCAAAAAGAAGATACCGAGTTGAGAAATATTATGGAAAGGTTGGAATATGGTGAAAACATTCGAAATTATGTTTTAAATAATAGCATGTTAATGAAAAAGAGTAAAGAATTAAAACTTCCATATAAAATTGTAATTTCGAAGAATTTGCACTAATTAGTGATTGAGTTCTTTCACGATCATGAATTGACAGGTGGTCATACCGGAACTTTTCGTACATTAAAGAAAATAATGCGACGCTACAGTGGGACTCAGTAGTAAATGACGTTAAGGAGTATGTTAGAACTTGTAAAACATGTCAACTAGTTAAGGAAAATAACAAAAAGAAAATGGGTCCAATAATATCGAAATTTTCAACAAGAGTTGGACAGAATGTAATGGTCGATATAATAGGACCTTTGCTGATCTCTAAATCTTTTAAATTCATATTAATTGGGGTGGATAATGCTTCGAGATTTATTTTTCTCGAAAAATTACGAAATTTGAATTCTACTGTCATCTGTAATAGGTTAATGGATGTTTTTAGTAGGCTAGGAATTCCGGAATCCTTGTCTACTGATAATGCATCAGTCTATATCTGCCCAGTTTCGATCTTTTCTATTTGGACTAGGAATAGAACATATTAGAATCAGTCCATACCATGCTGAGGCTAACTTATCGGAAAGATTCATAAAAAATGTGAAATCGTCATTAAGAGCTTATTGTGCTGAAAAACAACAACAGTGGTCTAACTTTGTAACTGTGTTACAATATATCTTAAACATATCCGAGCATTCTGGTCTCAAATCAATTCCATACGAATTATATTTTGGACGTCCCTTGAACACCCCATTAGAATTGAAATGGAAGATTTGTGACCAAGAATTGTTTAAGCATAAGAATGCTGATTTATGGCACAATGCTCTTGAGAATATGGAAAATTCATGGTTAAAGAGGAAATCTTTATTATCCAAAATTAGAGGCCCAGTTGTGGTTTCTGTCAATGACCAAGTATTGATAAAATCTCATGTTAAGTCCTCTCTTACCGATAGGGTAGCGAAATCATTGAGTTTTAAGTGGGAAGGACCTTTTATTATTCGGAGGTTTTTGACTCCTAACACCCTTTTGATTTCTGATACTGATGATTCTCGAGACTCATATAAGAGAGTTTATGTGTTGGATGTGAAGAAGTACTTCCCAAGAAGAAATGTTTAATTAGAATTTCCAATAATTCAATCAGAAGATTTTTCTCGTCGCTTTCTGGAAAATGAATTAGAGTGTAAGGGTAAGAATAAATGTAAAGGGAGTAAGATGTCTTAGTTCAAATAATATATTTTAATTTGTTGTAATTTAATATAATTTGTAAGAATTTTGTATAAATTTTTAGTGTGGATTAAATTTTTAATTAGTCAAATAGATCATGATCTAAATATTTTTGTTTTAATGAGAGATTGAAAGTTAAAAATTTTTTAAAGAATTTTTAAATTTTAGATATTAAATAATTAAATAATAATTTGAATTTTCAAGTAAAATTTGAGAATGGTTTATATTTGAAGTGAAATTGAAATTGTGATATGTGAAGTGTTTGAATGTAATTGTATGAGAGTGTTTCATTATATTTATACCTATTTTTGTTATAAATTTTTTATGAGTTTTCAAGCGAAGAAATTAATGATGTGGATGGTTCCTGGTAGTCATACAAAAAAATCCTTCAGAGATTTTTTCCTTGGAGGGGAAGAAATGTAGCATGCTCAGCAATATTGACTTAAAGCTGCCTGTACTTTGGAACACCCTGTATATTTTGGTCTCTGGTTGTGAAACGAAAATATGGACTAATGGCAAGAAAATGAAGAAAAGAATGATCTATAATCTCTAGGTGTATAAATTATTCCTATTTTGTATTTCCTCGTTTGAGAGAATTTATTGTTTTTGCTTTTTTTAAAAAGCAATGTTGTAGAAGCGAGTTTGTTTGTAACAAACTAAAGGTTATATCGTGTGACGTAGTGTCTGGTCGTTTGCGCGTGGGCAGCTGCCTCGCTTGTGAGCGGAAGCCGAGAGCCAAGCAGTTGCTGCGTCGAACGTCCATCTGGTAGTACCTGACTTTTGTATCTGGTCGAATGTTAACGGAATATGGAGGAATAGAAAGTTTGAAGTTTAATTTTTCTCTTCCTTTATATTATACCGGATCGGAAGAATACGAAGTAATTATAAGTTATACGTTTGGCGCACTCTAGAAACAACGGATTTCCTACCAAGTTTCTTCTATTAACTGCACTAATTATAAACGGTAGAATCGAGTAGAGGTGATTGAGGACAGACGATTCCAATGGAAAAATTCCAAACTGCTCTATTCTGCCATTGGAATCGTCACGAGCGAGGCAGCTGCCAACGCTCAAACGACCAAACACTACGTCATACGATATAACCTTGAGTTCGTTACAAACTCGCTTCTACAACACTCGCTCTTCTTCTCATTATATAAAGATTTTACTTTTTTTCTTTTTTTAAAAAAACAAACACAATAGATTCTCTCAATCGAGGAAATACAAAATAGGAGTAATTTATACAACCAGAGATTATACATTTTTCATTCTTTTCATTCATTGTTTTAGTCATTAGTCCATATTTTCATTTCACATCCAGAGACCAAAATATACAGGGTGTTCCAAAGTACAGGCAGCTCCAACTCAATGTAGTATAGCATGCTACATTTCTCCCCGTATAAAGAAAAAAGTCTCTGAAGGATTTTTTGTATGGCCACCAGGAACCATCCACATCATTAATTTCTTCGCTGAAAAACTCATAAAAAATTTATAACAAAAATAGGCATTAATATAATGAAACACTATCATACAATTACATTCAAACACTTCACAAATCACAATTTCAATTTCACTTCAAATTTATACTGTTCTCAAAATTTACTTGAAAATTCAAATTATTATTTAATTATTCAATATCTCAAATTTAAAAATTCTTTAAAAAATTTTTAACTTTAAATCTTAATAAAATTTAAACATTTAGATCATGATCTTTGTTACAAATTAAAAATTCATTCTACACATTAAAAATTTATACAAAATTCGTACAAATTATATTAAATTACCAGAAATTAAAATATATTATTTGAACTGACATCTTACTCCCTTTACATTTATTCTTACCCTTACTCTCTAATTCATTTTCCAGAAAGCGACGAGAAAAATCTTCTGATTGAATTATTGGAAATTCTAATTAAACATTTCTTCTTGGGAAATACTTCTTTACATCCGACATATAAATTCTCTTATATGAGTCTCGAGAATCATCAGTATCAGTAATCAAAAGGGTGTTAGGGGTCAAAAACTTCCGAATAATAAAAGGTCCTTCCCACTTAAAACTCAATGATTTCGCTACCATATCGGCAAGGGAGGACTTAACATGAGATTTTATCAATACTTGGTCATTGACAGAAACCACAACTGGACCTCTAATTTTGGATAATAAAGATTTCCTCTTTAACCATGCCTTTTCATTATTCTCAAGAGCATTGTGCCATAAATCAGCATTCTTATGCTTAAACAATTCTTGGTCACAAATCTTCCATTTCAATTCTAATGGGGTGTTCAAGGGACGTCCAAAATATAATTCGTATGGAATCGATTTGAGACCAGAATGCTCGCATATATTTAAAGTACATTCTAACACAGGTACAAAATTAGACCACTGTTGTTGTTTTTCAGCACAATAAGCTCTTAATGATGATTTCAAAATTTTTATGAATTTTTCCGATAAGTTAGCCTCAGTATGGTATGGACTAATTCTAATATGTTCTATTCCTAGTCCAAATAGAAAAGATCGAAAATGGGCAGATATAAAGACTGATGCATTATCAGTAGACAAGGATTTCGGAATTCCTAGCCTACTAAAAACATCCATTAACCTATTACAGATGACAGTAGAATTCAAATTTCTTAATATTGGTAAAAGTCAAACAAAAAATTTCCGACGATCAATGAATTCTAATGCGGGTTCGGAAAAACAGAATATTGTACCTTCTCAATTAGACGAACAGTAGCTACCTTTGTTAATGTTCGCGTTTATAACGAATTAATTCGCGCTTGTTTAGATAGCGGGTCGTCTTATAATTTACTTACTTTTTCGGTTGTTAAACGTTGTGGGGTTGCGCATTATCTTGAAGAAACCACTCCAATTATAATTCGTGCACTTTTGGGATCATTTTACGAATCCAGTAAGGAGATCAAACTTACTCTAAATTTTTTCTGGTTGGTTCGAGCGAGTTAGGTTTTTGGTTGCTAATGTCTTGCCGTGTGATTGCCTTCTGGGAACTCCATTTCTGAAAAGTACCTCTTCGAGTATGGACTTTGTTCCTGGAAGATTGAATTTGCGTAAAAATCGCAAATCAGTTATCCTGTATTTCAGAGACGATACATAATCCTTTCAGAATTCGATTTCGGGATTTAAATCAGTTGATCGTGTTGACCATCATGGAGGGGGAGAAATGTAGCATGCTCTGCTATATCGAGTTGGAGCTGCCTGTATTTTGGAACACCCTGTATATGCTGGTCTCTGGATGTGAAATGAAAATATGGACTAATGACAAGAAAATGAAAGAAAAGAATGAAAAATGTATAATCTCTAGTTGTATAAATTACTCCTATTTTTGTATTTCCTCGATTGAGAGAATCTATTGTGTTTGCTTTTTTTTAAAAAAAAAGAAAAATTAAAATCTTTAGATAATGAGAAGAAGAGCGAATGTTGTAGAAGCGAGTTTGTTTGTAACAAACTCAAGGTTATATCGTGTGACGTAATGTCTGGTCGTTTGCGCGTGGGCAGCTGCCTCGCTCGTGAGCGAGAGCCGAGAGCCAAGCAGTTGCTGCGTCAAACGTCCATCTGGTAGTACCTGACTGTTCTAACTGGTCGAATGTTAACGGAGTATGGAGGAATAGAAAGTTTGAAGTTTAATTTTTCTCTTCGTTTATATTATACCGGATCCTAAGAATACGAAGTAATTATAAGTTATCGGTTTGGCGTACTCTAGAAACATCAGATTTCCTACCAAGTTTTCTTCTATTAACTGCACTAATTGGGAACGGTAGAATCGAGTAGAGGTGATTGAGGACAGACAATTCCAATGGCCGAAAGAGCAGTTTAGAAATTGGTAAGTACAAACCTAGTTGTAGTTTTTAGAACCTAAAACCCTGGTAACCTTGGTTTAGTAAATTAATTAACAGTTTGACTAATAAGTTTTCCTGCTAACGCTAGTAGAAGTAGCTATTAGATTAATAATTACTAGATTTAGGACTTGGTATGAAAATCGTTCGTAATTTAATTTCGAAAGAAAGTTGCATTTAGCGTCCCATTATAGTCATTTTGAGATTTGTATTGAGAGATTGATTTTTCGACGTCGAATTAATTTTCTTGTTTCTTGCTTTGCATATTTAGTAGTTTTGTAGTTTTCGAGTTATATTGTATTTAAACTTGTTTCGTTAAGTAGTGGTCGCTTTTGACTAAGTTTTTGACACTTTCTATTCCGGTTAAATTTTCATTCACCGTTGAAATTGTTATTAGCGTTTGGATTGTCCTTGTTTGGAATTATTTATTTAATCAAAGTGTATTTAACTACTATTTTTCAAGCAACTTTCACTTATTATTCAATTGCATTCAATCACGTTTAAATAGTTAATTGATTGTAGTAAAAAGCAAATTGAATATTTTCTTTCATTTAAAATAATATCTAGTTGCTAAATCTTGATAACCTTGCATGTTAAATTGGGAGATTTGAAGCCTGCATTATTTGGGGGATTCCTTTTTTTATGCCAGATATCAGAACCGTGTCAAAAGATAGTTTGGGTAAACTTAATCATTGCTTATTTGTCTTGAATAGAATTAAGATAGGTGTCAAACAATCCTCGGCACAAGGTTCGTTACATTAATATATTTTTATCAATGACACTATTACTACTAAAACTTTTATTATTATTATTATTTTTATTATTATTATTATTATTATTAACAACACTGTATATAGCCTACCCAACCGACTCGGCTAGAGCCCTCGGCTCAGTTGAGCCCAACCGAACAGTTGGCTCATCCCAACCAAGCCAGCTCGAGCTGATGGTTCACCCCAAGGAGCCCACTCGAGCAATTTTCTCAGTTGAGTCGTGCCGAGCTGAGCTTGTTATAAAAAATCTCTTGTAGTCTCGCTGTCGAGACGATACGAGATACGAGCAGTGTCCCCTCTCGTGAGCAACACTAAAAGTATTCCATATTACTGCTTAGCTTACATTTCTCATGGTTTTCGCTTTCCTATAATCAGGCCATGATTTCAAAACGAGTTAAAACGAGCCATTTATCAAACTCGACTGGACTAAAAACTCGACGCGAAAAATTGAAAATTGTATCGGCTTGGAACTCGACTCGAGAATATTACCTTTGACTTGACTCGAAACTCGACTTGAATTCGAGTCGAGTCTAGTTTTAGCTTGACTCGTGCTCATCCCTATGCGTCAGAAAAATGGTTGCTTATTATTATTCTGCTAAACTAATTATATAATAATAACAATTTTGTTATGTAAAATTAAAAATACAGAATATAGAGAAACATTACACTACAACTAATAAAGTGAGAACACATGAACTGGGGGTGAATCAAAACTTGCCAGTAACTCTAAAATCGATATATGCTTTTTAAAGCTAGTTTCAAACTCGGACTCTAGGATAAGCAAACTGATCTGAAAGAACTCCAATATTACATGCCATTAGCAAACTATTTTCTAGTAATAAAGTAGACCTGCTCACCAGAACACAGTTTATTCATATTAACCCCTTATAGTATATCGTTAATTATGGCACGCTAGTTGTTGATAAGTATTTTCCGCCGGGGCACTTCAGACACTTTACTTTTAAATTCTGTCCACCATCATCCTCAGCTCTTAAGAAAAAATATTCTTTCAAATGCTCGGACGGTAAAATATTTTCGTTCTCCATCTTTAAAAAAACAAGACCAATCAAAGTAAAGTAAACTACCAGTATCATTGCACTCCTAGTTCACTCACTAAATGTATTGGTTTGGAGCTGTCAAAATCTACGACAAAATCTTCCAGGTGCTTGCAATCAGTACACGTGATTTCCCTGAGGCTGTCCTCATCTTCCAAAAACAGCAAGTGGCACTACGAACTTACCTGTTTCTCTGTGTGTCGGTAACTGTCGGTCACTGATATAGAACAGAGGGGGGCAAGAGTACGTGGGTGGTAAGGATACGATTCCCTAAAACCAGGTGAATATATTCGCGTATGGCAATAATGCGTCATGTGGAGTTTGATGTTAATGGCGTCTAGAACCTAAACAAGTTTGAGTGTGCTGCGGCAAACTACAAGCTTTCTAGGTAATTATTTATGTTTTTCTAATAGTTTGATATAATATTGGGACATAAGTAGTTAATGAATAACTTACACAATTTTTTAACAATTTCAAAGTACTATAAAGCGTTAGTTTCTAACATATCCATTGTTTGACAGGATGGAGTAAATTGACTTTCTTCCAACAGTTGGCTGTACAACATCACGGGAAAGTCAATTGTGTAGTGAGGGGGCAAGGGTACGCAGATACCGACGGCGCAAGGGTACGCGTGCGTACTTTTGCCCCTTCTGTTCTCTGAAAAATAATCCAATTTGATTTAGATCTAAAACCAAAAAAGAATGTAGATTCCGTTGTAATAGAGAGTGACGGCAAACTTTACGAATACTGGTTCCCATATGTAGCCTCTAACGTTAAGAATTCTGAAGAATCTTTATATTTTCTTATGTACGAAGGATAAATTGTTATTCTAAATACCAGTCCTTACATAAAATATCTAAGGTGGTGTTTGAGTTTTCGAAACAGATAAACGTGTGAGATAGTTAAATCTGCAGTTATTGAATAACGTTACGCTTGCTTATTTTATTCAGGTTTCAGAAATGCTACGCTTTGTCCTCTTTTATCTTAAATGTCAGTAGTTTTCAGTAATAAATTTCAATAGGCCTTATGCAGAGTCGTTCTGACGCGTGATTGGTGCCATACTAAAAAGTTCGATTACCATATGTTTCCTGTAGTAGTTAGTCCTTTAGTAATCATACGTTAAAATGACCCTGCACAAGGCGGTATCAGTCCAATGATTGGTATGGGATCCTATAAAGATATATGAAGCTAACCTAACCTAACATCTGACAATATGTAGCTTCATCAAAGATAGGTCGAGAAGTTTTCAAGTTACCCTCATAGGTGACAAGCATTCTGTAACTGATGGAATAAGCCGAATTTGGAGACATATTTTTATATAGGGTCTAAATAATATCTGACTTTTATGTATCCTATGCATTCCCAATACTGATATAAGGAGAATTAAGGATTTTTCTTTTCTTTTTTTAAATGAGAATCTGCAACGTCTTTAGGCACAATAAAGCCAGTAGGCCTATTTACCGAAGAAATGGAGAACGAATTAGTGGAATATATCACATTACTGGATCAATTCTTCTATGGCTTAACTTTAAAAGACCTAAGAAGAATGGCATACAATTTTGCTGAACGTAACTAGTTGCCCCATATCCTTTAGCCATGCGAATCGAATGGTAGGAAGAGATTGGACAGATTCTTTCCTTCGTAGACATTTAACAATTGCTTTACGACAGCCTTCAAAGACTGGTCTGGGGAGAGCTCGTGGGTTTAGCAAGCCACACGTTGAATGTTTTTTTTAATTGTCTAAAAGATCTTGTAAGAGAAAACGGTTTTTCTCTACGGAATATCTAGAACATGTACGAAACTGGCATAAATACGGTTCCTCATAAAGTTCCAAAAGTCGACTAAAAATCAGTTGTGAATAAAACTGTATCTAGTGATTTTGGAGTTAACATAACAGCTGTTTCCTGGTGAGTGCATTTGGTTCCTATATTCCCCAGATATTTCCCAGAAAACGAATGAAACAAGACTTATTCGATGGCTCGCCGCCGGGTTCAGTGGGAATGATATCTGATTCTGGTTCATCAACTCACAACTTTTCGTATTATTCACACCAACATGTGCGATCAAATTCGGTTACGAAAAAGGTATTGTTACTTGTTGACAATCAGACCTCTCTCATTTCAATCGAGGCTATTGATTTCTGCAGGCAAAATGGGATAGTGATGTTGAGTTTTCCACCCCATACCAGCTATAATTTGAAACCATTAGATCGCTCCTGTTTTTGACCCGCTGAAATCCTGGTATTCAACAGTGTGTGATAAATGGATGATGAATCATCAATCCCGCCTAATTCCAAGTTGCGAGTTTGTTTACTGAGGCTTACTACTAAGCTGCAACCATTGGTGTCCAGCCTTCAAGAATCTGGAGTTGTCCCACTGAATCCAGATGTGTTCACTGAAGAAGATTTTCTTCCCTCTATTGTGGATGTGGTAGACTTAAATGTAGAAGCCAGCTCTAAAGATGGAAGCATTCCTGGAGCAACAAATCAAGCATCAGACCTGAATAGAGCCCATAATCGTTCATCGGATGATTCACTGGAAGTAAAAAGGGGCCCATGCGGCGCATCCAGATCAAGCACTCCTTTGCCAGTTACTCGTCCTCCTCCATCTGCTACCAAACCTTCAAACAGTAACGCTAGATCCTCACTAGAAATAAGCAAGAGCTCATGTGGATTGTCCACTTCAAACACTCTTCTGCCGATTACGAGTTCTCATTCATCCGTTACCAAACCTTTAACCAGTAACGCTGGATTCTCACTAGAAATAAGCAAGAGCCCATGCAAACTGTCCACTTCAAACACTCTTCTGCCGGTTGCTCGTTCTCATTCATCTGTTACCAAACCTTCAACCAGTAACTCTGGATTCTCAGTAGAAGCAAGCGGGAGCTCATGCGAACTGTCCGCATCAAACACTCATCTGTCGGCTGCTCGTTCATCTGTTACCAAACCTCCAATCAGTAAAACTGGATCTTCACTGGAGGTAAGCAGGGGCCCATGTAAACCGTCCACATTATGCACTCCTTTGATGGTTGTCAGTCCTCCTCCGACTGCCACTAAGCTCACAACCAAAAATCTTGATCTTCTCGAGGCCAATCAGAGATTCTGACATTCTCTCCTTTCAAGCAGAACTTACTTCTGAAACGGAACCCTCCTAAGAGCAAAGGCAAACATCAACTTGCACCAAGAAAGCTACAACCGAAGGTAACTCCTCAGGTCAGTGAGGAAGTAGTGTACGTGTGTTCATTATGCAATTTCATCTACAGTGATCCACCAATAGAAGACTGGATCAAGTGCGCAAGATGCCATGAATGGTGGCATGAACAATGCACATCACATGAAGGAGTAGGCACCTTCATCTGTGATAATTGTTAATACTTTTTTGGGTGCGTACTCTTGCCTCTTTGATTTCGTACTCTTGCCCCACATATAGGGGCAAGAGTACGAATTTGAATGTTTTTATTTTATGCATTATAGTTTCTCCAAGGACAGAGGTATATAAAAGTTGAGTTCACATTTCGTAAAGGAGAGTTCAAGTTTTGTATTCCATGTAAAAGTTTTCCGTTGTAACTATTTTTTACCAAAATATATAAGTTTAATTGAAATTTGCGTACTCTTGCCCCCCTTTCCTCTACGTAGTTCATGCTCCATTGTTTCATTCTGAGAAATTCACTTACAGAAAGGAAACATTTGTTTCCGAAAAAAATACATATATTATAATTACTCATCCGAAATGTAACGCGAAAAAAGTAACGCAAACTAGATACGTTACTTAAAAATTTGTAACGAGTTACCGTTACAGTTACTTTGGAAAAAATGTAACGCGTTACTAGGAAACGTTACTTAAAAAGTAACGAGTTACAAGTAACTCGATACTTGCGTTACGTTACTTCCCAAGACTGGCTCAGCTCACTTCTCGGTTTGGGTCGATAGTGAATGAGTTGTGAGCCGATCTGCTCGAGTCGTTGATAATTCTAAACCTGGGCCGAGCAGTTTTGAAGATATTTGGCCAGTGCCCTATAACTTTTAACAATGTTTGGCTCGAGGTCGAATGCTCAACCTAGACCCTCAACCCAAATTCAGAAGCTCGTGGACAATGTCCTTGACTCGTAGACTTCACGACTACCGAGGTTGGAAATCAACTATTTTTTAGTATTCATATATAAACCGCCTATCTTTCATGTTTATACACTGTGTTGTAATAATAATAATAATGATAATAATAATAATAATAATAATAATAATAATAATAATAATAATAATAATAATAATAATAGAAGAAGAGAAAAAGAAGTTGTTGTAGTAGTAGTACCATTGATAATAATTATATTGTCTATGTAAGATACTTGAAGAGAGTACTCGAAACTATACACCAGATTTGGCTCGACTCGACCCGAAACTCGATGCGAATTCGAGTCAAGTTGGAGGAAATTTTTCAAGCCGAGTTCTCGGGTCGAGCTCAAAGATGTCAGTTTCTAGTCGAATCGAGTTTCAAAAGAAAACTTGCTCGAATTCACTTGTGCCCATCCCTACGAGTAACGCAGTATGGCATTTTAGTCAATGTTACGTTGCATTAAAATGTTCATATAGTTGTCAAGTAAAAATTTGTCCTTGCACTTACATAAATCGATTCAGAACCTGCAATAATAATAATAATAATAATAATAATAATAATAATAATAATAATAATAATAATAATAATAATAATAATAATAACGGTAGTAATAGTAGTACGGAAAATTGAAGTAATAAGATATTTTTCACATATTCAATGTTTCGGACCTAAAAGTAACGTGTTAGTAACGCGTTACTTTCGAAGTAAAGTAACAGCTACTTTTTTGAGGCAAGTAACGCGTTACTAACGCGTTACATTTTAAGAGAAAGTAAAGTAACTTGTAACGCGTTACATTTTTACAAGTAACTTACCCAACACTGAAAGGTATTACAATATTAGTCTCCTCATCACTCTTAGTGAGCATGTCAAATGTTTTCTGTGTAGACTTTTGGTTTCCGAGTTATGGATTATACTTTCGGGTTCCAACACAGTCAAAATTTTGAAGAAAGAAAAGAAAAGTGTAAACGTGTAGGTGTATCCTCC
Source organism: Thermobia domestica (assembly GCF_964235325.1). Taxonomy (NCBI): domain Eukaryota; kingdom Metazoa; phylum Arthropoda; class Insecta; order Zygentoma; family Lepismatidae; genus Thermobia; species Thermobia domestica. Next base: position 43,994,392 of record NC_137458.1, read on the forward strand.
TATCATGTACCATTATCATCTACTGCAGAAAACAGTGAGATAGTCGCTGACTGCTGATAACTCCATTTGCTTCGAAAGCATTCAGTTATTGCCATGTCATGTCAATGAGTATTAAGTTGCAACTGCAGGTACTCGATGTTTATCAGGAGCAAACAAGTGGGTTGGGCTAGGCCGGGAATAACAGTAGTGGGACGGACTAGTTTCTATTTAGAAAAATAATTAGGTGAAAATACTTGGGTAGGGTTGCCATTTGTCCCGGAAAATCTGAGAGCGTGACGGAATCGAGATTTACGTCTCGGCGTCCCGAAAATATTTTTCGGGACGCTTAAATATCCCGGATTTCAGCGAAGAAGAAAGGAAGAGAATGTTATAGTTAGCTTTTTTTCACAGCATTAGGTATGTAATTATTCTCTTTAACTTCTGAGTATGACAATTCAAAAGTTGAAAAAGAAATCTTGAATACATAACACATGGATTTAATTAAGTTTACGATTTAACTACTTTGACATTGAAGGAAGCATTCGTTTTATTGGGTCAGGGACTAAAGGTTTTACTGCTCAATCTTATTGTTATTTTTAGTACTCTGTTTCAAACTCCATTTTGCTTCTGAAATATTTTGCAAACTTGCCAATGAATTAACGTTTTTTTTTTTTTTTAAAAAAAAAGATACAACATGAACAGACAAAACATGTGAAAGGAAACATTATACCTTGAATGAGCTTAAAGAGACGCAGAAAGCTACGAAACATAACAGATCCTGAGAAATTAAAAAAGGAAAAGATTTCCAGGGGGACGGGGTAAATCATCTGACTACGTTTGCTTAACTAGCGAGGAGAAGGACTACTAAATGACTAAAAATGTGATTACGTAATACTTGAACAACTCTATTTAATGGAAAAAAGTAAATTAGTATATAACACTTGTTTTCATTTTAAGCATTTCAAAGATTCTCTTAATTTAGTGGCGCCCCGGATTTTCATTATTGAAATATGGCAACCCTATACTTGGGACAAACCTATTAAATATTAGTTTGAGCTTTTTAAACTTTAACTAATTGAATGAATTTTGAATAATTATAATACATATTTCTTAAAATCAAAGGGAGACTCATTATTGACTAAAATGCCACTTTATTTGATATGCTTCTGTATATTGTACATTTGACTTCATTGACAACTACATTCATCTACAATCATGTTCTCCCAGTCTTTCTTCACCGTATTATTGTCGGAATCCGTGAATATGACAGACATTGATCTAAACTTTGATGGAACACAACAGAAGTCCGGAATATTATGATACTTCTCACGGGCAATATGCCGAAGCATAGCATGTGTTGTTATAGTTGGCAATGCGACAGAACACTCTCCATCACAATAGTTTGCGTCATATCCATCAGGAACTATTATATAGTCCAACCCAAGATCTGCAAACTTTACATATAATGAATTTATTTGACATTCACCATTTGTCGACCTCCTCTTTCGCGCATGTTGGTACATGTAAGATTGCACTCTCGACTGAAATTCAATGGGGTCGAAGTGCCTTTTTGATTTCTCATGTAGCATCTTCTTACTGTTATCGTCAGTGTTCAATTTACTTTGGTTTTGTCTTCCACGCCTTTTACTGCCACCGTTTTTACTAGTATTAGGAGAGGATGTGTTGTTATCGTTATCTTCAATAGATTTACCTTTCTTTCTTCGATCATTTTTCAACTCATGATAAATAGTTGCATGTTCCTCAAAGTCATCGTGGTCTTCGTGTGAAGTTTGAATATCATCAACATCGAAATGAGAATCTGAAACAAATAAAGTTTGAAAGAATAATTCAAACAAATTTGGGTTTACAGATATATATATATATATATATATATATATATATATATATATATATATATATATATATATATATATATTTGCGTAACTGCAGTACAATATCAAAAACATTTACTCGTAATAACATTGAAAGATGAAGCTCGTTTCCTGAAATACTAACTTTCAATATTAGCCAGAAAAACATAGCTTTTATGATCTATGAATCATTTTCAATCACTGGTGGTGACATATTTTGTGACGCCGGAGCAGCCAGCAAGATTTGATGCCTCTCTTTCCCCAGCAAGAAAAAAGTGGGATTTTTCTTTTTCACTGAGAAGAAAGAAACTAAGCGATCAAACAACTCGAAAAAAATCTCTCTGACTTGGCTCGAGCATGGGATCGACAACGGCGTGATTTTTGTTTCTTTCTTTAATTTTAGTGGTTTAAAAATATTATTTTATATAATTTCACAAAAGAATCGAGAAAGCAGAGCCGTAGCTAGAGATTTCGGCGCCCGGGGCGAAATAGAATTCAGCGCTTCCCTATAGTCATCGTCAAGATTTTTTTTTCAAATAAGAGAAGTAGTTTTTGTTGTTATGCTGCGCTGAATTTTATTCAAGCTCCTTAGACAGACTATTGTAACAACCAAGAGCGATCACTATGTGTAGGAGCTGTTTCCAAGTTTATTTTGGACTTTTTGTTTAACTTGGGGGGCGCGGTGGCTCAGTGGTAGAGCGTTCACCTCCGCTGCTTCGGGTCCCTGGTTCGATCCCAGCTCGCGGCGTGTGGACTTTGTGGTGGACAAACACCGTGCTCCTGGATTTTCTCGGGTTTCTCCCGTTTCCTCCCACTTTTTTCATTCCACCATTTCACTCATTTCTCATTATCACCGTCTCCTTTAGCCTAACCGGCATAAGCGTGGGACGTTAAACTTAAAGATTTCATTTCATTTATATTTTTTGTTAAACTTCACAAAACTACCTTTGGTTGTATACAAATCCATCTGGAGAAAAGTTATGGAAATTTACAACTATTTACAACGTTTCACACTATCGATAAGACATGAAATTTCAATACATTATGGTAGAAACTATGTGCTTTTAAAATCTTCGAATGGCGACAGCATCAATTTCCAGTAATAATTGTAAACTTTTGTAATTTTGTTTTGAATGTGACACAAATTACCTATCATTACTCATTTCTCGCTCCATGTACGTATTCTAACTCTTGCAGTCCCTGGGTCAAGAATCAAAGTAAACTTCTGGTCGCCCATTTATATATTGCAAATTTCGATCTACAATGTGAGAAAGAATTAACATTGCATAGAAGCCAGTGTGCCGACCACATATCACTCTCTTGACTGTACGCCATATGAGTGTCCATAACCTTCCACGAAACACAGTTTAAATTGGAGGTGGTTTTGATTATTTTCTACTTTCTAATATACAAAAAAGGTTAATTGTAAGGACATCCAAGGAACAATTGGATCTATTATTATTATTATTATTATTATTATTATTATTATTATTATTATTATTAGTAGTAGTAGTAGTAGTAGTAGTAGTAGTAGTAGTAGTAGTAGTAGTAGTAGTAGTAGTAGCAGTAGTAGTAGTAGTAGTAGTATTAACAGTGGTGCCCACCCCCTCATGTCCATGACGCACTCCCCCTCAATTGTCTATCCCTAGGTGTTCTTCCATGAAAAAAAAAACTTTTCGATTAATTTTTACACCCCCTCAAACATATTTATATAGATTTTAACCCTCCCCCCAAATATTTCAATGACGCAGTTTGCGTCATAGCTCCCCCTTGTGGGCACCCCTGGTATTAATAATAGTAATAATAATTATACTGTGCATCATTGTATTCAAATTTATGAACAAAGAATCTCTGACACTAAATTACGATACAAGAACCAAAATTACTTTACTTCCTCGTAAGGTAACCAGTAGGGCAACCCAAAAACATAAAAAGCATAATAGCAATTTTCACATATGGTTGGTACCTTGAACATGGTTGTGGTTGTCTAAGGGTCCAGAAAAAACTAATTATAAAAGCATAATAAAGCATAATTTTAGAAAATAAAGCATAAAGCATAATTTAAAATATATATACCACAATTCTTGGAAAATTCTGTTTAACTGCAAGTTTAACATAATATTAATATTTTTAAAACCAATATTTACAATGCAAAATCATTGAGAACATAAGAATGCAATAATGAAAAACTTATTTTTATTCCTGTAAACTTCTTTCGGTGTAATCCTTTGATGTGGAGAAAAGAAAAAAGGTAAAAGAAGAAGAAAACTTTCCGCCAACAATGAATAGTACACAAGAACTCCACACTATATTGTGATGTGTACATATTGAACTTGAGCACTTTCTGTACTTTTTGGTGGCATGTTTTCCTTTTCCTTTCTGTATACATACACACAAGCGATAGAAAAAACTGACTCGAGTAAAACATATCTCTTTCCAGTGCATTAAGTAGAAAGTTCATTAAATGTTAAAGAAACTGGTTGCATAAAATATTAATAAACAGATCAAGATATTTAGAATATTTAATGTATTGTAAATATTACACATTATACACGATTAATGTAAAACAATGATTGAAATTAACAATAAAGCATAATTTGGGAAAAAAATAAAGCATAATTAAACAAAAAATAAAGCATAATGTGGGTTGCTCTAGTAATCAAGAAAAAATTGTATCCACTGCATATTTGGGTTGAACATCGCAGAAACATGAAATTTCCATATAATATCCACTTCTACCGTATACCGTCACTATATAGTGTGGCCCAAAATTAGGTATACAGTACCGTGCTGATCAGCTCATTGCATTTTTATATCATTTCTCATTGTTATCCATCAGGTACACTTAGTTTCTTTATTATTTGTTTTTAATGTATTTTTCTTATACCTTAAGCTTGGAACAGCCAAAGCAAATAAATTAGAATGTTATACTTCACCAATGCAAGGGTGTATACCTACTTTTGGGCCACCATGTATGCAAAGTAATTATAATCGTAGTTTTGATGTTCTTGTTTTTCTCTAGCTCTGTAAACAAGGATTAGATACAAGTTGGTTTCTCAAATGAGAAGTGACGTTGGTAGGCTATTCATTTGGCAGGATATATTGTATATTGTTCATCGTTATGTATTCTTATTACTACATAGATATATATTATTATCAATGTATATAATTACATTGATATATATTATTACATTGATTTATATTATTATATTGATTTATATTATCAATGTATATTATTGCATTGGTATATATTGCTGCTATTAGTATTGTTCACGAGAGGTAGACAATTATCGTGGTGAAATTTGAGAAAGACACTTCTCTCAACATAAATAGACACACTTCTCGAGACGATACAGCTCTTTCATGACATTTTTTTTTTCAGAGGAAACAGCATCAATCTGGAAATAGCTTTGAAAAATAAAAATAAAAAAGGCATAATAATTCCGTACTTTTACAAGAGAATTGTATTTCTTGATATTTACACCATGTTTGTTTATTTTTTATTGCCGATAATCATTTCCCTAGATATGCACCTAAAGTATCGTTTGTATGAACTATACTTTGGTCACCGCACGGAACAGACAACAGCATCCAGTTATTGATTATTGATGACTTCAAGCTTACTTGCAGTTCAGTGCATTAATGTCGTGCCCGCGTAAGGAAATGGGCATTGCGAATACCACTCATATAGAGACAGGACTTTATCATCCGTAGGGTACATTTAGACAATGTTTGATTCTATGTAGTGTGATCGTTACAGTTTTTGAGTGAAGAGTATTCCAACGTAACATACATTATTCTTTTTTTTAAAAAATATTTCACTTTCTTTTAATTATTTTGCATTAGTATAGTGTAGAACGTTCTTGTGCAACACGCTCCATAGTCTTCATGGAATATTTATGTCTGGAGAATAAAAAGGTTCCAAAATTTAAGTGTTTTATATTAACATGTTGGAATGAAAGTGTATATTTGGTGCGATAGAGCACACAGAAATATTTTGAGATAGTAGTCTGCGATAGTAAATTTGAGACATATTTTGAGATAGTATTATTTATTTGAAATATCAAACGAGAACGTGCTGTACCAGATATCAAAACAGAAATAAAGGAGAGTTTACTGAAGTTATTGTTACCAAACCCCACGTATGTCATGCAGCCCATTTTCTTGTGCAGAGACTCCGGATTAAGAAAGAGTCAAGGACTGCAGAAATCTCTTACCTGTACACACCAATTAAACGACTTTTTGCTAACAACAGCTAAGAGTCCTCCAGATAAGATTGAAGATTTATATTTCTATTTTTTTTTTTACCATAATGCAATGCAATCTTTCAGTTTCTGAACCAAGATTATGACATGTTGGCTAAAGGAATGATGAGGATGAATGAAATGCTGAAGTGAAGGAAGTGGGAGGAAACAGAATAACCCCTGGCAAACCGACGCACACGGTGTTTGTCCACTACAAAGCTCATTTGGCGAGAACTGAGATCTACCAGAGACCTCATACACTAGAACACTCTACCACTGAGCCACCATACGGCCCACTATAGATTTACGATAAACCAGATAGAGCCTAAAAGGTTAACGAATCTCTGAATGGTATTTTCTGAAACATTATCGATGTAAACAGTGGAATCCCGTTCTAAGTTTTGGTTAAATTTTATGAAGTAATATTCTAAGTTTATAACTTAATAGGACAGCGTTAAATTAAATTATATTAATCAGTTTTCTCTTTTATATTTATCTCCCGTTGTTATACTAATATTGCTCTTATGATTGTTTCTTTTAAGCTTTGTGTTTCCTTTTCTTCTTCTTTCATAATATTTATGATTGGAGATCAAATGTCACTTGAAATACACCTACTTTTTTAAAAATTAATGTTCTTTTGTATTTTAATTTCCATTGTTTCCCGTACTATTAATTTTCTTATTTTTCCTTGCGCCTTTACTGCTTCCATCTCAAACAGAATTCTATAGCACGTGCCACCACCAAAGGAAGTCTGTGTTCAACTCCAGTGATGATCACGTTTATTTGGGATCAACATGGAGTATAACTACCTGCTTTCCCGGCAAAGGGACCACAATTAGCCAGTGGCGGCTGGTACTATATGTTGCATGATTGTGCAACCGGATATTTTTTTAATACTAAAGATATTAGGTATTAAAAAAGGTATTAGGTATTAGATATTATATTTTTAGGTATTAAAGTAGTGTATCAGTAAAAAATAAACCTTTGCTCTTGGGCGCAAGACAGTATTGATGCATTTCTAAAAAATTGAATTAAAAAAATTGAAAGAAAGAGAGAGATTTACATTTCCAGTTGCAGCGAGAGTTGCCACTGGAAGCCGTAACGTTGAGCATATAGCGGCGAGCGCCTATCTCTTAACATGAGGTGCCTGTTTGCAGTTGCAGCTCGTTGCGCAACTGGTGTATCGTCAGCTTCTGTAATAGTTACGAATTTCTCCGCTTGGCAGCACTTGACTCAATTGATAGGGTAACATACAGACGCTTGGAAGAAAGAAGTTATTCACAAAACAAACTCACAAAGAACAAATACGCGTCTGGTGGTAGTATTGTTTCTTTCTTTCTTAATATCGGGGGAGTTTTGCCCTCCCAAAGTTGGGTGGTTGTGGTCCTAAGTATTCATTATGATTAAAACAGAGGAATTATCAAAATATAAAATAATTCTGTATTTTAATTTTGTGCTTGTATCGGTGCAGTTTTTAAGAATGTTTACTGCCTCAAAAACTGTCCCTGTTGGTTCTCTTTCAAGCAAGATGTTTTCCTTTTTTCTGGGGGAAGGGCATTGTCACCTTACCAGCCATGAAATCAAGAGATTCCAACATGGAACATCAGGAAGTTTGTATAAATGTAGTCAACGGGACTTAATACTGTATTTATGATATTTCTTCCCACTCTACCCAGTTAAATAATTTGTAATTAATTTCTCATCAATACTTTTTATGGCCATATACTAAAGAAGATGATGGGAATGAATGAAATGTTGAAATGAAGAAAGTGGGAGGAAACACACGTGTACGGTGTTCGTCCAACACGAAGCCCACTAGACGTGACCTGGGATCGAACCAGGGGCTGCAAGTAATTTACAATATAGGAAATAATTTGTGACACTGAAAGAATAATAATCTTACTATGCACAGAAGTATACATATTATTTTTGAGTTTAAGAGGTTGCTTGATTTTGTTTTCACAAAATTTCTCCAATTTAAAACATCGTTACAATTAAGAATTGAAATAAAGAAGACACAATAGTCAAATATACATATAATATGATGTACAGAATGAATGGTAAACCAAATCAAATCAAATGAACATTGATAATAGCAGAAATATCTAGTCCTTGCAATTGCAGTTCGTTCTTTTTTCTACTTTGAGATATATACCTACCATTCCCAATAGAGAAATTCCTATATTCAAGATATTTTCAGCATCAAATTCAGTGATTTCGAATTCACGGTTAGTTCCCATCGATTGAAAACTAACAAATCATTCCAAATATTAATATTTAGTAAATCATGTCTCGAAGGAGAAAAAGTCCTATCACTGGTCTAATTCCTAGCTCTGTGTCTTTCATGCACATGATCCCGTGTTCGATTTCCGGCGAAAAGCATAAAAAAATAATCTCAAATCATTCACTTTCAATAATCATGTCTTCTTTAGCCTAATTTGTTGGAATGTTAAACTATTTTTTTTAATTATTATTTTCGAAGGAAAACATTTTAGATTTCATGCTTCTTTATAGTAGAACAGCAGACAAAAATACGTGGTTACTGAAAATGGACTTTTTGTCCCTTATATTCATACAAAGAAATACTAACAAAATACGTATTGTCGGAGAGACAAATTTCTGTATCCTAAAGAAAATAAAGCGGAAAATATTTGCGGTAGCGATGCTTTTTATTCAGAAAAACTTGGCGAGTAGAATTTCGGATTTCAATGAAGTCATATAAAAATTTGAAGTTCGAAAAGAACAAAGAAATACCTTTTACTTTAAAATAATGCATAGCTTATTTAATTAAATAATTTTTGTTTAACTGCTTGCTTGAATATATGCAATTTCCTTCCTCTTTTCTTCTTTTGGGTTAACGCCATCATTCATGGCTTACAGCACATACTATATATTTAATTTATCTCTCGTTCAATAACACGAGTGGAGAAGTTTTGTACCTGAGCAGTGTTGGGTAAGTTACTTGTAAAAATGTAACGCGTTACAAGTTACTTTACTTTCTCTTAAAATGTAACGCGTTAGTAACGCGTTACTTGCCTCTAAAATGTAACTGTTACTTTACTTTGAAACTAACGCATTACTTTTAGGTCCGAAACTTTGAATATGTGGAAAAAATCTTATTACTTCAGTTTTTCGTACTGCTATTACTACCGCTATTATTATTATTATTATTATTATTATTATTATTATTATTATTATTATTATTATTATTATTATTATTATTATTATTATTATTATTATTGCAGGTTCTGAATCGGTTTATGTAAATGCAAGGGCAAATTTTTACTTGACAACTATATGAACATTTTAATGTAATGTAACATTGACTAAAATGCCATACTGCGTTACTCGTAGGGATGGGCAGCAGTGAATTCGAGCAAGTTTTCTTTGAAACTCGATTCGACTAGAAACAGACATCTTTCAGCTCGACCCGAGAACTCGGCTTGAAAAATTTCCTCCAACTCGACTCGAATTCGCATCGAGTTTCGAGTCGAGTCGAGTCAAATCTGGTGTATAGTTTCGAGTACTCTCTTCAAGTATCTTACATAGACAATATAATTATTATCAATGGTACTACTACTACAACAACTTCTTTTTCTCTTCTTCTATTATTATTATTATTATTATTATTATTATTATTATTATTATTATTATTATTATTATTATTATTATTATAACACTGTGTATAAACATGAAAGATAGGCGGTATATATATGAATACTAAAAGACTAGTTGATTGCCAACCTCGGTAGTCGTGAAATCTAGGAGTAAAGGACATTGTTCACGAGCTTCTGAATTTGCGTTGAGGGTCTAGCTTGAGTATTCGGGCTCGAGCCAAACGTTGTTAAGAGTTATAGGGCACTGACCAAATATCTTCAAAACTGCTCGGCCGGGGCTTAGAATTGTCAACGATTCGAGCAGATCGGCTCACAGCTCATTCACTATCGACTCAAACCGAGAAGTGAGCTGAGCCAACAACTCACCCAACCAAGTCGGCTAGAGTCGAACCGAGCAGATGGCTTATCCCAACCAAGCCAGCCGATGGTTCCCCCAAGCGAGCCGGCTCGAGCCATCGGCTCAGTGAAGCCGAGCCGAGCTAAGCTTGTTATAAAAAATCTCTTGTGGTTTCTCTATCGAGACGAGACGAGATGCGAGCAGTGTCCCCTCTCGTGAGGAACACTAAAAGTATTCCATATTACTGCTTAGCTTACATTTCTCATGGCTTTCGCTTTCCAGTGTAATCAGCCCATGATTTCAAAACGAGTTAAAACGAGCGAACCACTTATCAAACTCGACGCCAAAAACAGTGAATCGGTTCGGAACTCGACTCGAGAATATTACTTTTGACTCGACTCGAAACTCGACTTGGATTCGAGTCGAGTTTTAGCTTGATTCGTCCCCATTCCTATGCGTTAGAAAAAATGGTTGCTTATTATTATTCTGCTAAACTAATTATATAATAATAACAATGTTGCTATGTAAAATTAAAAATACAGAATATAGAGAAACATTACACTACAACTGACGAAAGAGAACACATTAACTGGGGGTGAATCAAAATTGCTAATAACTCAAAAATCGATACATGCTTTTTAAAACTAATTGTTCCAAACTCTATAATCAACGGGACTTTAGGATATGCAAACTGATCTAAAAGAACCCTAATATTACATACCATCAACATTACATCAATAAAGTAGGCCTGCTCATCAGAACACCGTTTATTCATATTAAACCCTTACTGAATGTCGTTCATTATGGCAACCTAATTGTTGATAAATATTTCCCGCCGGGGCACCACTTTACTTTTAAATTCTGTTCAGCAGTGGCGTACTTACGATTTTGTTTCGGGGGGCCTTTGCCTGAAAATGTGAACATTCTGCAAGATATTTTTATAGTTTACTATAGTAAGTAAGATTTCGGGGGGGGGGCTTAAGCCCGGAAACCCCACCTCTAAATACGCCACTGCTGTTCACCATTATCTTCAGCTTTTAAGAAAAAGTATTCTTTCAAATGTTCGAACGATAAAATATTTTCGTTCTCCATCTTTATAAAAACAACACCATGCAAAGTAAAATAGACTACCAGTACCATTGCACTCGTAGTTCACTCACTGATTGTATTGATTTGGAGCTGTGAAAATCTAAGACCAAATCTTCCAGGTGCTTGCAATCAGTACACGTGATTTCCCTGAGGCTGTCCTCATCTTCCAAAAGCAGCAAGTGGCACTATATTTTGTTATGTAAATAAACAAATCAAATTGTATCTATGAATGTATTTGCAAGCCTACCAACGTAAAGTTCGTAAGGCGAAACGGGAAAAAGCACATCGAGATTTCCCGTTCCGCCTTGCATTAAGATGAAAAGTGATAACAGGTTTTACATGCAAATTTCATTGCTAGAGGTCATAAGGCGAAACGGTAAAAGGCGAACAGTGCAGGAATTGTCGATCGGTGACATCGTTCATGCTCCATTGTTCCATTCTGAGAAATTCACTTACAGGAAAGAAACATTTGTTTCCGAAAAAGAAAGTATACGTATGTCATAGCGCTATGCATATATTGTAGTTACTCATCCGAAATGTAACGCGAAAAAGTAACGGAAACTAGGTACGTTACTTAAAAATTTGTAACGCGTTACCGTTACAGTTACTTTGGAAAAAATGTAACGCTTACTAGGAAACGTTACTTATAAAGTAACGCGTTACAAGTAACGCGTTACTTCCGTTACGTTACTTCCCAAGACTGGGAAAGAGTGACTGTTTTAGGTGAGACTGAAATTCAGGTAAGTTTTTTTTTTTTTTTGTTTTTTTTAATCATCCACTTTGCACCAAGGCATGCAATCATGATGAGATGGGTGATAATGGTGAGGAAACGGGAGAACCCTGAGAACACTCATGCACGCGGTCTTTGTCCACCACAAAGTTAACTTGGCGCGAACTGGAATCGAACCAGAGACGCATGCACTAGACGTGAACGCTTTACCATAGCGCTTCCCGGTAAGGTTTTCAACACTATTAACGTTTTACCAAGCTTTGTTAGGAAATGTATTGATTTCTCACTTAGGGAGAGAGGATAAGAAAAAATCTACAAATCTACAACAATTACTTTTTAAGAAAACAGAGAAATTTAAAGTAAATAAACAGTCCTGCGAGCTGGGAATGTAAATACCACTGGCGCAAATCCCTGGGGAATGAGGGGGACATGTTCCCTCCAATCTTAAAACTGAGGGGAACTGCCCCCAATAATCTGATTTGAAATGTGTTTTTCGGTGAGAAATGTGATGATTTGTGTCCGATTGCCACAAAGGAAAGTGCAATTAAATTGATGTCCCCCCAGAATAAGCCTCAAATCTGCCGGCCTCCCAATGTTGAAGACAACTCTGCTCCCCTGATTCTCCACAGCATTGTTTTTCAACTTCAAAAATATTTTGAACATTGCTTAGAAAAAAATATGGGAACGGTCTTTCCCGACCCACCCACCCAATATTGAAGACAGATTTGCGCCGCTGGTAAAGACACCTGTATTATCCACAAGAAGAGCAATACAATGGACTCAAACAAGATATAAGAGAATTTTAAATGAAATTTTAATAAATGTATATATTTAGAACTATAGTATTAATAGTTACCTAACATTAATTAAAGTTAAATAGCTATAATTACCTTCTAGCAGCCTTAATTTGGAAATTTTTAGCTTTACTATATGATTCCGATCGAAAGCGTGTTAGTATTATATTTTAATTGTGTTTATTGTGTATATATATAACTTTATTTATTAAGAAATTGGGGGAAAAGGTTTGATTTTTCTTTCACTGTATCTTTTGTAGGTACGAAATCAATAAAATTAGAACAATGAAAATGTGAGAGTACAAGAGATCGTATTCCAGTCTATAGCTTACTGTATCGGTATACTGTCCAGACTCACCCTAATTCAATGTTCACGACAGCGCAGAGCCAATGGGGGAGGAACTAAAATTGTATGATAACTCACCGGCATTATAGGAGTAGAGGAAAGGTTCGATTGCCAGACAAGTCTAGCATTTTTTTCTCTTTGAATTTTATTGAATTCGTACTTAAAGCATAGAGTGAAAAAAGAGTGTCTCCAATTTCTAAATAGATAAAATTATACGAATATTGTACACAATAACCACATTTCAACTCTTATTAATATGACCTTCGATTAAAATAATCGGATGAATAAAGATAGGAAATTAGGACTACTAGAAAGACATCATATTTGCATTTTGAATTTAATGGCACATATTATTTATAAACTACGTCAAGGTGGTGTATGCATACACTGCTAATGTTGGTAACTATTCTATGCCTATGGATCTACTGCTTATATTGGTGAATTCTTTAGGTGGATAGTTACACTGCTGGTGAATAGTTACATTATCCTGCCAGCGAGAGTAGGTGTCACTGCAAGCGCGACGAACTTGATACGCTTGTTTTTCCACGTAGTTACCAATCTTGCCGTTAGGCTATGTGATCTGTGGATATGGTAACTATGAAAGATAGAACAGAACGAAGTGCCATCTTGTATAGAATGAAAGTATAATGTTTTAATGTGACAAACAAGATCTATATATGTTGGAAGTGAATATATATATATTCAAAAGTGCATAATTATGTTGTTTGATTCACGATAATCTCGTGAACTGTATAAATATACATTTCGAATCAGGGAATGTAACGTAACGATGATAAATAACGTTACACACCTTCCTACTTGTTGGTGCTAAGTTGAAATACCTGTAACTATTTCTACATCCATCAAGAGTTTATTTTTTACAGGAAATTTGACTAACAATATTATGAAATGAATTAGATGTTATCAAAACATTAATAAAAAATATGAACATGATATTATCTACTACGGTAAAATACTTAGGGCCTTATGCAGAATCGTTTTACTGTATGATTAGCGTTATACTAAAGGCCTGACCCCCGCAGGAAATACAATGTTAGTCGAACTCTTTAGTATGACACTCATCGCGCGTCAGAACGACTCTGCATAAGGACCTTAGGATCCACGGGATCAAGTGCAGCACCTCTCACTGCTTTGACATCTACCAAATTTCAGGCATCGTCATCCTTACCTTAAACTGATCCATTTGTCATTCGCACCCTCAGAAAGAATTTTGCATAGGAAGCAGAGATGTAATAGAGGGTATACGGCGTATACCCACCTCTAATTTTTGAAAACTATCGTATAGCCACCTAAAATTTAGGAAGTACGCG